>NW_010973351.1:4309417-4427885 GCF_000737465.1 Haliaeetus leucocephalus
AGTCACTTTGATACATCTTTTCCCTCCTCTAGTGGTGAAGCGATGAGCAGAGCAGCAGATCCGTGCGCTAAAAATGACTTGCTGTCCAACCCTGAGATCCACCTGGCCTGTCTGCCGTTGATTCCTTCTGGATAAAACAGGAAGATGACTTTTCTTGCTGTTTTCAAAGTACAAGGTAGTATTATGAAGGCTGAGCTAAATGACTTCCATTGACATTTCCGTCGCACAAATCAGGCTTTCGCAGTTCTCGTGTAAAGTGCCTGCTAGCCACAAGACTAAAGAACTTCTCATTACGAAAAAGAATACATCCAATAAAAATAATGATTTTTAGGCAATCTAGATGTCATAATGCTTCCTGAGCTACATTTTAGGTTTTACCAGACAGCCTCCCTGGCCTGACATCGCCCACGGGGAGCAGCAGTCTTCCTCCTACCCTACGCCCAGTGAGGCATGCCTTGCGTGAGCCTGACTGGGAGCCCCAGCGTACAGAAGAGACTGGGCTCAAAAATGACAAACCACAGCTCTTATCAGGCCCTCGGTGGCACTTAGAGCTAAAACCGCTCCGGCAATATTTTTTTTCATCCCCACTTTCATCTCATTTTCCATGAAAACGATTAACAATGCAGCTTTTTTTCATCAAATGTTTTCCCCTGGGCTAGAAATTCATTTTCTGCCCTCTTGAAATTCTTGTTTGTTAGACCCCAGGGGAGGAATGCAATATCTGAGCCAGGGATACTGAAGTAGCACATGTACAATATTCTGACAAGCAATAGAAAAGCGAATCTATTGTATTTGCATCTCGCAGCAGCTGACGCTAATGTGCAAAGCTAAAATAAATCCAAGCAATATTATAGATTTATGATCAATACTTAAGCAGGTTGTTTACTTGGTAATCAGAAAGGCTAATGATGATTAGATCTGTCTGGAAATACACTGGCCTGCAGTAAGTAACATTTTTATCTCCTCACATAAATGATTAGATCTGAAAGCACTGAAGGGCTTAAAAACTGAACAAAATCTTTCCTTCAAGCTGTATATATGTTTCTGGATGCCTTCGAGGCAGTCTGTTGGGGTTTTTTTAAACAGTAGTAAGCGCATTGGAAGCGAAGCAGGTTGGAACACTTTTGCAAACAGCAATTTGAGAGAGAAAGGCAATGAACAGAGACGATCCGGACCAGCAGTTTTGGCCTGGCACGGCCGTTATCCGAATTAACTGCCAAACGCTGTGCGGGCAGGGGTCCGTGTTCCTGGGTTTGTACAAGTGCCGAGAGGTTCCCTGGAGCCCGTGTGAGGGAAGGGATGGCCTCTGCTTTCCTTCGCCTTCCCTCTTTCCTTTTGGCTCCCGGTTCCCACCCCGCCGTGATTTCTCAGGAGTGATTTCTAGATGCCCGTGGTGTTTTAAGACAGGAGGCGTGCATGTGTATCCTGAGGTAGCAAATGTGGGGTTCCCAAAATCCCTCAGGGCTCCTTATTTTTCAGCCTTCGTGCAGTTTGTGCCCGAAACTAGAATAACGCCAAAGGAAACATCTGTAATTTGTAAGAGCAGGGAGATGAGTGGCTCCCACGGCAGTGTGGCACCCGTACAAACGGATGCTCAAAGTGCCCAGCTTACGATAAGTGCTTAGATGAGCTTTTTCCCACCTGGTGGAGTGGGATGCCCATTTCCCGACTACAGGTGGTGCCCAGCTTGATTCAGCGGCTCTTACGAAGGGGCTTGCTGGGGTTTCACCCAGCCAACCCTCTGGCTAGAAAAGAACGAAGAGAGGAGAGACCTGACCCTCCAGGGTGCAACAAGCAGAGCTGAGCCCCGCAGCACGGACAGTCACCTTGACACATGGTATTTGAGGCTACCGAGAGGATGCCGAAGAAAAGCTGCTGGCAGGTAAAGCCACCCGTGCTTTGAGGCTGGCGGGTCGCAGTGTTAACTCTCCTGCGAAGCTAATCAGCAGCAATCAGCGCTGGCAACAGGCAGGGGAAGGCGAAAGGGGGATGCGCTGGGCCAATTGCACCTGGTAAGCATCAGAAACCAGCCTGCTGTGAAACGGTCAGGGATTAAAATGGCCATAAAGTGTGAAGCACGCAGGTTTGCTACTCAAGAGGATTGTTTTCGAGAGCAGAGGCTGCTCGAAATGAGGCAAGAGCTGGCACTCCAGGCGATTTGGAAATGTTGCTATGGCCACCCTGAAGCTTGGGAGCTGGGGGGGCATCGGGAACGCAGAAGGGGGGCAACAAGGCGGCTGTAAGGCAAACCTCTATTCATCCTTTTGGGAGTAGCTCCTGCTGATCAGCAGCACAGAACAGCCTAATGTCCAGCTGAGGCTGCCCTGAAACCTCTGAAGAAGTTTGTCATTTTGCTGCACGTGAACACGGCACCTATGCTGGTGGAGCAGAAGCGTAAAGGATATTTGTGTGTGTGTGTGTGTGCAGCCTGTGTCTGCTGTCGGATTGGTGAAGGGAATCTAGTTAATCACAGAAGCGATGCAAAGTTTTTTGCCTCCTTTGGTCTCTGTAAGGTGCTGCCAACCAGGCTCGTACAGTCCCCTGCTCCGGTGCGCTGGGCTTGGATGTAGCTGGGTAAACGTTTTCCATTCCCATGTATTATTCGCTGTAAGATTTGAATGTTTTATCTAAGGCAGGTTCTTGACATTCACTTTCTCTTCCTTCCCCTTTCCTCCCCCCCCAGCCCAGGGAACAACTAAGGTGAAAACATGAAGTCAGTATCAAAATCAGCTCCTGCGAGCAAGGAGGGTGAGCGATGCTGATGTTTCCGATAACAGCCAGCTTCCAACTGTCGTATGGAGAAGGCAGAGCTGGGAGAGATGTAAAAAGCCCTTGTGTTTGCTTTGGTGCTTAGAAATACATAGATAATTTATTTCTGGGAGGAGAGGTGCCACTGCTGGGGAAAGGGATGCAGGCAGGGAAAACATCTTCTCTGAGAGGTTTTCTTGCATTAAGTATTTTTTTAATCTCTATTTCTGCTGTGTGTATCATTTTGGTACTTAACAGGGGACGTACGCTCAGCTTTAAGGAGAGTGGCTGAAGGGTGACACGTTTCCCTACGACTCAGCTTACAGCCAGTCATTCGGGCTGACTTTAGTGACTGCTGCTGCTCCTGTAGTGCTCAGGAGGGAACTCCGTCACCGGGATAGGAGCTGGACGTGCCTCTTGATCCCCTGTAATCATGAGAATTGCTGAGTGGTAAATGCCTCTTGGTGTGCCAAATTGCCTTGTCGCTTGTAATTGCAGGACCTTCCTTGGAGCAATGGATAAGCAAAGGGGATTCTCAGACAGAGGGTTTTACACCTCTCGCTGCAGTCTCTGCCACTTAATGTGATCCCTTAACTTATTCAAGTGGAAGGCTAGAACAAGAAAATAACCCCTGGAAAGCCCTGCAAACGGCCTACTCTAATCAGAAAGGCAGCCATGGGCTCATCTCGAAGCTCCACTTGACTGGAAGCTGTATCCTCAGGAAAGGAAGGGATCCTAGAGGCTGCCTAATCTAACACGTGGCATCTCTCAGGCTTGTTTGTAGCCCTTGCTTATCTGTGGATCCGAGTCTGCTCTCCAGAATCTCCCGTACTTGTCA
Source organism: Haliaeetus leucocephalus (assembly GCF_000737465.1). Lineage (NCBI taxonomy): Eukaryota > Metazoa > Chordata > Aves > Accipitriformes > Accipitridae > Haliaeetus > Haliaeetus leucocephalus. Next base: position 4,313,004 of record NW_010973351.1, read on the forward strand.
GCTTGAAAGTACCATCCCACCTGAGCCTTTGTAACAGCCTCCCAGCAAGTGCCCAGGAACATCCCAGCACTATGGAAGCTAAATAGCTTGAAAAAAGCAGAGGTTTTTGTTGTGGGTCTTGGGCAGCCCCTTTATGTTTTTGTTAGTCAAGGTGTTCGGAACTGAAATGATCTGCTTTGAGAAGCTGGGTTTCTTTCTCTTACTGGGACTGATGCTATTACGCTATCCAAACAGTAATCATCAGCATTTCTGCAGTACCCAGGACAGATTTCCCTCCATTAACATTAGCAGATGTCACCGGTGGGTTTGCTGGCTCAGACGCAAATGGAAGAAACCCACCCCTCGCTTGGTTGCCCCATGTAAAGCAACTGGTACCATGGCAGACCTCTGTTTTTAGGGGCTTGTTCTCCTTTCAGAGACAGTGAGTATTTTAGGCTGCATAATTTTTCTGGCTGTATTGTGCCAGCTGGACAAATACACTCTTTGTTCCCTCCCCTCCCTTTTGACACGTTGCTGGAGATGAAGATTTGCTCTGCTTACGATTTCTGTGGATAAGGTGGAGAGGTGTGCGCTGCTTTTCTCATTTGTTTTTTTTTCATCTTCTTGACTTGTGCTGGGGCAGCTGGTCTTCTGGAGCATGCACAGTCTTTAATTACAGCAGTTGTCAAGTGTTTAGACTGTGAGAAGGTCAGCTCACTGCTGAAGAACCTAACCGGTCTTTGGATTTTCCTTAACTGATGCAGCACCAACCACTCTTTGGTAGCAGAGGTGGCTGTTTGCAGGAGATAACTCATCAGTAACTTTTGAGGGCTTGCATCACCCTCTTCCACTCAGCGTCTCCTCTGGTGCCGCTGTTTCTGCCAGGCACTACTGATTTCTTCCCATTTTTTATGTCTTCCTTCACCCAGCAGGCCCAAAATGAAACACAGAGCCTGGGTCCAGCTCCTCAGTGCTGAGGGTTGTGGTTGTGTGGGTTTTTCTAGTTACAAACTCTTTCATTCCCAACCTGCCTTCACACTGCAGCTGTACAAGTGACTACAGGCTTCACTATATAAACACTCTTGATTTTTTGAATTGGAAAGGATTGCAATGAAAAGCTGAATGTTGCAATGGCCTTTCTTCCACAGAAGCACAAATAACCTCTTGGAGGAAGGAGGAAGGTAGCATGTGACAGAATCGCAAAGCTGGTACGTTGTCCTTCGGCAGCCCAGGTAAATGTAGGTGTCTATGTAAATGTTCCAGCCTTTCCACTTGGAAAAAACTTCTCCTTTTCCTCCTGGCGCTGGTCCAAATTGTAGCAAACTTCTGGATCAGCTTTCTACTAAAGCAAGCTGGAGTATCAGCTGCTCAAATCCCATCTTCTTTTATTTATGTGCATTTACTAGCTTTAGAGCAAAGGTCATCTCAAGCAGTGTACAAAGAAACCCCGTCTTAAAGAATATTCATCCTTCTAAGCCCAGAGTTGTGGTTTTGCAGGTTTCCTCTCTAAATACAGAGAAAGAACCTCAGAGCAAGCTCCCAGCTTCATGCCACAATTTCTCTCAAAATAAGATTCCTTTATTAAAAAAAAAGGAAAAAAAAAAAAAAAAGAAAAAACCCCCAATCCCTAAAACTACAATATTATTTTGAAGATTAAAAACTTGCTCAGAAGAAATAGGCAATCTAACAGGGCCACCTAGTGATACCACCAGCGACAAGGTAGAGCAAAGACTACGGCAGATCCCAGCCTAATCGCCAGTTTGCGGAACTGGTGCCTATGTTTCAGGCACTCCGGGGTCCCCGTCTGAAACTGGGCTCGTAGGTCTTTTTACAGCACCTAGCATAACTGGGGCACCTGGTTTGGATGGATTAACGCTGTTTCTAGATAGAGGAAAACAATCATGGGTGTTGTGAAAGAGCCTGCACCAGATCCCACCTCTTCCAAAGCCCAAGATAATACATTCTCTGCAAGGCAGAGTTACCACATTGTTCCAAGGCAAAATTATGACTAAACCCAGTTGCTTTTAAGCTTTTTTTGCTTTTTTGTTGTTTTTTTTTAAGGCTATCTGGCAAGCCATATAACTTCTTTATTGCTTTTTGCTGCCTGATTTTTACATGCCTTTAAAGAGCTCTGTAGTTAGCATACTGCAGTCTGCACCTTTGCATAAAAAGCCTGGCATTTAGCTAAGCTTGAAGGAGAGCACTTTATTCCTCCTATCAATTTCCCTACAGCCAGGTGCACCTCATCTCTTGACTCGTAAAACTGTAAGTGCGATAGCGTTCATGACAGAGGAAGCAAGCAAAAGCCTTGAGACAACAGAGTTAAAATATTGAGCAGATTCACTAGTTTCCTGCAGAACCAGCCCACAGGCTGTTTAGCCAGATGCTGTGGTTACCTTTTGCAGGAATACCTGTGGGTAAGATCATCTTGCCTACTCACCCTACAGGTATTTGTGGGGGTGCAGTTATGTGCCCACACAATGAGTTAGATGGGGATAGGCGGTGAGGTTTTAACCTTTGCAAAAGTTGGCAAATTGGCCTAACAGAGCTTTAATATATATTTTCTGCCAGGAAAGAGCTGGGTCAGGTCAGCCAAGGCAATCCATTTGGGCAGCCCACTGTTTCCCGGGACCATGGGAACGCGTGCGTGTGTTCCGAGGAGCAAATTTGGTTTCGGTGATGATCTGATGAAGCACACGCCTCGTGTGCGAGCTGCCTTTATTTAGCAGCAGCGAGGGGCTTGCGGCATTTACGCTGAGGCGTGGGTACGGCTGTGCCAGAGGACCCTGCCTCTCTGAAGGGTCTTGGAGGCTTTCTGAGGCAGGCTAAAGCTTGTCTTTTGCTGCTGAGGGTATATCACATCATTAATGTAGGAAGGGCTCAATGAAAATTCATTCAGCTTTCCCTGTGCCAGCCATTACCTTCACTTTTTCTACGACTCTCAGCTCAGACAATAGCATAGGTCTGTGTGTTTCACATTTGCATATAACTTGCATAGATTTGCAAATGGAAAGGTACATGTGTCGTGGGCTTTATCGGAACATGCTTTTAATTAGAGGGAAATTGAAATGAAACAGTCTTCAGAGTCTCTTGCTCCACAAGAAGGCAGAATCTCCAAAAACTATCAGTTTCGCTCTATGCTCTGATTTAGCCTGGCTACACTAATATTTACGGAGGAATATTACGTTTGATCAGTCATTTTTCATTACTTAGAACAAAGTTTCCATTACTAAGTCTTTAAAAAGAATTGCTTTTTTTTTTTTTTTTTTTTTTTTTTTAAATCTGAGGTTTGGTCCTAGAAAGACCTGCTAACATCCCTTTGGTTTCCTAATGCTGTGGGACATGCTAAATCACTATCCATTTTGTAGGACAATGAAAGGGCAGGGATGGATTTGTTTTTGACTGATTTGCCCCAGACCAGTCCAACGGCAGTGTCAGGTAAATGACCTGGACCCTGACTCTGTGGCCTGCTCTAGAAGCTCGAGCAAGACTCTGGATCATGAGCAGATCAAGTCTCATCAAGTCCTCCCAGAGAATAACCTTTTCTCACGCTCCTCTGGAAAACGATACATCTGGCCAGCTGTTGTCTGGCATGCGCGGTACTAAGCATGATATATGCTTTTGTTTTCTGTCTCTTGTTTGTGTGAAATGCTGCATCTGGGCTCTGGCATCTCAGAGTTATCTGAACATGTCGAAGGTGCAGTGCCAAGGGACCTTCTGACCTCGGGTGCTGCACAGCTGAAAACCAGCATCAGTCACAACTTCTCCCAGTAAGGCTTTTTACTGGGGCACCCAACATATAGTATTCACAATATTCTAAATGCCAGTATAATAATCCAGATGTGTGATCCCAGATCAACTTCAGATGTTTTGTGTCAGAACAGCCTAAGTTTATTACTTTTTCCTCAATTCGTTCAGCTCTACTTGTGTTAATTAGGCATACTTCCAAGCACTGAATTTGCTAGTTAGTTGACTAAGTTCCCCATAGCCTGATGGGCGGTAATACAAATGCGGTGCGCAGATCGTAAGCATCCCTGCTGGAGGAAGGATGGAAACGCGGCATGCCACAGCTATGAGAGGTAGGGAATCGCCAGATTTCTGGGGTACTGTCCATCTCCCAGGACCATACAGAGTTCAAACGGTGGTTAAGACCTATAACTTCCAAAGCAGAAACGACCTTTGACTGTCTTACAAATTAACCGTCAGATATTTCTTTTTGAGGGGTTTCATTCTCAAACATCAGTGCTGCTTTTTCGGTGGTAGTAGGAGATACCGCTCCTGGATTGCTGCTATTCACATAGTGAGACAAAGCCAAACCGTTTGCACCCAGGGATGTGCCGCAACGATGCAGCTCCCGCGGTCGGGCTCTGGCCGCACCAGGAGCACCAAGACCGCGCTGAGTCATGGGCAGAGGAAAGTAGAGCACAAATCCCTGTGAGACGAGACGTGATGGGTTGACCCTGGCTGGACGCCAGGTGCCCACCAAAGCCGTTCTATCACTCCCCCATCCTCAGCTGGACAGGGGAGAGAAAAATATAACAAAAAAAGCTTGCGGGTCGAGATAAGGACAGGAGGGATCATTCACTAATTACCATCACGGGCAAAACAGACTCAGCTTAGGGAAAATTAGCTCACTTTTTATTACAAATCAGCCAGAGTAAGGTAAATGAGAAATAAAACGAAATCTCAGAACACCTTCCCTCCACCCCTCCCTTCTTCCCGGGCACAACTTCACTCCCGGATTTCTCCACCAAGCCCCCCCAGCGGCACAAGGGGGACAGGGAGTGGGTTTACGGTCATCACATGTTATTTTCTGCCGCTTCACCTCCTCAGGGCGAGGGCTCATCACACTCTTCCCCTGCTCCAGCATGGGGTCCCACCCAAGGGAGACAGTCCTCCACGAACTTTCTCCAACGTGGGTCCTTCCCACGGGCTGCAGTTCTTCACGAACTGCTCCAGCATGGGTACTTTCCACGGGGTGCAGTCCTTGAGGCACAGACTGCTCCAGCGTGGGTCCCCCGCAGGGTCACAAGTCCTGCCAGAGAACCTGCTCCAGAGTGGGCTCCTCTCTCCACAGATCCGCAGGTCCTGCCAGGAACCTGCTCCAGCGCAGGGTTCCCACGGGGTCACAGCCTCCTTCAGGAACCCACCTGCTCCGGCGTGGGGCCCTCCACGGGCTGCAGGTGGAGAGCTGCCCCACCATGGACCTCCCTGGACTGCAGGGGGACAGCCTGCCTCACCAGGGTCTTCACCACGGGCTGCAGGGGAATCTTCGCTCCGGCGCCTGGAGCATCTCCTCCCCCTCCTTCTGCACTGACCTTGGTGTCCGCAGGCTTGTTTCTCTTACATGTTCTCACTCCTCTCTCCGGTGACTGTTTTCCGCGTCCCAACTTTTTTTTCCTTCTTAAAAATGTTATCACAGAGGCGTTACCACTATCACTGATTGGCTCGGCCTTGGCCGGCGGCGGGTCCATCTTAGAGCCAGCTGGTATGGGCTCGCTCTCTCTCGAACACAGGGGAAGCTTCCAGCAGCTTCTTACAGGAGTCACCCCTGTAACCCCCCCCCGCTACCAAAACCTTGCCACATAAAACCAATACAGCATTGTATCTTAAATGAGCTGCTGGACTTGGGCTTGAACGCTTGGGTTTCAATTTATTCCCTCAAACGCAATATTTTCCTTTGCCCTCCAGCAGGCGGCTGCTCTGTTTCTCCCACGCCAGCACACCAGTGGGTCTGCAACCTGCCCACGCAACCTCATGGGTGGGCGCCTGGCTGGGTGTCGGGAAGGTCATGCCTTGGATATAGGTGCACACAAAGGCTTTGTTGCGATTGCACCTCTTGCCAGAGCAAAGTTTGGGGCTTTGGTCAGCCACAGGCTGAGGCTATTAGGGAGAGATAGGTGGTAACAGAGGGCTCTCTGCTAATGGAGGGTGGTTTGTGCTTTTCTGTTGGCTTCTGAAAGAAGCTTGAAGCTATTTGACACCCAAGGAGCTATGGGAGTGCCACGCTGACGTGTCTTTCTGCTCCTCAGAGCTGCGATACCTTGAAAATAGGCTAACAAAGTAACACTAATTCCGCTTCTTCTAATCAAATCGGCAGCCTTTCTTGCAAAGCTGCATGTGCCATCTAATAAGAGTCTGAACGACCTTCATTAGGCCAAGATGTTTTTCTGCAGCGATGAGCCTAGGGGAATTGCAGGCTCTTCTTCACATTTATAACGCAGCAGAGTTGTGATGTGGGATAGGATGTGCTATAGGCAACTCAGCGTGCTATATGACCCTGGGCTTGCAGGGAGGGCACATGAGAGTGCAGCAAAACCAATATAATTTTCTTCACAGTCTGTCTGACCTGCTGCCCTGGGTACGTCGTCAGCTGGCTTTGCCACCTGGCTAATTGCAGAGTTGCGTCTTCTCCTCCTGCATTTCTTGTTATGCAGAGAGGGTGCCGGGGGAGAAGCCCCGAGCTGAGGAACGGGGGAGAAGCAGGAGGTCAGCAGCACACGTACTGCTACCAGGAGTTTCTGGCTCCATCCTAACAGGGCTGAGCTGCCCCATATTTGCCCCAATCAAATTTGCCCCATGGGGATTCATTTGCCCCATATAAACTAGGGGATGGTTTGTTACAGGGGGATGCTAACACCTAGAATACACGTCTGGGTTTACAAGCAGACAGATTTAAAGAAAATAAATCCTTTGAAGCAACTTGTCCAACCCATTCTGAATTTATGGTGGGGGGGTTGCTGGTTTCCCCTAGAGAGCCACTTCTCTGCAGACTGATGTATCTCGAAAAGGAAAAAAACCCAAAAACAAACCCAACCAACCCTAAACATAGTTAGCTTTAAAAATCTGCCCCTGGTCAAATCTGCGAGATGCTTTCAGCTTACCAAGGCCTCCCTGGTACGGCATATCAGAGTGTAAAATGTGGGGCCAGCGAGTGCACAGCGTAGCTCGATATTCCTGATATTCCTGCAGGTGTCCTGGGCGCCGGCCTCTGAGTTGGGGAAGGATTTTTCAAGCGGTATGTGAAAAAGGGGCAGAGCTGTTTTTCCAAAGGAAGGAAACAATGGAAAGTGAGCAATAAATCAGTGGTTTGACCTTGCGTTGACTGCGAGCGGCTCTGACTCCCGGTGTTCGGAAGTGAAAAATGAAAAAACTTTTCTTTCACAGGTCACAGAGTAGGTGCAAAGATAGCTTTCTTGCCGGCCTCAAGCAGGTGGGAAGGTGTTCATGCCTTGGCAGCCGTTCCCCTGCTATCACATCCAGCCGGGCAGCCCCATCTGGAAGCTAATCAGAGGGAAAGGACTTGAAAGAGTTGAGGGTGTTTTTCTGGCAAAAAGAGCCAGCTCCCTGGCTGTGGCTGCAAGTGCTGTTCACGTGGAGTAATCACAGCCTTTCACTTCTTCTTCCCGGCACAAGGTCATCTCCAGGACATGTCTCAAACCGAAGTTTTGTTTTCTCAGGTACAAATGAATAGTTTTTAATATGCTCGTTTGTGCTTTTGCCCTTTTCTGTTTGAAATTTACCTGAAATGCTTTCACATGCTGCTTTCGCAACACAGATATACAAAGGCTAAAACGGAAGATAGGAGGAAACAAATTTATCAGGAATCTGGTCTGAAGTCACCTTCGTGGAAACAAACAAGTGGATCAACAGCATTGCCCACAGCAGTAAAAGATGTTAGATGGTTGCATTTGATGGAAAAGAGTTTTCATTTAGCCATTCAACAAGAGTGAGCCCAATGTCAATAAAAACCAGTCATTTAGAAAATAATTTCCTTCACTATGTTTGGAAGCAGATGTGCATGCACATATGTGTATGTTGACTGTACGTATACGCCTCACCACAGCATTACTTAATTTTCTTACTGTCTTTCACCTGCCTATTAGCCCTTTGCCTCATTTTCTAATTAATCAGCATCTGTAAATGTCATGAGCATGTTATTCATCTTTTCCAGGTCACTCGTGCAGACGTTAAATGAGATCCATCCTACAGAGGATTCCTCCCTGTAAGCCTTTGTCACGTCTCCCTTGACCTAAGGACTACGTACGAACTTGCCAGGCAGATGGCTGAAGATTCTCTATGGCTATTATCTTTGTGGGTGAAATATGACAAAGTAAATTTCTCTCGAAAAGTACCTTTCCCGCATCTCTTCTCTCAGCATCCTGGGCCCTCTGGACCCTCCTGAGGCTGGTAGGGCTTAGCAGCAGAAACTTTTGAGGCAGCATTGGTCCTCTACGTTTCTCTGAAGATAGAGGGGATGTCTAAATCATCACAAAATCTTGTGGGACTCACACGCTTCTCCTGTGATACCTTCAAATTCTGCCTCAGCAATATTTCTCGCAAAAAAAGTAAATGTAACTTGTATGATGAGCTAGATATTAGTAGAATACTTTTCTATCTCATTCTGTAATATTTTGCTTCCTTTTAGACTTTTTTGTTTGTTTTTGGCTCTTGACAGATTGTCCAGAGATTGTCACTAAATTGTCTATTAAAATGCATTGGTGTCTTTTATGAATTGATGTACTCAATTCAGTACCTAGCAGCATTTGGAAACATTTAAAATTGCATATACTTAACCTGACAACATGCTGTCTGGTTTTCCACCTTTCTTCAGTTCCCTGTGGAGTACACCCAGAATAGCTCAGTGTCGTCGGCAAATCTTGGAAATGAAACTCGATTTCAGATAATGGAGAACTGTTTATGGACCTCAGTGTATTCCAGCTTTTTTTTTTTTTTTTAACATTCATGTAACAGTTAATTGAGAACAATACAGCTTCAGTTTTAAGCCATTGTTTAGGTGTTAATGACAAACTAGGAAGGCATGCCCCGCGTAGCTCTGTTATCCTCTGTACCCGTGAATCCTGGTCGCACCCAAAAGACTCGAATGTTTCTTGAGTGGAAGCCATCTCCTGTGCTGATGGACAGGCTGCTGGCACTCCCTTGTTCCTGGGGCCTGGTATTCCTGGTATTAACCGCTTAAAGATTTCAAAACCAGCTCAAGAAATATTTCTGTTATTTTTCTTTAAGCTGGTGGCCTAGGACTTTGCCCAAATTGCAAATATCCAAGAGCTGATTAAAAAGCCATGGACTCTCCTGACCCCATAAGGAACGTTTTGTAATACTTTTGTTATGCAGGTATTAATTTCTCTTGACCTATGATGATTTACGGATACAAGACGATACTGTTTTCTTTGTGGACCAAAAGCTGTATATTTTTTTGCAGGAGTCAAAAGTTCCTTTGGGCTTTATCACGTGCGTTAGGGATGGGTTTTGTCGCTATCAGCTTTACGATGGTGGTACTTCTCATCGGCTGCAGTGGGTCCCACTGCTGTACGCTCACCTAGCATCTTGCTGTGATTGCACAGTTCGTGAATGCTTCTTGAAAAGGCTGGATTTCCTAAACGCATACAGACGAGATGTGGGTGGTACAGCCAGCTAAGCTGATATTTATGCACAGGTAAGTACCTGTTTGCTCCTGGCTGGGAAAAAGGCTGTGCAAAATACTACAACAGTGGCAGCCTCCTTTCACGCTCAGTTTTCAGAAATAGGCTAGACCACAGCTGCTTTTGGCTCTCGTCCCCGAGCAGATCTCCGCTGTGCTGGGGAAAGAGCAGTGGTGTCCTCAGAAGAGGCGATGGCCAGGAATAGCTGCACCTTGTCGTAACCCCACAGCCCCCAGCCATGGGCACTGCGTGTTGCATGTTACACATCCCTGTCCTAAAGAAGAAACATCCCCATATCAGCACATTTTGGTGCCTAGCAAAAAAAAAAAGCAGTGTAGAGCTCTGTAAAAATGCCAAGTAAATGAAGACCTCTTGTCGCAGGCAGAACAGTCTTGACTCAGGGAATTTCCTTTCGTTTAGTTCATTGCCACTTAACATAAACTTTTAATAACTGATTTGGCTGTTGAGGGGAAAAAATAAGATGCCAAGTGATAAAACAAACGCTGAGGGAAATGCTTTTCCTCCCTCTTCCCCAGGCTGAGCTTCAGTCCAACATTTCTCCTCCCCCTTTCCCAGTCCCCACTTTCCCAGTCCTTATTTTCACTGCGTGTTGCCCTCGGTCCCTCCCCGACCCTTGGGTGAGGTGACAGGTGACACAGGAGGTTTGGGCCGGTGCACAGCAGTTTTTCTCTGCTGACCCATGCCACCCACCGCTCCTCTGCCTGGTGTGGGTCCTTCTCGAGCTGCGGTCCCACTAGGGTCCTCCTCGGCACGGAGAGCCACCTCTCAGGCAGGTGTCCCCAGCCCTGCCATGTGCCTCTCCGATGTAATTTCTCCAAATTTTGGAAGTCGCTGCAGTAAAGCATCGTTGTCCCCGTTCTTGTCCAAATTCATTCTCTTCCTGACATATCGAGCCTTTTCTTCAAACAAGGTTATGTCTCTTTCCCTTGAGCTACTGCAGGCTCCTTTGTTTTCTCCACATTGCTGGTGGTCTTCAAATTTCTTTGTGTTTCTTTTTCCAGGTGGAAGTGCTAGAGTAGTAAGACCTAGGGTCTCACTTTGACGCCAAGAATTCCTGGCTGACCAGTTAGTGTTTTGACACGCCTAGAAACCTCTCTTTTTCAAGTATTCAAGGCTGTGCAATTTAGGTGTGTGACTCTTAGATGTCCTCACTGAAGCTCACATTGAAAATTTGAGGAGTGTGTGCTCAGCTGAAAGAGTACTTTTGGGGGGTCTACCATTGAAAAGAAAAGGTGTGAATCTTCCCTGTTAAATAGAAACTGCTCAGCAAGTAGAGCGATGCGCCTGAGCCACTGTCATGCAAAAATAGCTTCTAGGTCCTTTCTTCTGTTCCTCTTAAGGGACTCAAGACATGGCAATTAGTGTACGTTGATAAATTGGTAACTGTGCAAGTTGCTACAGTTCTCAAACTGAGAACTAGCTGTGAATGTTCAAACAAACATGACAAAGGATTGTAGCAGAGGTACCTGCAACATAGTCATGTAATAACCTATTCTGTTTGAAAAAAGGAATAATTTTTTCGGTAATGAGTTCACTGACAGAACCACTTTTCGTATCAACATGTAGAAATGGATAAAGAGCAGTTTTCTTGGCTGTTTAATAATGCAGGGAAAATACTGGCAACTTGTTTGTCCATTCAGGTCAGAATTCCCCATTGTCTGTGTTTGGATACACGTATAAAAATGCTCCTCTTTGGTGGGCAGAGAAGTCTTTTTGTGGATGAAAAATGCTCCAGTCTAAGGCCTCCACCCTGGTGATCCAGAAAAATACTTCCATAATTCTTCAGACGTTGTGTCTTTGAGAAGAGACCTTCAGCTTTGTCTCCATGTCCCCAGCTCACTTTTGGTGCAGATAGGTTGGTCCAGAACAAATTATTCTTACGAAGTAGTTTGATATAATGCAAATACCCTTACTTGACTGAAGCAAAAGGTGCGGGCATGCTCAAGGCTTGCATAAGTTGTCCTGAACTAATTGCCATCCCTACGGTGGTTCTGCTGTGACATGGAGGAGCGAGGAGGTTGACACAGGCTGCCACTTTTGCAGATGGGTGCTTCTGAGATAGCTCCCATGTGTTGGGCAGCCCAGCAGGCAAGGTCATCTTCTCTTCAGCGTATATCTGAAATCTCTTTCCAAATACACATCACTGCTCACGGTTGGCCTGGTGGAAATGATCTGTGTCCCCTTCTGATGCAGTTAGCTGCCTCAGAGGGGGGAAAAAGGGACAGAAAATGGTGGGTGGTCTGCCCTTTCCATGCCTTGAAGACGAAGTCCTGGGCGCAGGGCACTTGCACCACAGATGCCCTGCAAAACCCTCCACAACTGCCTTCTGGCTGCTGCACCAACCCTGGGGTTCAGGGGATCCCCGCCAGCTGCCTGCTGGAGGGTCCCAGGAGGCAGACCTTGCTCAATCCTCCGCACCACTGTTACTCCACCCATAAAAGACCCCCCTTTCCTTGGGCCGTTCCACGGGACCCGCTCACAGGCAGCTAATCCAGCTGTTTCTTCTGCTGGTCTCGGCATCCAGCGTGCACAGCAGCATCGTGGTTTCAGCAAGCGCTCAACCCCGGAGTCTCCAAGTTTTTCACCTTTAGCTATCAGGAGCTGGGCATTCACTTATCTCAAGCTCGTTTTCTGAAACTTACCTCTGTTGAAGCATGGCTTTTACGTTAGGCTCTTGTTTGAACTATTTGTACTGCTTTGGGAAAGGCTGGCTCAGTCCTGTGTTGCTCTGTGTTACTTTAGTGCAGTGCTGGTTGCCGTACCCTATTTTTTCTGGATGGGCTTGGAAAAGGTGGTGGCAGGTCTTACAGAATCTAAATCTTGCATCTTCTTTGGCTTCCCCTCCTGAGGATTAAATCACAGGGAGAACCCACAGTGAAGACATTTGGAGCAGAAGTCCAGTTTGTGCCATGTGTCTGTGGAGGCACACTCCTGAATCCTTTTTCAGCTGAAAACCATGTATAAAATAAGAAAAAGAAAAGAAAAAGAAAAGAAAAAGAAAGGGGAAAAAAAAAAGGGGAAGGAAACCCCACCCCACAGATTTTCTCAGCTGTATATTAACTTCTGAGCTGTTTACTTACACATGTAATAGCTTGGGACCTGACTGTGCTGCAGTCACTGAACTTCATCTTAGGGATGAAATGAAAGTTGTTTTCATGAAAAATTTCTTTGACCCATCTACAGGCAAAGTCACTGCTGGCCTTTTTATCTTGTCTTCACATCCTGCTGAGACAGCAGTGCTGAAGCCAGAAATTGTTGAAATGAAAGGGTTTGCTGTCTGTTTTGTCACCGTAAATGGGTTGTGGAAAGGAAACATTTGAGGATGGTGACTCCAAAAAGTCATCCCAGGGTTAGTTTCTGATACTGGAGTGCCAGACATCTCTTAAAATCAGCTCCCATAGCCGTTGGAGATGATATTTATGGCAGACAGAGCCAACTCTAACTTCTATGTGCTTTGCTAGTAACACAAACACTTATTTTCTGTAAACTTTTGTCTAATTTTTTGGAATAAGTTTGCAGGGAGCAAATAAATAATTTTTAATATTATACAACAAGTTGAGCTGGATTTAGCTATTTGCTGCTGGTTCTGCTCTTTCAGTTGCATAAGCCATGGGAATAAATCAAACCTCTTTTGAAGAGGAACACACTCCTAGCCCTTAGAAAAGCTTTTTAAATAAAAAGTATACCTTGAGAATTACTTAAGAGCACAAGTAGCAAGAAGTAGCACAAACCGGTGTGACACTTCCCATTCCTTATACCCAAGGAATGCAAGTGAAGCAACATTACTTAGCATTAGAATTAACTAATGCTGACAGCTGAAACTAAAATAAAATTATCATCTACCACTGGAATATCTGAGATCTTAAAACATGATGTGACTCTTTGGAGTCATCTCTACCTGATGAGCATTTTAAAGAATGGAATTTCTTCATAAAGAAGGGGGGGGGCATATCTATTGTTCCTCCCCAGCAGCTGCTATGTGTCATCAATTACACATTGAAGGCCAGTTTTGCAACTATTACAAACTAAGATTAACTCCCTTAATATTGACGAAAATAAGAAGATCATTCTGATTTATACCAGCAGGCTTTTGTTTTCTAGTTCTAGCTAGTTCATAGATGTGTGTAGGGACCTTAACTTTTAAGAATTTGCATGGCACGAGCCATGAAGGCAACCCAGTTAGTGGTGCCAAAGGGGTAGCATAGCCTGGGCAGCGAGCTGTACTCTTAGGAGTACCCCACTGCTGCATCTCAGCCGTTGCCACACAAACTGCGTTGTGCCGTGGAAATACTCTCAACAGCAGAAATAGCATGTTCTTTGCCCAGGCCCCAGTGATTTACCAGGTTATAAACACAAACCTACCGCGATGGCATGTTGACAACAGCAGCCAGCTGGATTACTCGCAGCTGCGCGAGGAGAATGAGCCAAACCAGCGGCGTAGGTAAGGATACGAAACCAGGAGGAAATTGGTCCTGGTGAATATCAGATTGGTCAAACTCCCCCCCCAGCTGACTCTATTGATGATGCAAAAGATGGATTTCCTAAAATATGAAAGGAATGACTCGTTCTACCATCATTAGTGGCTGAAAGCAAATACTCACAAGATTGAATTAACAGAACTACTACCTTTATAATGCTATGGTTGAAGGCTCTCCAGGGAAGGCACTGACTCATAAGACTACTGTTGCTCATCCTTTTGAGCCTGAGCAGGAGAACGACGTGCACGGAGGTATGACACACGCTGGGTTTGAATCGCGAGCGAGTGGGGGAGGCACCATTGTTTCAGATACTAACCTTGGTGTCAGGAACAAATTGATATGCTGATCAATTCCAGGATTTTGAATGTGAATGTTTGCATTAGTCAAATAGGCAGCCTTCTTTTCCATGAATTTTCAAATTCTCATCTTATTTCCCCTTTTCTTGAAAAACAAAAGGTCATAAGTGGAGCTGAGCAAGGAACTTGCTGGCAGGGGCTGGGGGAGGGAGGGCTGAATTGAAAGCTGAATCAAAAAAATGGAGGGGAAAATAATTCTCTTGCAGTTTCTTTTTGTTTCGTTTTGTTGGTTTTTTTTTACTTGAAAATGAAGGGAAAAAACCACACCAGTGTGAGTTGAAAGAAGGCCTTTTGTACGAAACCTGCTCTGTGAACTTTCAGGGTTATTACACTATTTTGTGGACCTATTTTCACAATTTCTGTTAAAAAATACTATGCACAGGTGAAAATGTGAAAGGACTAAACCAAAATGTTTTGTTGAGAAAGCCAAGACAAACTGGTTTAACTCCTTCAAATCCTTCCCCTAAACCCCTTGTTTTTGGCATAAGGTGTTCATTTGATTTGCTCTGGATTTCTGGGTTGGTTTAGTAGAGATTTGTGTTTCTGGTCAATTTTATTATATGCCCACATCAATGCAGCCAGTGTCTAGTAATAAAGAAGAGAAAAATAAGGATCTATTTTCATAACTCTCAGAAGAATTTTCTAGAAACCTGTCCTTTTGCTTTCTAGTTAATTGAAATTTCCTTCCCTTGACTCACTATTTTCAAGGGCAAAACCAAAGGGCATCTTCTGGGCTCAGTTCCCATGCAGGAATGTGCACGGTAGTCGCTGCCTGGGAGTGTATTTCCTAATGATCTTTCCTGTTTTGGTTTGTGGTTTTTTTTTTTTTTTTCAAATATGGTTGTGATTTTTTTCATTTCGTTTAATCAACTGTTTCCTCATTGGTTTTATTTATGCAATTTAAACATACACATGAATAGCAGTATGTAAACTATAACCATGAAAGTACCACATGGTCAAATTTCCCCTAATACCGAAGCGCATCTTTTCCACTTCTCCTGAAGCCAAAAAACCCACCCAACACCAAAGCAAAATAAACCAAACAAAAAAACAAACCAAAACCCTCCACCAAAACCAACAAAGACTCATCAACCTTTAGGGAAATAAAAGTATGTCTAGTAATGCACATTAGAAAATTGAAGCTCCTTCTGTTCTTTTCCAGTTGGGGGACCACACCTTGTCCTTTCCATGGTGGTATCTTACAGAAAGAAAGGTAATTCCTCTGGCAATCTGGTCAGATAGAGGACTTTGGTTAAAGCCTACTTATCATTATTGCTTGGAAATGTGCTGAAATTGCGGTACCACATCCTGTGATAAATTTTCAAGCAGTTGCGCCATTGTTTCTCACTGCGTATCTACACAGACTCTTGACGTGCAAAAATAGATAAATCATGGGTAAAGGTATTGAAGGTTTTGCTGTCTGGTAATACATGGCTTAGAAAAAGTTGAGGCATGCAATAGTGTCTGTGTGCATGGGAAACACTTATCTGCAGTTTTAATTACTGACGCACATGGAATTGTTAGAAGAGCGTTTTGCATCAGGGCATGGGCAGAAAATATAGAGGTACCCACATACTTTTCCAACTGATCTTCCACTAGATGGAGAAAGGATTGTGTCCATTGGCTTTAGACAAAATCTAGGAATACATGTTCTGGACATACGTCGCAGAAATGTGAAGGATCACAGGGACAAGTGAAGGATCAGAATGGGACAATACAGCTCAGGGTGTGTTTCGCAATGCCACGCCACAGTACTAACCCCTACAAGCCCTTTACTCACTGCGTTACACCTGATTTGAAACGAGGGTCTCAGTCCAG
Organism: Haliaeetus leucocephalus; assembly: GCF_000737465.1. Taxonomy (NCBI): domain Eukaryota; kingdom Metazoa; phylum Chordata; class Aves; order Accipitriformes; family Accipitridae; genus Haliaeetus; species Haliaeetus leucocephalus. The sequence continues at coordinate 4,329,099 of NW_010973351.1, forward strand.
GGCTCTATCGCACCATGCCCTTCTTAGTTGTTTGCTGACATTTGCCTACTGGAAACCAAATGCATATCTTTCTATATTTTTATACATCTGTATTCTCTGAACTAAAATGTACTACCTTGAAAATGCCGCTGTTAGATTTTTATTTCTCCTTTGTGCTTGATTCTGGAGAACATCCCCTAGTTCATTCAAGTCCACTGTAAATCAGGTGTCATCTTAAAGCTAACAGAAAATATTCTTATTCAGAGGGAAAGATTTTAGGTGAAAATACAATGGAACATCATTCTCTATTTCCCTCACATTTTCAACAATGAGAAATGCACTATTGCGTACATTGCTTGCTGGGATTCTCAGTTTCTGGGTGTCATTTTTGAGTTAAGTGCTCCTTTGGTAATCCATGTTTAGCTCTATTTTTATCATGAACCTGATGCCAAGAGAATGCAAGTCCCTGGCTAATGAAAACCTTCTGCTTTAACCTCTGCTTGCTAGAGAAATTGAAAGCAGCACAATACAAATGATACACTTCCTTTACTGTTTAACATAGAAACTGTGTCATAATCCACAAGGTTTTACTTTGAACCTTGTCCTAAAACTAAAAATAATTTTGTAGTCAGAGCAGATGTTACAATTTTTACTCCTGTGTACATCTCTCCATAGTGTAATGAGATGCTGTCTACTTATATATGAAAACCCAGGTCGTCATTTGGCCGACGTGATCGTACTTATTTAACTTTTAGGCCAATATGGACGTGAAACCTTGTAATGAAAACGCACACGTCGCTTGTACTGCTGCAAAGACGTCCCCGCAGAGAACCAAAAGGAAACTGAAAAGCTGAGCTAATCGAACATGCTCTGCTTAATAAGGGGTTCTGCCGCTTGGGAGCGATGACATCTGTGTGCTGCAGGGTCACTTTTGTTCCCAGCCAGATCTTTAATAGCCAGAACAAGGCACGTGCCTGCGTGGCATTGCAGTCAGCCTAGGAAATAATTCTGGATCTCAGCCGGTTCCGCATCCAGCCCTGCTAGACACGGTCCCGACTTGCTTTGTCTCCTTTTGGCCGGTGCGCCTTAGGAACCACCGCACCATGCTGGGGGGGGACCAGTCCCACCCACAGGCTACTGGGAGGCCAAAGCTGCTCAAAGGCCACGGCTGAACATCATCCTCCTACCTGTCCCTCAGCAACTCCAGAGGTGTTGGGGATCCGCAGACCCCTTGATCCAAGCAGGTTACACATTCACACCTCTTAGTGTTGGGGGTTTGCTTTTAACGCTTTGCCCCAAACAGCTGCTTGCACTTTTGGTGGGTTTTGGTTTGTTTTTTTTTTTTTTTTGGTTGGTTGGTTTTTTTAACAATAATAGGAAAAAAACCCAGGAAATATTTTCTTGGTGTTCCACTTTTTATGACAACGTTTACAACATTTTCTGTGGCAAATTTGTGTTGAGAAGGTTCTGCAAATGAATATTGCCTTAATTTGAACTCCTAACTTTTTCCCCGGGGGAAAATAATACGTTTTTCAAGATATTTTGTAGTCCTTTTCTTAATATTTTTCTCTAGTGAGATCCAATATGGCTAGTCTTTATCTTCTGGATTGCCACTTCTGCTTTGCTGCTGTCCTCTTTGGAGAGAAAAAACAGGAAACTGACTGAGGTAGGGGTGAGGAGAAATAAAAAAAGAGAAGGCTCTCTCGGGGATAAGTTGCGCACTTTGAAATTGGTACTTTTGGGAACCTTCAAAAAGGAAATGTTAAAGTATGTGATTTCCCACATCCCTTCTTCTGACAGTCTCTAATGGTATGTTTCCAATAGCATTTTAAATTCAACCTATAGTGTATCGGCAAAAGATAATTATCATTCTGAGGTTTTAAATTGCTTCCCAGAAAGATCCAGGGGGGAATTCCAGGCGGATCGTGCTTGTCTTTTTAGGGGTGAGTAGAGGACCGCAACAGGATTTTGCAGCAACTCTTGCCATTTTCAGCTGGTTTTGCGTTAGGACGTGTTTCTAAAAACCTGAACTATAGCAGAGGCAGTGGGAAGGTGTTCCACTTCAGTATGCTCTGGGTCAAATGTAGATTTTTCACCTTGAATCACTGTGATTTAGGGTGTTTAGAGACTTGAGCCCGGGTACCTCCTTTGGGCTTTCCTTTTAGAATTTGGTATTATGATGGCAGACTGAATGTCAGCTGTTTTGCCCAGTGCCTTACGCTATGGGGATGAGTTTTGAAGTTTTCCTAACTCCAGATGGCTTTATTTAAGTGCATGTATTAAACAGCTACAATAAGATTGTATTCATGTAGATCTTATGTGGACATAGAGAAGGCAGGACGAGCAACATTCATTTCCATATTACATTTTTATGTGTGTATGTGTAAAACAAGGGTAGGAATACTGGCAATTCTCTGTATTCACTCATAGATGGCACTAGAAATTCTTGGAATTCCTTTCTTTAGAATGTAAGTAAAATCATTTTTACTTTTCTACCAATAGGTGGAACCAGCAATGTCTTCGCTACTTATGGCCTGACAAAAGGAGCGATGCTCTCCTCTTCCTAGCTCCGTTTAATTAAAAAGCAAAATGCAAACAAATAATCTCCCGCATCCCAATTTTCCACCAACACCTCTCAAAGAGCAATCCTCTCCCCTAAAATGATAAATGGTATTGAGTTTATTTCAGTATACAGCCAGAGCAAGCTAGCAGAGGCAGAAGAAGGAATCAGGATGTTGGATTCTCCCTTTCCCACCTGAACAAGCTGGAGAGTCAGATAGCTTACTCTTATCTCTCATTTTTATAAATCTGGCTTTTCATTTGAAAGCAAACTTTGTACGTGGTGCAGCATAGTGACCGTGCTGCCTGCCAGCTGCTCTCAAGTGTTCACTCCATCCTTATCAGTATTCTTGAGATAATGCTAAATGCATGAAAATTAGGGCAAACGGTCTAATTTCATCACATTTAAATTAGGTTACGTTCACCTCTGATAGCTAAACTTAGGTATTGGCCTCCTTAGTCTTCCAGCATTTTTACTTCCTATACAATGCAGATGTTGCTCTTTTAATTGGAAATGATCAAGTATGCAGGGCTGATGGCCTCCTAGATTGATATTACTGGAATGATGCACTTCAGGAGCAGGTGAATGAGGCACTGTCCAAAATGAAAGGATGTACTGAGAGCCCCTGAAAGGGTGAATACATCTCTCGCTAATGTACAGCAAGGACACCAGGATGAATGGGGCTGTGTGTGTATCTCCTCGCCTTTTGATGGGCTGAATGAATTAGGCAGGCTCAAAGGTTTATCAGTTCCCTTTCTTGGCTGAGTGAGTTTTTCCTTTGACAGAATAAGGGAAGAGACCCAAAAGTCATCAGCTGTATTTTCCTCACCTCACGTTCCTTGGTTGCCTTTCAACGATGATATGTACATCTGTGCGTCCATGAGGGAAAAAAAAAAAAAAAAAAAACCCCGAAATCTGAACAAGTGGGAAAATAATTCCTATTTGTAAGAACCAGCAGAGCAACTCAGCAAGCCAGCATACTCTCAAATACTCTGCAGCACTGAAAACAAATTCCTACCCAGCTATGTTCCCACCATATAACTTAGCGGTGCTTAAACACCGAACACAGGGGCCTTATATACGGGACAATTTATAGATTGCCCACTGCTCCCTGCTACATATCCTTTCCTGTCTCCCAAGGGTCATGAATAGTACCAACGACAAGGCTTTTTTGCATCCGTCTGCTTCACTGTGCAGGCAGGGCACGTAGGGATTTCCCAAGTTATTCTCTGGGTAGGAAAGCATTGCAAACCCCAAAACCGCTCACTTGTGTCTGCCTTGGCAAGCTCTCCTGTAGGGCCATACCTGGGAGAAATGCCTTCCAGCAGTGGGAATGTTTCACTCCACCCCAAAACAGCCCAGGCGAATCTTCTCTAGTAGTTCATTTGCGGTTAGGCACCCAACATATGTATCTGGGGGGAGAAAAAAGTGGCAAAAAAAGCTGTTTTCAATATAACTTTGGCATAGAGAAATGTCTCAGTTTTATTTTTAAATATTCATCCTCCCTTTCCTAGGAATGATTTTTCTTGACAGCTTTTTTAAAAACTATGTTCTCTGTCTTACCTTGACTTTTAGCACTATCCCTGACACCTGTAATACTCATTTGCCCATTTTCATTGCCCATAGCAAAGAGAAGAAAAGGAATGAAAAGAAGAGCGAATAATATTGAGAAATAACTAGGAGTTCGCTTGTTTCTAAGGACAGTAAAGCTGGTAGGCCAAAGGATGGCAATATACCCAACAAAAGGATGAGCTCTGTGGCACTAAGGGCTGCAGTTTGTTAACTTCATGAAGCCCGACAGCCTAACATTAGTTTGACCAGGGGTTTTTTTGTATGTTTGCTTCATTTTTTTCCAATCTGGATTTCTCTGCAGAGCAGCTCGAGACCTTTGCCTTTTTGATAGTTTAATGTCCATCATGCTCATTTATGGCTACTTTATTCTTATTATAACTATTTTTAGCTGGCTTTCTCCTCTTGGAGTCTGTTTACTTTTCAGTGTGGAGCACCGAGATGCTGATGTCCATTTGCACTCTGAAGATGCGTAGGATTATAAAGTAGCGTCTACGTTATTACCTAAAAGAAAAAAAGCTATTATTTTCACATAGAGAGAAAAAAAAAAGCTTGTTCAGAGAATGGTGAGGAGTTACATGGTGAGAAGGCGCATCCTCAGACAGCACATCGGTGCATCTGAGCACAAGTCTGTCCAGTTTACTGGACACCCTAATGCTTGTGCTGCTCAGAGGACCAGTGTTCCTAAGGTAGTATACCATTCTTGTGCTATTTTCATCACAGTCACATTAGCAATGCAGTATGTTTCCTTACAGAGATCACCTGAGAAGCAGTTTTCTGTTGTAGAAATTGGATGGACAAAGGTTACCTCATCCCATGAAAAAAAGTTATATTAATTTCAATACTTTTTTTGTTCTATCTGCCTAGAAACCTGCAAATTTAGCTCCAGAAAGTGAAAATATTTCTTAGCCCAGCACAGCCAACTACCTAGTGGTTAACAAACTCCTCTAAAGGGAAAATATCCAGGTTCAGCTCTCTACTCTGCCCTGTCAGAGTGTCAGACTTAAACCAAGTCACTCGTTTATTGTCATTCAGTGAACAGCTACTTAGTGGTTCAAGTAGCATCCATCGGTCGCAGGGGTTGTGCTCAGCAATCTCACCCTGAGGGTGAACAACTTTGCTGTGAAATGTTTCCATTTGGAGGAATCATCACGAATAACTACGTTGTCAAAACAATCTCTGCTGGTGCCTGACGAGCGACAGAGGACCTCTTACACAAACGTATGCGGGAGTGTGTGCGGGGTAGGGACGTTAAGTGTCAGGTGTTGATAAACATTTTCTCTTGTATGTCATGAGGGAAGCTGATAAAATCCCTGAGCCTACAGCGCATGGAGTGCCCTCAGCTTCTTCTGAAGTCCAGGACAAATGGGAGCCGCCTCCTACTTCCCTGGTGGGAGGGCACCAGCCCCTCACAACTATTGGTGCTTTTTGTAAATGCCAAAAAAGCTGCAGGACAGCAGCTGTGGGAAAGCCGCGTGAAGGTCAAGGAGCGCCTGTGGCCACACAGGCCTTTGGTCAGATCCACATCCACTCATGAGCCCTGAATCCACCTGAAATCAGTAAGAGGTAAGAGCCCTTCCTGAGCAACGCTCAAGAACAAGATCGTGTCCCAGCTACTCAATATTACTGTCTTCTTACCGGGAATTATTTTTTTTTCCATTGAAATGCCATGGTAAATAGCAATGCTACGGGAAAAAATCACTTCCGAATGAGGCAAGGGGAGAATGACTGGACTTTTTAGTTTTTATTTTTTGTTCATTGAATTTGAATTCAAAAGCTAAATGATTCTGGGGCAGACAGTGTTTGTATGGTTAGCTGTTGTGTGAAGTGAGTTTTGACATGGGTTCACTAGTACTTATGCAAAAGTATAAGTTTCTGCATGCAATGTTTTAGAAGCGCACAGCTTAAAATCACAGGTCTACTAGGCTTTTTTTTAAATTATTACTGCAAATAACAGGTAACTGAAAAACATTAAAGGGAAAAAAGCACATTTTCATTTTTTCAGATTAAGTATTTCATTATATTTTGTACAAAATTTCCAATTTGTGTCTCCTCGCAGTAGAGGACAAAAACGTATTTTAAAGAACGGCAAATCCCAGCTAGCACCACGACGGACAAAGAGAAGAGACAGACGCTTCCCAAACTCGTTCTTCAGATTTTAATTTTAAGTTAACTGTACCCTTAAGAGAAACAAACGTTCATTTGTTCCTGTACTAACGCTGCTCAACAGCTATAGTGCCGCTAGAACAAATATGTAACCTGACCTGCTATCTCGTACACATAAAAGAAACCCCAAAGTTATACAGTCCAAAGTCAAGCTGAGACTTTGTCCTGAGGGTGGGTATTACTGCCCTGGTAAACAGAAACATAGACTTCTGATAACCAGGAATATTGCTGAAGTAATAAAAGTTCATGGAAGCTGCAACCAAGGAGAATTTAGATACAGAATAATTAACCATGAAATTATGATCTTAGCCAAGAAAGAAGTGCCAAGATTCATTCAACTAATTTCAGAGGCTTTTTTCATGGTCATTAAAAAAACCAGATAGGACAAAAATGATCTTATCTTTCATTTCTCCTCCCACTGGGCAAGCGAGTGATTGCCATTGCTTTCTGAGCCGGTTTGGCTGTAGTTACATTCATTGGTAAAAAGAAAAGACCGTTTAGGGTATAAAAATGAAAAAACAAGCCTGGTTCGTTGGTGTCAGCTCTTCACCGCAATACCATGGGGAATTTGTGCATCAAAGACTGGAAAGCCCCAGCAGCCGGTGCCAGGGAGGTAGATCCAACACCGTGTCTCTCTGACAGCACTCATCTCGGGGTCAAGCCTGACTTGGCTTCTGCAGAACCGCCTGGAAATTTTCAGGACTTTGAATCAACTGCGATTTTTAATTTTTTCCATCTAGGTTGATCTGAAAATCACTCTGTGAAAAGGACTCTGTGATTAGACCTGTGGAAGTTGAACGTGTGTGTGGGTGCTCCAAACTATTCACAGTGGCCGTGGGCTGGAATACAAGAGTGGGTGAAGTTTTTGCCGCAGAGGAAAAAGCATTTTAAAAATGGCAAATAACTTAAATAGAGACCATACCATCTCTGAAGGTTTTTTTTTTGTTTTCTGAGAAATGCACTTCAGCTTTTTATTTTGTGAAATGTCTGTCTTATAGACTATGCCATAAAATGCTTTTTCATGGCTGAATCATATAAAGTTAAAATTAAATATGATAACACAGAAATTAAAAAGGTGGGCCAGATGGGAGAGCTGAGGAGGCACAAAACCACTGTGCAGTTGACAAGAACGAACCAAAAAAAAAAAGCCTCTTGACCCAGAATGAACATGCCTAAGTGCAGGAACAGAGGCAAGGCCTGGTCTGGAGAGCAAAAAACCATGAGATAAAGGCTGGGACTGATCCATGAAGAGGCTGTGGACAGTTTGGAGCTGAGTCCTAAAATAAAGGTAGAAGTATTTAAGACTGAGAGCGACGTGAAGGTACTTCTTATTGAGGGCAGAAGATACAAATGTGGACAGACTTTAAATTTTTGCTGGGACCTGCTGATTTAGAACTTGTTTTTTCCTATAAGACCATGACAAAACATGCTTAATAAACAGTCTCATTTGCAGTTAAATTCTGCCTTCAGTTTGAAAGAAAAGGCAGCGGCTTTCCAGCTGTTAGTGAATATCTAAACGGAAGAGGGAAGAGAACTGCTTGCAGCTTCTGAGCACTGTGTGTGCGTTTGTGAAACTCCAAGGCGTTTCTATTTTAATAAGCGACAATGGAACATGAATAACAAAATGTCTGCAAAGCATGACTTCACTGTAATCAGAGCATTTTTTTTTATAATTTGGGGAAAAAAAACAAAGTGAAAATTAAAAAAAACAACCAACCAAACAAAAAAAGAGGTACCTTGTGGAATTAGTAACGCGTTCGTTAGACACAAGTAGCCTTGGTTCGTGTAGCTCCCTGGATGACATGCCTGGCTGTCTCTGAAGACCTGGTGCTTGGAAGAGCTCTTCCGATGTTCAGCTTGTGATGGACAAAGTTTGAGCTTGGCGCTCAGCGGCCAAAGCCCTGTGCCAAGCTCCTCTGGATACCAACCTCCCCCAGCCTCATTTTCTCATGAACTTAGCCCAAAAGCCTGTAAGATGCTTCACGGGCTGGGGACAGCGTGTTCTCCGGGGCACGGAGCCCACGACCAGCTGTGGCCCCCGGGCAAGACGACATGGGGATGAAGCCGCACGTGTCCTGCTATGGAGTTATAAAATGGATGTGGGGTCCTTTCCGTAGCCTGCGTGGGAGGCAGGAGCTCTGCCTTCACGTGGCATGGTGTTTCCTCCAGAAAGGAAAGGCCAGGGGGAACAAAAGGGAATAAAATATTAATTTAAATTGTATTTGATGAATTTTTAATACAGCGAGACCAATGAATTGAAGGCCAAAGCTACTTTCATTAGGAAATGGAATTACGGTATTCTGTGAAATGAAACCAAAGCTGGGGTTTTGAAGAGCACGGTTCTGTGCTCTCCTCCAGCGGCAATACTGTGAGTCACTCTTTTCAGCGAATAATAGCCCTGTGTTCCACTCCTTGGTGCTTTCACGTAATTTACATTAATTTGTGAACACAGCTCTCTTGTACTGGATAAGCTGCTTATCAAGGTGACATACAGCCATTGTAGCTTTGCACAGAATCTGTGACAATTAGAAGATTTTCTATTTTACCTATTTTCATTCTGGGAACGCTAAATATGGCAAATCAAGATAAAATATTGACCCGCCTGTGAAAAGAAATGTGATTCAGTTTGAAGAATAGGGTGTTCTTCACACAAGAAGAACATGACATCCTTTTTTTTTTTTTTTTTTTTTTGAACCAGTTTTTTGCAGGCCTAAGGTTAACGTGCAGACTGAATTTGTTCCTGCTGGCAAGGGGCTTATCAATGTACAATATTTTTTCCTGCAGAGCCAGGAGCAAATCATACCTTTTCCTTCAAACCGTAAGGTATGCATTGAAATAAATAAATGGTCTCACCTCTCACCCACTGTTTTGGGAAGAGAGAAAGCAGTAAATTTGAAGGACTGATGTTCTAGTTGTAATCATTATTATTGTTTATTTTCTACTTGATTAGCTAGAACCATGCAAGTTGGACAAAGAGATGAAATCAGAATATATCATTCATATTGCATGCCAGCTGCAAGAGAGAGATCTGATTTATTCCAGCCTTACAGGTAATATTGTTTAAAACATCTATGCTTAAAAAAAAAAAAAAGGAACAAAAAAGCACCCTGAAGACTTTTTGATTGGCTTACACATCTGTATTCCAAAACCAGGCAAAAATCTTTGATTACACAGCCCTTACAGAAACCAGCAAGGCACATACACTGACTTTTTGATAATGAGAGGAAAGAACACTTAGATCACAGTCTGAATTTTCTGATATACAATGGTGTTTTTTCCAAGCCCCAGAAGATAGCGTTTGGCCTTTTCTGTTATTAACGACATCAGTAGGAACCTCATCCTCTAAATGTGCCTCAGTTTTCTTAAAAGCTACGGAGAATAAATGGGGCATCGTGAAGTTAGTGCAGCCGGGAGCTGCACGGTAGCGATGAAGGGACGTGGGTGCAAGCCTCCGCCAGAAACTCAGAGCAACAGTTCATGAAGTTTCCACAAACCTGTGGCTTGTCAGGTGTGATCGGTCGCTCTTTGTCTTGTTCTGCACCGATGAACCTGCTACTTTATTTCATCTTTTGATTTGAACAAGATATATACGAAATTATGTATGCATCATGTATGCGTATGCCTGGTGTCTTAGAGTCTGCCGAGCAAGTTGCTGCTGACATATTCCCTGCGAACGGCAGGTGCCTGGGAAATGCCATCTCCATCGCCCTGTTGTCCCCTTCCCGTCCCCTAAGGCGATGTGCCCTCGGCCAGCAGCCGCTCCTGAAGCTGGGGAGGGGTTTTTTACAGCTTTAAAATCTTGTGTTGTCTTTTGATGTCCGTGAGGGTGGAGAGAGGGGCGTTCAAGACTAGCACCCAAACACTCTCCAGCTTGTCGGTGGTTGTTATTTATGTTTTATGCTTTCTCAAGCTGCTGTTTCATCATGTTTCCCTTTCTCTAGTACCTTTTGATGGGCTTCGCTCAAGGTCTTGGGCTGGCTGCCTTGTTTACTCGTTTATCATCAAGATGTTTATTGCAGCGGAGACTTTTGGCTGCTGTGACTCCACCAAGCCACTGCAGTTCTGAGCAGCACCAACTGTGGCACTTGGCATTCATGACAAACATGATTTTTCTAAAGGTAATCTTTTGTTCTACAGTTTTTCCTACTAAATAATGTACTTGGTAGTTAAAATGCCCGGCACATCCAAGAGGCATGGAGATCTTTGAAAATGGAAAAAAATACCCGGTTTTCCTCTTAGACTACTGATTTATTTCGATTACAATTGGGACTTTGGCTCTGAAGCACTGCTGACATTGAATAGGTTCTCGCTACCTTTTAACTTCCTTTTCCTATTGCTTTAAAGGAAAAAAATTCCTATTGCTGTTGGAACCAGCAGCAGTGTGAGACCTAAACTACGGAGCAGTGCTTTTACAGACCCTCAGGGCTATCGTCCGCCAAAGCCTCTGGGGTCCGGATACCAAACGAGCACCCAGTCACTTTACAGCAGGAGTTGAAAGTCTTGCAGATCCGCTCTTCCACAAGAGTTGGAAGCAGACCTCAGCAAATGGTTCCTCAGGTGTCTCCCGTGGGCATCGTCCCTGCTCCTTTCCCCCATCCCTGCCTCCCGGGCAGGGCTTAAAAGTGCTGCCCAAGGGCAAGACTTGACTTAACACCCTGGGGCAGTATCTATATGTCTCTGACCACCCAGCAGACCAGATAACCTCCATCTCTCAGGGGGACTCCCTGCCACCAGCAAGTCCACAGCGCGTGATGCTCTGTGCCTGCGTGGGTGGGGGGTACCCCACACCAGGGCACCCAAAAAAGATTGTGTTTCAGCACAGCTGCCCCTGCAGCTGGCTACCAGGCTGCGAAGGATCTCCGCTTAAATTTTTCAGAAACGTATGAGTATATTTTCTATGTTTATTCCCTACCTTGGTTTCTTTTCGTATTCAGGCAGTCAGCGTGGGTTTTCGCTTTTATATCCCAGCTGGCAGGGCTTTCGTTTGATGTTGCTATTAATTGGGCTGGATTGGAAAGCGCTTCTGTGAAGGACGCTGTCTGAGCGAGCAGAGTTGTTATTTATTAGTGCACACCCATTTGCACACTGATCATGAAGGACAAGATGATTTCTGTCGAAGCTGGGGAAAGATAGCATGGGTATCATTTGTTCAGGCAGAGGGTAACCTTGAAAGTGCCCAGAGAGAATGAAGTTGTCTCACTGGATGGGGGATGGTAGGGAAATTTGCTGTATTGAGCAAGACTGAGCAGTATTTAGTGAATATTAATGGAGAGGAGGATAAATCTCTATTTTAAGGCCATATTCTAGTTGTATAAGCCTCTGCTTACACGGCATCATCCTCTGCTACAAGTAGTTAGCATATATATAGTCCTTTTATATAAACACATTCAGTATGACTGATGTAAGAGTTTTGTATCTAGGCATATATTGGTACGACTATTATAAATATGTGTGCTCAGTATTTGTAGTATTCTACATGTGTGTATACATATATTGTGCCTACGTGTACACTATGTCATCACTGGTTTGCAAATTATTTGTATTATAAACCCATAATAGAACAAGGTTGTAGTAGTTTACATATTAACAGGTAAATTCTCACTATTACTAATAAATCTGCCCATTTAATGGTAAGGCGGTATTTAGAGTACAGCTGCAGAAGTAGGATATTTCATTATTTTGCATCTTTTTGTAGTTTGACAAAACTTTTCTGAACACACATTTTTTTCTCAAGATGTGCTGATTCAGCTAAGCTGAAAACTCTTGGTTGAATTGAAACAATTTGTTTTCATGCAGTTGAAGGATTTTTTTTTTTACTTGATGCAAATGTAGAGGGTTTGATGAAATTGGAATGGATTATGTCAGCTTTACATTTCCTACAGAATGACAGAATTATGTAACTTTTGGGTTCTATCCTATTCACTTCATCAGACTGAAGTGTAGTTTTTATTCAGTCCCATAGGGAATACCAGTGTGTCTATTTTTCTGTCCTGCTTCTAACCAATCAATAGAACCTGGAGAAATCAGAATTTCCTAATGGTGTGAGAAGTGAGTTTCAATGACACTGTGTCCTGGTTTCAGCTGGGATAGAGTTAATTTTCTTTCTAGTAGTTGGTACTATGTGCTCTGTTTTGGGTTCAGTATGAGAAGAATGTTGATAACACACTGATGTTTTCAGTTGTTGCTAAGTAGTGTTTATGCTAAATCAGGGATTTTTCAGCTTGGAGGTGCACAAGAAGTTGGGAGGGGACACGGCCAGGACAGGTGACCCAAACTGGCCAAAGGGGTACTCCATACCATGTGACGTCATGCCCAGTATGTAAACTGGGGAGAGTGGGGCCAGGAGGGATCGCCGCTCAGGAACTAACTGGGCATTGGTAGGCAAGTGGTGAGCAATTGCATTGTTCATCACTTGTTTTGTGTATTCCAATTCTATTATTATTATTATTATTATCATTATTAGTTTATTCCTTTTTGTTCTGTTAAACTGTTCTTATCTCAACCCATGAGTTTTACTTCTTTTCCCGATTCTCTCCCCCATCCCACTGGGTGGGGGGGAAGTGAGCGAGCAGCTGCATGGTGCTTAGTTGATGGCTGGGGTTAAACCATGACACCCTAATTCTCATATATTGAGGTTTGATTTCAGTGAAAGACCTGATTAATGATTCTCTTTGGTTCTGTGGGTTTTACATCCAGTGTAGCAAGTGCTGCACCCCCGTCAACGTCCTTTGACACAAAATGAGTGCAGAATGAGCTTGACTCGGAAGGGGAGTAGATGGATGTGAGCAACTCTTCTGGGTAGAGGAGAAGCAGGCCTGAAGAGATGTACCCAGAATCACAAATGAATTGTCTGTACTGGATCAAAATACCAGAATTCAGGAGTTCCTGCTCCATCCTCTCTTCTCAGACTCTAAGGCTGAGAGATATTTTGGCAGCCATCCATACAGGTAGGGGAAAGAAAAGTAATTGCTGGCAGCTGGCTGCAGAGGGTCACTTGTAAGACAGAAATATAGAAAAGCTTGCCTGGATTTTTTTTTTCCCTCCTAATTAGGTGATTTGTGACTATATTCTTATCAGTGACCTTGTTAATGCATCTGTAACCATTCTCATTAGCTTCTCAGTTATCCTTGGGATTTGCCTAATGAGAGTATGCACTATCAGGACATCAGATGCGTTGCACACTAGCCCTCACAGGCAATATACTTTCCAGAGAGAACATAGTCTATATGGGACTGGTTGGGAGAGGAGAAACAGGCTATGTGAAATAGATGTATTCATTGATCCCCATTATGTGTTTTCCAATACTCTAATTCATCAGTAAACCTGCATGGCAACAAGGCAAGGTGTTTCGGTGCCCTCCATGCTGAAAAGAAGAAGGTCCTGGCACTGGTCAGAGTAACTATGCAGGCAGGCAGGAGGGATGAGCTACAGCTGGGAGGTGTTTGCTGCACACTGCAAATGCTATTATGGCAGTAATTATTTTAGGCTTATGTTTTGATCTATCCATTATTTAGAAACACCAGCTTTCAACAATTACCAAAAAAAAACCCCAAAACCAACCCTCTAATTTCATTACAGCAAATAGTTGGAAAAAGAGCCACAGAGCATCATGAGCCATGAAGCATTTATTTTGATTCCTTAAAGTGGAACAGAAATTAGAATTCTAAAGGCTATTTGATGAGAACGAGAAAGACCTGAGGGAAATTGAATCACGTATGAGAGAGAAAGTGATTCTTCTTTGACCTGATCTCTGCTGTAGTCCTCGGTACTCATGCAAATGTTGGGGAAAATGCTGCCGGATCAGAAAAGGTCCATTCTATACAAGTGCAAAAGATGCCACAAGGTATAGACTTCCAGAGAATCTCTCTGCATTACCCATGCACAGCAATTTCCATGCTTGCAGCCCAAGCTGAGACTGAAATTTGCAATGAACCGCTCTAGCATAGGTCTAAGTAGCATCTTGTAGGCATAAGGCCCTCTTATGACATGCAAAGGCTTTTAGCCTGGGTTTGGTGACACTTGAATTTGGTGGCACTGCACCGAGGTGAGCTCTTGCTCATGTCCTTACAGAGTACCACAGCAACAGACCCTCGGCTACACAATGTGTTATGTTTAGCTGTCAAGTTCATCTCGGATGTGTCTCACCAGCAGTGTGTTCCCCTGGTCCTCAACCATCTTCTCCAAGCCTTTCTTGTGGCCTCACCTTGGGAGAGCGGGCAGCGATGATGCCAGCCCCATGCTGGGAACCCCACGGGCAGTGACAAGGCCATGGTTGGATGCCAGACACATTGGCTTCTCCTGGGCACCATTCTCCAAAATGCTAAACTGTTTGACTTGTCACATCACTCACTATGGAGACAGTGTGATGACCTTTCCGTTAATGACAGCTTTTGCTGTTTGCTTCAAAGTTGATAAAAGTGCTGTTCTCTGTGAGTCTTATACTGGCAGTGTTCCTAATATACTTCGGCCATTTCCACTCCATCGTGTTTATTGAATACGGCCTCTAATTGTATGGTATCCTCTCCAGTGCCAAGCAGCAGGTCTTTGTGCCACCGGGGCACGTGGGGAGGGGGAAGCTCTTCTGTGTCAGGGGACAAGGTTAGAAGTGATGGCAAGGCAGCTCAGCCCTGAATTAATGAAAGTGTGCTTGATTGCTTGATCTGCTGCCAAGTTACTCCCAGCCTGGAGCAAAAGCAAGGCCTGGAACGGGCATATGTCGCTGATGGAAGCTCATTTGCAAGCTGAGGACTGTAGAGGAGGAAGTAAAAAAACCCAATTCTCCCTGGATACGTCTCTCATTTTGCCCCTCTTTCTGTCTTTCCTTCCACGAGGAACTTGAAACTGGCAACCACCAGTGGAAACGGCACACCACGCTTCACCCACAGCCCTGAAAGTGGATGAAACACGGCTGTGTGCTTAGGTCTTCCCATTCTCACTATGCAAATTGGCTTCTTCCTTTTGCTCTGGATAGCTTCATGTTCAGTTTGTCCCAGGAGAGAGAGTTAAGGCTTGCATTATGAATGCATTAGCTGTATCCTTCTCCCTCTTTGTGTCAGTTTTGTCTCTTCGTCATCAGATTCCCCCACCCTTTCCAGAACTGAACTCTAAATATATTCTCATTTAGTAGTCAAAAAAAATTCATTCTGCCAATGCCGAGGCTATTCTCCCTCCGTCTGTAGTTCCCGAACAGATGTGCTCCAAGGGCTGGACTATTTTTCAAGCGATACATCCCCATTCTGGGACCGAGGGTTGCGGGAAGAAGCACTCTTACCCTGCCTTGAGGAAATGGCTTGCCTTTAGACCTTGCGTTCAGACCTCGGAGGGCAAGAAGGCAAACTGCTAGCTGCTTTTCCCCCAAGCTGGAGCACGGGGAGCAGGCAGAAAAGCAAATTACGTCAGGTATGAACAAAGAAGGAGCAGGACCACCCCATGCATCCCAGAGGTACAGTCAGTTCCTTACATACAGTCTGCTTACTCAGGGGTGATGGCCAAGCCAGGGTGCAGCCAGCAAGTTTGGTGTTGGCAGCCTTGTATGGTACCTCCAGAGGTAAATCTGAGGGACTAAACGTACTGTCAGGCTATACTAAATGCTAGTTATTAGTGTGTCAACTGTGTGACCACAATTCTTTCACCTTCTCTGTTGTCTTGAGCGGGCAGTTTACAAGCTAAGCTCCCCCTGACACCAGTGGGAACTGGTTGCTCGTTGAAATTTCACGTGCAGAGAAGAAAGTGGGCTCCGTCGTGCTCCAGGACCGATATTTTGCGTCGTGCTTAAATTGGGTTTTGGTTGCTCTGTGTCTTTTACAACCTGGATTAGAGGCATTTACGGTTGTACGTCTCCTCTCTTACAGTCTCTGTGTTCCTGTCTTCTGCGTGCTGTAGGGAGAGGAGAAGGAGGAGCAGCAAAATTGCAGCAGCGCTAAGGAGCACAGCGATGTCAGTGCCAGCAGGCAGAGAGGGGCCAACATGCAGAAAGAGCAATTTAGCCGTGCTGAGCCAAGGGCTCACTTCAGCTGAACAGAGACAGATACAAACTTTGCTTCCCAATAAGTGCCTTGACGTTATGCTTTCATAGCAGCTAAATAAGGGTACTCTGGCAGAACCATTAAAGCTAGGGAGGTTTATGACTTTCAGCAGGATCACACACAGCTTTGACTGAAAATATGTCCTTTGGCTATGATCTTAAAACCAGTTGAATACGTGAGAAGAGATATATTACTTTTTTTTTTTTTTTAATGTGTTGTGGAATTGATAAACAGAGGCACTTAGCCAGCTTAGGGGCTAAATCCCATCATAAGAAGTGGAACGTGGTACTCAGATAAATGGCTTAAACAAAGAACTGCAGTTATCTTGCCCGTAAGGTGTTAGTAAGGATTCTCTACATCATTTTGAACTGTAAGGCTTATGTAGGAATGGTATAAGTCTATGGTGTCAGTACAACACTGAGTGGAAATGAATATTGATTTAAAGTGAGCGAGTACTGTAGCAAACACGCTTTTTAAAATAGGACTGCATTTGCTTTAGCAGGTGCAGCAGTAATGAAGCCAGGGGGGTTCTGCTTTCTTGATTTGTTCTACATGGTTTATCTGCTGGGAAGGAGCTTATAAGGGAGTTGGGACCTACAGTATGGTTGTGGTGATTTTTAAAAATTGTTGTTATTTGATAGATTAGCTCATATATAATTCTGCCTACTCAGTCCTCCTCAGTTCTTTGGGTAGAGCTGTGTATGCCAACCTGCTGAAATTTTATGGGAGCTGTGTGTGCATGTATGTTTTTTCCCTTGCTCTCATCCAACCAGCTGTGTTTGACCAATGGAAACAGTATTCCTCATGCTATGGCAAAGCAAAGCTATGCCCCAAAACAGTATGCTCATGATGTTAAATCTGGGGATCTTTCCATTGACTACGTAACATTGGCATGAATTTGCAAAGATTATTGCATCTTTACCAAAACTACAAAATTCTCAAACCATACTTTCAAGTCCTATTAGGAATTATGAGAGCAAAACATGCATGTGGGATTTTTTCCTAGCAATTATTGTAATTTTATTTCTAAGAAAAAGGGATTCTGCTGCTTCTGGACACATTATTTTTCTTATTTAAGGGACAAAAGATGTATTACCAATATTTCATTTCTTCACTCTCCTATCTTCTAAAAAAAAAAATAATACTTATCTCTCAGCATTTCCTCTAAAACAACTGGGTTATGGAGTGTTTAATAGCTTTATCTTCTTTAGTGAATTCCCTATGATTTAGATAATTGCCAGTCTGACAGTGCCTTGGACTTTTTACAGCACTCCTCATTGGAGGATCCCAGAGCTCTTTACCAGCAAGTCTAAATACAGCTTCACATTAGCTTGAGTAAAGAAAGGGAAAGTAGGAAAAATTTGGATGCAAGGGGAAACATAGTGACAAAGGATAAGGAAAAGGCTGATGTACTTAATGCCTTCTTTGCCTCAGTCTTTAATAGTAAGACCAGTTGTTCTGCGGGTACCTGGGCCCCGGAGCTGGAAGACAGGGACAGGGAGCAGAACGAAGCCCCCATAATCCAAGGGGAAATGGTTAGTGACCTGCTACACCACCTGGACATACAGAAGTCTATGGGGCCAGGTGGGATCCACCCAAGGGTACTGAGGGAGCTGGTGGAAGTGCTCACCAAGCCACTTTCCATCACTTATCATCGGTCCTGGCTAACTGGGGAGGTCCCAGCTGACTGGAGGTTAGCAAACGTGACGCTCATCTACAAGGAAGGCTGGAAGGAGGATCTGGGGGAACTACAGATCTGCCAGTCTGACCTCGGTGCCAGGGAAGGTTATGGAGCAGATCGTCTTGAGTGCCATCACACGGCACGTACAGGTCAAGCAGGCAATCAGGCCCAGCCAGCTTTTATGGGTTTATGAAAGACAGGTCCTGCTTGACCAACCTGATTTCGTTCTGTGACAAGGTGACCTGCTTAGTGAGTGAGGGAAAGGCTGTGCATGTTGTCTACCTAGACTTTGTAAAGCCTTTGACACCATTTCCCACAGCGTTCTCCTGGAGAAACTGGCTGCTCATGGCTTGCACAGGTGTACTGTTCGCTGGGTAAAAAACTGGCTGGATGGCCAGGCCAAAAAAGTTGTGGTGAATGGAGTTAAATCCAGTTGGTGGCTGGTCACAAGTGGTGTTCCCCAGGGCTCAGTATTGGGGACGGTTCTCCTTCATATCTTTATCAATGATCTGGATGAGGGGATCGAGCGCACGCTCAGCAAGTTTGCAGACAACACCAAGTTGGAAGGGAGTGTTGATCATGCTGGAGGGTAGGAAAGGTCTACGGAGGGATCTGGACAGGGTGGATCGATGGGCCAAGGCTGATAGTATGAGGTTCAACAAGGCCAAGTGTCAGGTCCTTGGGTCACTTGGGTCACAACAACCCCATGCAGCGCTACAGGCTTGGGGAAGAGTGGCTGGAAAGCTGCCCAGCGGAAAAAGACCTGGGGGTGCTGGTTGACAGCCAGTGAATATGAGCCAGCAGTGTGCCCAGGTGGCCAAGAAGGCCAATGGCATCCTGGTCTGTATCAGAAATAGTGTGGCCAGCAGGACCAGGGAGGCGATTTTTCCCCTGTACTCAGCACTGGTGAGGCTGCACCTTGAGTCCTGTGTTCAGTTTTGGGCCCCTCACTACAGGAAAGACATTGAGGTGCTGGAGCGTGTCCAGAGAAGGGCAACCAAGCTGGTGAGGGGCCTGGAGCACAAGTCTTATGAGGAGCGGCTGAGGAACTGGGGTTGCTTAGTCTGGAGAAAAGGAGGCTGAGGGGAGACCTTATCGCTCTCTACAACTACCTGAAAGGGGGTTGTAGTGAGGTAGGGGGTCAGTCTCTCCTGTCAGGTGGCTGGAGATAGGACAGGAGGAAACGGCCTCAAGTTGCAGCAGGGGAGGTTTAGGTTGGATATTAGAAAAAATTTCTTTACTGAAAAGGCTGTCAGGTATTGGAACAGGCTGCCCAGGGAAGCGGTTGAGTCACCATCCCTGGAGGTATTCAAGAAGTGTGTCGACAAGGCACTTCAGAACATAATTTAGTGGGCATGGATGATGGTTGGACTTGATGATATTGAAGGTCTTTTACAACCTAAATGATTCTATGATTCTATGACTTTAACTCTCTCAGCCTATCATCACAGGGGAGGTGCTCCAGTCCCCTGATCCTCTTAATGGCCCTCCTCTGGACCTGCTTGAGCAGGTCCATGTCCTTCTTACGGTGGGGACCCCAGAGCTGAAAACAGCATTCCAGGTGGGGTCTCACAAGAGTGGAGTAGAGGGGCAGAATCACCTCCCTCGATCACGCTTCTTTTGATGCAGTCCAGCATGGGACTGGCTTTCTGGGCTGCGAGCGCACATTGCTGGCTCATATTTAGTTTTTTAACCACTAATACCCCCAAGTCCTTCTCCGCAGGGCTGCTCTCAATCCACTCATCGCCCAGCCTGTATTTGTGCTTGGGATTGCCCTGACCCGTGTGCAGGACCTTGCACTTGGCCTTGTTGAACTTCACGAGGTTCACACAGTTCCACCTCTCAAGCCTGTCAAAGCCCCTCTGGATGGCATCTCGTCCCTCCAGTGTGTCACCCACACCACACAGCTTAGTGTCATCAGCAAACTTGCTGATCCCACTGTCCATGTTGCCAACAAAGATGTTAAACAGCGCTGGTCCCAATACTGACTCCTGAGGAATGCCACTCGTCACTGGTCTCCACTTGGACGTCGAGCCGTTGACCACTATTCTTTGAGTGCGACCATCCAGCCAATTCCTTATCCACCAAGTGGTCCATCCACCAAATCCATGGCCCAAACAATGTAACCAAAAGTCTTTCCCTGGCCCCCTGATTCCAGATCAAAACATTATTGGAAAGAGTGAAATTAGAGTATATAGTAATATCCAGGAGTCCACATTTATTGGGGTAAACTAGAAATAATCTTGAGGATGCCAAGCTGTTTGTGGCAAGCCACTATGTGTTGGTGAGTGAGGGCAGGTAGTCCTTTCAGCTCAGTAGCAAAAAAGTAATGAAAACTGATTTACTTGTCAGGTAACAGAAAACTCTGTTGGATATGGGACTGGAGTCTCTGCCTAGTTTCATAGCTGTGCCCTCTTTAATTAGCAGTATGTGGTGAATTAACATTTTAGGAGTTCACAGAGGAATAATTAATATGCTAATGTTGCCGGTAATAATCTACGTAAAAGCTTTGTAACAAGTTTGGTGGTTTAGCCTGGCCAAAACAATTAAAAAGCCTCAAATAGGCAGTTCCTGCTCTTCAGGAAAAGGTATCTCTAATATCAGTGCCACAACAAATGGCTCATTATTAGCACCAGCAATAAAACATCAAATTAGTAAAATTTCAGTAGAAGGGCAGCTGTGTTTTGTTTTTTAGCCATCTCCATTGCAGAGTATGTGCAAGAAGAGGAGAGGTAGCACGGCGTGAATGGTAGATAGTGTACAAATCCTGCAGGAGGGGACAGTCTTCTCCTACTTCTGCAAGGCCCATTGCAGAAGACCAGAGGGTGAATATCTGCAGTTCAGGCTTGGGGCTGATCCTTCCTCTGCGTTGCCTACACAGGATGGATTTAGCCTGAATTAGGAGGAGCTGTCTCTGGAAAAGAGATAGTCTTTCCCATGTTGCCCCGATTGATAGCAACTCAAAGCCATAGCACCCTGTACCAAACATCTGGAGCATCTCTTTCTTTAAACAGAAGTTGGCTTGCATGTTTCTGTGGGAATTAAGACTTTCTTTCTAAAACATTTTTCCTGTTATTGGAAGCCCAGGTAAGGGTAGACACAATGTACCCCTGGTCAAACGATGGAATTTGCGAGTGTCCAGAAAACACAGCTGTTCCAGAAGGACAGAGGAAACTCAAAGGACATTGAGTTTGACTTCTAATGTCTACGCACAAGGAGGAAAATAGGTGTGCTTGTGAACGAACAGGAGCTGGAGAGAAGGGTGTAGCTGAAAGGGAAAAAAAAAAAATCCAACAACATACTTCACTAGGATTAAGTAATATTGTCCCAAGAGTAGAGAGATGTACATGTTAGAAAGAAACAAATGTACTTCCCCACTATAAACACCCACCTTGCAAATCCAATGTAATGTATTTACCCCCTAGGCAGAAAGGGGAATGTTAAAAGCAGTGACAAGCTGCTGTTGAACAGTTGCTGTTCACTCCTCCAGAGGCAGATGAATATCTCCAACCTAGTTTTGTAAATCAAAATCATTCAGGCATAGTCCTGACTACCTTTGCCCATGTGTCTCAATGCTAATCCAGCCAAGGCTCCAACCTCCTTCAGGGTTATAGAGAGGGGAGGTCCCTAGGGATAAAAACTGTAGGGACTGCAAATAAGACATGCTTGAAATCCTTAGAGGGAAAGCTTTGCATCCATGCAAACCTATTTGTAATGGTAGGTGTTGGTTTCCTACTCAATGCAGGTTTATGTTAAAAATTTACGTAGCCAGATGCTGTAAATATAAATCAGTACATGAGTGCTCATTTAAGAAAAAATAAACCAGTGCAGATATTCTACTGGGAAAGCTAGAGTATATTTTTCAAGATCGCTAAAGCCGAGAAATTCTCATCTGTTTCATTTAAGAGGTAATACGTATTTGTTTTTGCTCTAGGAGGTGGAGGCACTAAATCAGAAGGGAGTTAGGGAGACGCCATCTTGCAGGACTCAAGGGGATTCTGTGTATGTTGCACATAATAAACTCAAATTCAGCACTCTGTACTATTGTTTTCTGCTGTTTTCTGGCTGCACCCTGCCTTGATTGAGACATAGGTACCTTTGCAAATGGCACTTCGGGTTCTGTGCCAGGGAACAGTAATGGTAATGACAGGTCTCATTGCAAAGACACAGTAAGGTTAATCAAAAAGCAGATGATGAGATTCTAAAGTCTTTTTAAGCTGAGTTGTGTAAATAGTGGTATGAAGCTGCTGAATGGCTGTTTGGCATTATGGCTATTAATGACAATGAAGGTCAGCAAGGAAGAATAAGCTGATATTCTCCATACAGTGTGTCCTAGAGATTGTTACTGTGTTAGGACAATGCAGTGCAATGCCTACGTCTTTCCACTTACCACTTTGTTAAACTGAGATTCAGCTGTTGAAAACATTAAGAAAAAACAATGGCGGTGTGTATCGGGTGTAGGTGGCAAGCTGCTGCCAGCGGCGGGGGCTATTACCTGGGGGAAGTCTTCTTAAAAACTCTTCTTAAGCAGAGGCCAGTGGCTGGCCTGCACCAGACACAGCCAGTTCCAGCTGTCTCTGCAATGGGCCTGGTTGGGTCTCTGATATGGGTAGGGAGAAAGACTTGTTTTCTTTTTTTTTCTTTGTTTCTCACAGCCCATATCTATTTTAACTGGCAAGAAATTAAGTTAATTATCCCCAAGTCGAGTCTGCTTTGCCTGTGATGGTAGCTGATAAGCGATCTCCTTGTCTTTATCTCAACCGACTAGCTTTTTCATCCTATTTCTCCCCCTGCTCCTGTTGAGGAAGGGGAGTGAGAGAGCGGCTGGGTGGGTGTCTGGCTGCTGGCAAAGGTTAACACAAGTGAATATCTAAGAAAAAGTTAATTTACTGGGTCCTTTCTCATTCCAGTCCTATATCTGACACCGTTTGCCTCCCTACACCGTACTTTGTGTTTTACTTGTCTCGCCGCTAGTTTTTCGGCACCACTGCCTCTGAGCTAGGAGGAGTTGGATTTCTCAGAACTGTGTGGGGAGGAGGAATAATCTGGTCTGCCTGTGACAAGGGTGCAATTTAGGACAGCCCTGCAGAAAGCTGACACGTGGAACATAATGGGGTAGAGAGAAAGTGATACGGGACACATATCAGCTAGGGAAGAGGTTTTCTGTGTGGCTGGCCCAAAAGCAAGTGCCTGTTATCAGGTGGCTTCAGGTCCATGTTCCTGTTTACTGGTAGTGTAGTGGATATACAGTCAAGCCTTGTTGACACAGTGCCATATTTTGTGTCTAAATACTTATTGCAGTAGAGGATTCTATATGTGTTGAAAAAAAATGTATGGGGAGGAGGATAGTTTTGATTCAGCTGTTTCTCTGCTTGGTATTACTATCAAAAATAATTGATATCACTAAAAATTATTTTTACAATTCAACACATTATTTTCATACAGATCTATCCAGTTTTTATGTATGGTATTCCTGGGTTCATTTATTCCACATGACAGCACATGTTACAGCTATTCTTTCTTTTTTTTTTCTGAAAGGTTTTCATTATTAGTAATAGCTTCCTGTAAGGTATCATGCTTCTGTGTGCTAGTTTTTCAAGTGCGCTCGCCAATACAGCGTTTATCAATATAGCAAATCAAGACATACTCTGAGATAATTATATTAAGT
Source organism: Haliaeetus leucocephalus (assembly GCF_000737465.1). Taxonomy (NCBI): domain Eukaryota; kingdom Metazoa; phylum Chordata; class Aves; order Accipitriformes; family Accipitridae; genus Haliaeetus; species Haliaeetus leucocephalus. The sequence continues at coordinate 4,352,747 of NW_010973351.1, forward strand.
GACAGACCCATTTTCCTGAGACGATCTTTTTGGAAAGACTTTATTGCTGGAAATTTGGAAATAGGTTTTCATGTATAAGCTGTTAGCTGCTTTGCATCTCCTCCCATTTATTTGCTTTGACAAACATTGCAGACTGCCTGCTGCAGAGAAAACTGGGAACCAGTTTCTACGGCCAGGCTGTTTATTGTGAATGTTTGTAGCTGAGCAGATAGTTGCTCTTTGGGTGGAAATTGCTTGCCAGAATCAGCTCCTGACCATCAGCATTTGTTTTTAGGATGTATTTTTAAGAAGGCTTTCATCAGAAATGGATAACTGTATCAGGCAAATTTTTGACATGTTGAGGGCAATATCAGGGTGTACTCATCCAGAAGACAAAAAGGGAGTAGGACAAAGCTTGGATCAATATTTACCTCAAGGGACAATTAATTTTGTTATTAGACAGAGAGCAGAGTTTATATATTGAGTTTCTATCTAATAAATGCAAAAAGGGGTGAGGCACATCTGCTAGTCTGTGAACACCAAGGTGATTTCCTCTTTTCCTTTGCATTCTAGCATAAACATTTTATGATTAAAAGTTAGAGACAAATAAATTACAGAGCTGACCAGATGGTTAGGCCAGGCAGGTAACTAAGTGAATTGAGCCATATTCAATGTCGTATCCTACCAAATTCGCTTGGCAGATACTATAAAAATAGCCTCTCTTATAAATAATCTGGCATGCTGAAGTGCTTCCACGTCTGACTGAGTTGTGAATGTTTTCTTCTCTACCTACATCTGTGGAGCTACTGAACCTTCACTGAAGTGGATGGTGTCTCACCCAGCACAGATTCTTTCCCACTCCTGTTTGGGAATACTCTGTTTAGCGTTAGACCTCCCTGCCCCGTAGCTGAGAGTCTCTGCGATGGAGCCAGAGGCTATAGAAGTGTAATGTAAGGTGCATGCTGGCTTTTTGCACAGGTAAAATCACAGTCGGGTGAATGTTTGTTTGTTAAACATGTTACCTTCCATCCTACCACCTACCACAAATGCAAGTATCTAGATTGCTCAAACTGAAACTTTCAGTAGACTCACTTGAGGGGAAAAAAGGAGTGGGGGGTGAAAAATATAAATTAAAATTTACTTATTGAGGTGACCCAAAGCCTTGATGAAACTGATGGGCCAAAGTCACTTGGTGTGGGTAGTTCTTAGAATATACTGTGTAGATGTGAATTCTAGCCATTGCATGAAATGGAATATATTTGGCGAAACACTTTTATTCTTTCTTTTCAAAACTGATGCATTATGAATAATCATGTCATCTTAATTCCTATTCCTATTTTGGCAATGATTATTTGGGATGACTACTTGGGACATTTTTATTTACTGACTTTGAGAATCATCTAGTAGAGAGACATCTATCAGCAGTACTCTGTGATCTCTCTTCAGAGCTTAAAGATGGGCTGAAAGACTTTCTGAGGTTCCTATGAGCATTGCAGTGCTGTGGCAGGATCATAATTTTACGACGGAAGAGTCCCTTGTATGCCAGATCTATTCACAAGCATAAACCACAAATTCCCTTTCAATTAAAATGCCTAAACAATCAAGGGTAAAGTTAGGCATCTCACCACACTGGCAGGCCAGGGACCACTTTTAGAGCTGATTGAGGAGTCCAGCTGGTTCACCCAGCTTCTCATCATCCAGGGAGGCTGAGACTTCAGATACACGTTCAGATGGCACCTGTGTGTCAGCCGTGCCACTGTGCCTGGCTGGACGTGCCTCCCTGGCCTGCAAAAACAGCAGCAAAACTTATTAAATCGTCATCATTTAACTGTGAATCTGAGCCCTGTATCTCTTGTCAAAATAGCCCATGGGCTCCTATGTTCAGGAGCTTCTGACAACTTCACTCTCTGTGCTGGTAAAGAAAGAAAAACATAGAAGCTTAAAAAGCTGCCCAACCTTCCATGTATCTTATGTCACCTTCTGATAGTCTGGAAAACCTTAAAATCACAAGAAGCATGCCAGAATGACCGCTTTAAATAGCCATTAATGTTTCTCACTAAAAGTAATTTGCATCTCAAGAAACAGAAAGAAAGTGTTCACTTCATAGATGAGTTTTTTAAATTAAGCCCTTCACATCATTCCGGGAATCTAAGACCCAATTTTCTCTTCCTCATTCAAGGTCTAATCAACACCTGCGGAGACCGCATTGTGTTATTTGTGTTTGTGGAGATGTGAATGCTCCCTTAACTAATGGGCTGGATGGTTTTTATACTGATAGATCTAAATTCGCTATTAGTGGTTATAATGAAGTTAGCAAGGCAATGGATTAAAGAACCACGGACTTGCCCAAAGTATAGGCAGAGGGCTCACATTGCCTTTGAAGAGTGAGGCTTCTGTTGCAACTTGTAGAAACACTAGGACTCAGTATAAAAGTGGAGCACAGAAGGTTTTATTTGTAGTATTTGTCTTACTCAAAGTGGGGGATACTTCTAATTTAATTCTAAACTTTTTGGAGTGAGGGTCTAGTCTAAGCAAATTCTCTAGGTTTCTCCTGCAGTTAGTGAAGAATGGCGGGTAGTTTCAGATAACAATTCTTCCTTCTGATCTTAAGCAGTTGACAGTGCCTGTCTGTTCGTGGAGCATAGATAGGCTCTATGGACTGTAGGGAGCAGGGCAAGAAACTTATTCGAGTTAGGTGCTTATTTTTCAGATATCTATAAGTCAAATTGGGATTAATCCTAGATGAAAATGAAGGGCTTCTGAAATAAAATTACTGGAGACAAACACACTTTGGGCTAACACAGAAAGCATTGTCTAGTGCAGCTGGAAATGAATTCTAGAAAGAAAGAAAGAAAAAAATTCAAAGCAGCTTTGTATAGTGCAGACTACAAGGCTCAGCCCCGTTCACACACAGACATCCTCCATCATTTTAGGTAATACAAACTACCTGGTCTTCTACCTGTTCTCCCAGAAGTGTGGGGGTCTCCTGTGAGGTTTGAGTCGTGTCCTGCTAGTCCTGCCCCTGCCAGATGGATAGTCCCATCCCTATTCAAGATGCTCTGTAACATCTCAAAAGGCAATGGACACCCATGTTTAAGTAATTGAATCCCCTCCACAGTATGCTACATCAGCAGACTACCTCTTCTTCAATATCTTCAGCTCTGGGAGTCGTTTCAGGCATGGAATAGGAGGAGATATACCAACAGTGTTTGAAACACAGACCCAGATAAAGCTTACAAATGACAGAGAATAGAGTGTTTTGAAAGCTTCTATTATTGCGGCTCTTCAAGTAAGCTGCAAACCTTTTTTTCTAGACACAGAGAGTTTCTCTTTAGTTTCTGTGTCAATGGGAGATTTCTCCACAATAGTTTTTGAAATCCCAGATATAGCTGCAGATTGTATTCCTGTCTAGGAAGGGATTCAGGCTGAAAAATGGAACTGTGCGTAAGTGTCTCTCATCATCTATCAGAAAAAGCCACATTGCAGCAGGATGCTGAAAATGGGATATAGCGAATGAAAGGCTATGGGAAACCAAAATACCTCCACCATCCTCCTTAACAGCCTGTCCTTCTCCTTGATCAGTGATAGGCAATCCTCGGATATTTGTGACACCTGCAAAAGCATAAAAGAAGCAACAAGTGGTATCTTTCTTTGAAGAAGGTGAAAACTGGCCCTATTTTCCTCTCCCACATGTAAGAAAAAAAAAAGTGTTGTTTTCTTTTTTCAGGTTATGCCTTTTGTAGCATGCCTTTTCTCAGGCCAAACTATCTTAGATTATTTCAAACAAGTTCACACTGAGTCACCGGGGAACTGACAGAAGGATAAAAGGAAAATAAAAAATTATTAGAGAGCTAAAAAGTGGAGAAAGAAGCAGCTTTGGAAGTTCACTCTGTGCTTGAAGGAGCTTTGGTTGTATCAGTAGACGGACGTAGACACACACACACATTCCTGATCTACCAAGATGAGATGTCAGCAGCAGAAGCAAACAAGAAATGTCAGAAAGATTTGCTATCAAAAATACCAGCGTTGGAAAAAATGTCACTAGGACGCTCATTTAAAAAAAAAAATCAAAAGAAAAGGAGACCCACTGCTTAAAACATTTATCACAAGGAGCAGGGCCAGGCAGGCTTGTTTTATAAAGATTGCCCCAGAATAAGAGAAGTTCTTGAAATGTGAATGACATATTAGGTGACATCTACTCGTCCATCATCTCTGCTGGTAGGAGCTATGTGGCTTTTTCTCATCCATAGGGTTTGCAAGGGCTACTTCTCCAGAGCCTCCACCTGCCTTCATCCTGCACGTTTTGCGCACCCACCAGTGATGGAGAGACCCAGACACCACTGCAGGGGCATCTGTGGCCCCCTTCATCATTTGCAGTAATTAACGTCAGCAAGACCAGTGAATGCCACGGTTGCCTGTGAGGAGCAAACTGCAATTACTCCCTCCCTACAAATGAGGAGATCTTCTTCAGGGGTAAGCAGCAAATTCTTGCAGTTCCTGGTACCCGTCACTTGGGAGCATAAGCACACATGTGCGCAGAGACATGATAAATCGGTTGGGTTGCAGGTGATTCCAGTGTCTGTCAGCTGGATACCTTGAGCATGGGAAAGAAGCTGAATTTTGCCTTCCTGCAAGGAGCAAACCAAACCACAGATCTGCTCGTCCCAGAGCTGTGGAGGATCGGGGGTCTAGACCCAGATGGGTGCTCAACAACTTGCCGGTTTCTAACCACTTGCCAGAATCTTCTCACTGATTCTTTTTCTTTTGTTTTCATTGAACCACGTGTCAAAGCACTGAAGCAGCTTGTTGCTCTGCCGCGATTGCCAGCTGCTCGAGTATATATGGCGCAAAAGCAGGTTTGGTGCTTGGACAGGAAAATATTGTTGGCTGTATTGGATACTGGCAGATGGTAAGTTCCCTCTTTCTGTCATCACATAGTACATTTTCAGTGAGGTGCTTTAGCCAAAAAATGAAAACAGACCATGTGCTTTAAGTAACCCGAGTTTCTTTTGACCAAACTTGACTCTCTTTCCGTGTCCTCCTTGTCCTGTGCTGAGTCAGAAAATGTCAATTAAAAAAGGCAATTGTACGCAGCAGGCAATGCTACAGGGCTGTGTAAAGAACCACAGTGGTAAAAGTGAAGTCATCCCCCCTGTGCTGCTGATGAAACCTTTTGTTGCGTGACCACATAGTTTTATTCCCACAAAGCTCTGACTGGCACGCCAAGTGGATGGTACCCAGTTTATGAGCAAACACTCCATTTTTGTTGTTCTTTTATTGTTTAATGGGCTATTTACCAAATGCTGTCCAAGCTCAGTTCTGAAAAAATGAGTTATTCTCTGCTTTGTGGGCCTTTGCGTGGCATCTATGACTATAGTTCTTGGCGCTTGACAAACATGATTTTTGCCGTGCTCCTTCAGGTCGGAGAGGGACCATGCTTTGCTGGTTTCCCACAAACTGTTTTTTATCAGAGATTAAAAGCTGTATTTTAAAAGCAGCAGCTCCTCTGGCTGGTCCACCCTCTGGGTGGGGAGTAAGACCAGAGTTCTTTGAAAGACATAGGAGATGCGATAAAGACAATCAGCAAGCTGGTTCATTGCCACGAGGTAGGGAAGTGGAATAATTTAAAATTTCTTTCGTGATTTCAGTGTTAGCACAGCTAAGGTTTGGCACTTCATTTTGAAAGCTTGCTTTTTTAATGTACAAGATGCATTTTAGTTTAGAATACAGATTAGTTCTACATTTTATTTATGACCTAATTCTAGGTGATAATATCATGTGTTGAGTTTTTAAAACACTAATGGGAAAATGCAAGGCCCTTTCTCTTCTCCTTCACCACTGCTTAGGGATAAAACGAGGTCCTGCTCACTTACGTGTCTCATTTAAATCCATGTGCTATAGCACTGGGCCTTAAACACAATGTCTTTGCTGTAATTTAGTACGTGAAGTCAAGGAAATGCCTTTCTAGGAAGGTGTAGGGTCATTACAGCTTTTCAGGTGAGTTACCTTGCACTAGGTCAGCAGTAGGGTAGGATGCCCAGCAGTGGGGCAGCAGGGTGGTAGCACCCGATCTGCAGCTAAATACCTGTGAAACTTGCTGCACAGGACCTGCCCATGCTGGTCACAGGGTAAAATCCCTGCAGGCTAGGAACTACCAGATCTGAAGAGTGGCCCAGCTGATAAATCACTCAAAAATGTCATTATCTGTGGTTTTTTTTCCTTTTCCTTCATTCAAGGCGTTTCCTTTTCTCCCTCATGTAAAGCTGAGTGGAAAAAAGGAAACCATTTAGTAAACGTTTTGTCATGTCAGACTTCAGCTTTGCCCTAAATTTTGTATTCTTTCATGGGCAGATAAAATCAAACACTTAATTTTATTTCAAGTAGCTCTAGTAAATCTTGGCATGATTGGTATGAATTTAAACCAGTATTTTGTTTCTGTAAAACTGATTATTTTTTTTCCATGCAAAAAGTTTTATCATTTTTTTTTCTGTTTTATCCCACTCTAAGTGCAGTTCTTTTCCAGTCACCCTGACAATGGCAAGGCTAAATGCTGAGCATCAAAAGGCTGCTTCTTTCGTAAGGTGCTATGAAAAGTCCTCTCAGCTAGCTGGAGTGATTACTGTCAGGCTGATCATTGCCTGATGATCAGATTGTCCTGCATCTAAAAAGAGGGTACAAGTATTCTTCTGTGGGCATTCCCCTTAATGAGTCTACTTAGGATGTAGTTGTCACTGATGATGTTGCGTTAGCATTGAAGAGATCTGACTTGTCAAGTTTTCTACTTTGAAATATTTGGATTTTTCTGAGGTTTTAGCTACATTAACGTCTCTTCACTTTCCAGTGTGCACTCTCTAACTATGCCTTTAACTTTCCTTTATTCCGTTTGCTGTGGATACATATGCCAACTTAAGGCAAGAAAACTTTTGTGGACAATCCGTGTTAAATTTCCTATGTGTAATAAATGTGCGGTGCTTGAGATACAGTCAGGTCAGGTTTTTTAATCTCCAAAAATCTCTCATCCACTCAAATATGAGTAAAATAGAAATTAAGCAGTTGGACTTCTGTAAATGAAACCAGCTACAGAAATGGTAAATATTTATTATCACTATATTGCTATTTTATGCCTGCACATGCTTAAAATAACAAAGCACTAAGGCTCTGAAAATTGTAAATATAACACAGCACCAGCAACATATACAGGACTTTTGCAAGCCTCCTTGCTGCACATGACAAGGATTAGGAGGAAAAGTGAGCTGTAGAGAAATCATTTCCTATTTAATTTTATTTATTTCTTTAACCCAGCTGTTTAGTGTAATGAACAATAGATGCTATCAACGTATAGGAACGCAGCCAAACATGCATTTAATTGCCAGAGAAGAAAAACTTGCCTGTTTCTAACTAGGGAACATTATAAATGTTTATATGAGACCTAATCATAGGTTTTGAGCATCTGTCATACATTATTAATACATGTGTGCAAACACCCCCCCATGCTCTATTGCGTTTCACAGCCTTTCTAAAAGGGACCCGTATTATCGGCCAGAATAATACGGCTGTTCCTAGGGGAGCACTGTTTCTGTAGAAAGCTGAGCCCCGCTGGATTTCCAGAGATTTGGGGGTGCACCTCCCTACCCTGGTCTCTGAAACATCAGCCCGCATCTCCTGGGTACCCGGGGTGCCAGGCTGTGAGTCTTTAGGGTGGTGGGCAGGGATGCTGTGCCCTGCTGGAATGGAGCTGTGCCTTGGCATGCCAGCCAGCACAACACAAAACCGTGAAGTTCCCGGCACCTCGGCCCGTTCCCGGACTCGGGATGCCGTTTTTGGGTTGTGTCTCCGACGGCGGGTGGGGGACCAGCCGCCGGGGCACCCTGTGACGCAGGCAGGAGAGAGATGGTAGGAGGGTGGCAATTAGGAAGAAGCAGGCTACGTGAAGGTATGGACCGTCAACGAAGTAGGTCACCCAGGGCTTCTGGAGCCTCCTGGCCACTCTTCCACCACAGCCCCACTCTGTATTCAGGGCCACAGCCAATTTAATGATAGCATCTGGGGAGGGACAGCCGTCTCCCCCGGTCTCTCTCTGACTAACCCCAGGCGCCTGACATAGTTTTGGCAGTCGAGGAGCGGTGGCTGACTCACCGTGACGCCAGGACCGTCTAGGGAAACGTGCCAGGGACACCTCAGGGTGATGGATTTTGGTCCCAGCAGCTTCTCCCTGTACCTCCAACAGTGAACCTCAGCAACACATCCCGGCCGGCCAGGGTGTTTTCATTACTGATACTTTTATTTTTAGAGTTTGATCTATGATAAAGCATCAAGTCCTAACCCCCACAAACAATGCATGATTAATGGCCCAAGCGGGGCAGGCTGCTATAAAATTACAGATTGTGTTTTCAGTCTGAAGATCCTAATTTAGCGAGTGAAGTACCTGCGACCGAGATCCCTGGTACTCCCATCTGGACGGAGGCAGGGCAAGGAGAATGGAGCAGTAAACTCTTGAGGGAGAAAATAAAAGATGAGGGACTTGGAGAAGAATTAAGAAGAATTAACAGAAAAAAAGAAGGAAAGGAGGTTTTTATGGTGGAACACTCTTGTACACTGACTTTCTCCACTACTGTCTTAAGAAACCCGATGGAGCTGCTATCACAGCTACGCACAAAATTGAACAAGACCAGGTTTATTGTACACCTCCTAGGACAGAGGTCTGATCAAGCATTAGGTTTCTTTTCTAATTTCTAACACAACCCACTCCTTTAGCCCTTTCCTTGGTATTTCATTCTCTTAAACAAAACAGTCCCCTGTTGCAGTATTTATAAAACCCAAGCAGTTTCCTCTGTGTTTCTCACTCACTTTGGTAGGAACATACATGTTATAGCACGACCTTGGTACGGGCCTCTCCTGCTGCGTTGGGGAATGGGGTTAGGTGCGCTTCCCCGGGGGTCTGGAAAGCCAATGTCTCATAGGGGACCAATTCAGTTTATTTTATAATGATTTTTACAGCTAAGCAAAAGAACAAGAACTGTGGCTTCTCACAGACCTAGAACTCTTCATGTTCCTTCCAAAAACTTAACCCCAAACCTCACTGGGGAAAATGAAAGTGAAGGTCAGCTGTGTAACGTGACTTTCTGATTCCACAAAGAAAATGCTACATGTATTATGCATTCCCCAAGCAGCCCAATGTGAGGGTTTGACAACTTTCTGTTGTGATTTTAGTTCAGTTCTTCTGCTTTGCCTCATAATGGTGAGGGTATCTTCATTTGTTGATTTAAATACCCACTGAAACATGTACTGAGCAAACAAATAAGTTTGTTTACATTCATGTTCTCTTGTATCAATTCTCTTTTCTTTTTTCTGTGAAAACTGTAAACAAAAGCTGACACAGCATTAATAAGCTACTGGCAGTGTAGTTAATATGAAGAAGACGCATTTCCCAAAGGAACACCTAATCCTTTTCATTTCTGTTTATCACAGCAGGTTACTAATAAACAAATCTGTGTTTATTTTACTCTATGTAACCTGTGCACTGTTATTTCCAAAACAGGGCTCACTCTTGCAAAGGCTTGCTACCATAGCTACCAGGCTACCTCCACTCACAGCAAGAACTGCGTCCACTTCTCATTTGCTTCTGTAGGCGGAAGCTTATCGGTGTGAGCATAAAGGAGCAAAGTCTCAATATCTTACAGGACTGAAAGTATAAACTTTGTTTTAATGTGGCAGATTACTTTAAGAAATGAGAATAACATCGAGATACTTCATGATATTATTAGTAATAGCAGATAGATTTGATACACAGGAACGCTTAACCTCAGTATTCAGTATGATTATACCTGCACCTTGCTGTGCTGGTGCAGGCCATTGCTTTTTGTACAGTTAAATAACAACTGCGCAGCTGGATAAGCGTTTTTTACAACCTTCTGGGGACTTTCATGCTGTTGAAAGAATTCTGGAGTCAGTAACATATGTCAGTCAAACCCAGCTTTTGCCTCGATGGAGATAAACAAGCTTAAGCAGCAAGGCTGGGAGAAGCCCTCCAGGCATGCTGTGGGTGCAAGGGAGGGGAATCGGTGCTCGTACAACTTGGTCCTCTGCCGCAGCCTCTGCTAGCAACCTCTGAAGCAGCTCTGCCTGCCATTTCCCTCAATTCGAGGGGTTAAGGATGAGAAAATTTAATGGAAAATGAATGGTGCTTATCTGGACATGGAATAATGGTGTTACTTATAAACACTGAAGCAGACACAGAAAGTTGAACGGCAATATATTAAAGAAAAATTTAAATGCAGACTGCTTAGGCAGATTTTTTTAATATCAAAAAGTCACTTTTATCAAAAAAATTGATCTGCCTGCCAGTCACTTTAGCGGTATTCAAAATGCAATTGTAAATATATTACATTGAGATTGTGTCTGGTATTTCCAAAAAGCAATACAAGGCACAGAGCCAGTGAGTTTCAGGGTTTCTGTGAGGATGCAGTGTCTGTAACCAATGGATGTTGATGGTCAAAGCTTTTGAAGTGCTGTTCCACCCAGAAGAGAACCACTCTTGGCTTGACTGGGGAGGTAACTGTTTCACCCCAAGTAATCTCATACCACAAAATCATCACAGTGATCTGGCTCAAACAGGTGATGGTCTTCATTCAGGGCTTTCATTAAGGCTCTGCTGTGTTGATATTACTGACATTATGCTCATTAATTAGTAATACTACACTATGTCCCTTTCCAAAAGCCTGAAAGTGACTGTGATTTGGTGGTTACTTGTCGACTTGATTCTGCATCTGCTAAAATCATCAGGAATTACTAAGTAACTGCCCTGGCCGTACTGGTACTGTACAAAAACCCCGTTGTCTGTGAGATCATGAGCAAACACTGCGTATCTTCTTATCGCTGCACGCTGCAATCTCAGCTTACCAGGAAAACAGTCCAAAGCTGGAAGGCTATAAAACAGCTTGTGTCAGACAACTGAATTTTTATCTTACCAGCCTGTCACACACCGTCAAAGTATATTTCTAATATTTATTCCATTCATTGTCCGAAACGTGATTCATTAAAGTTAACGATTCTTCTGTTTGAATGCATTAGTCATTCTAAGCGACATTAGTTCAACTCCAGTGTATTTAAGGACTTACCATTAATTAAATACAGCTTGTACTGAGATTTGTAAATGTAAAGTACTACCTGAAGACTAACTACCGATAATTGTCAGATCCTTGTGAAAATTATAGAAGTACATCCATATTTGCCCCCACCTGCCCTCCTTGGGGGGAATACAATTTCTCCATCAAATTTTATCTGGAGAGAGATGGATGCGAGTCCTTCAGAGCAATTTGTTTCAGACACCTGCAATCAGTGCAAGCTGCGTGTTGCACCACATAATCCCCTTCTTTGTCTGACGCCCCATTTCTGTGCGTATGCTCAGCAATAGTATGCGTGATCTCGGGAGCTGGGGTTTTCTCCTCAACTGCCTGGCAATATCAAGCACTCTTCATCACAGGCTCAGCATTTTCTGTGCTGTAATTGTGGCTTCAGATGTGATTTTGCCACATCTTGTGCATGAAGGGGCAGTGTGGGACAATTCTCCTGCTCCTCCTGCAGTCCATCTGCAAATAGCTGGTCAATCCAAATATCACATCTCACTTGCGCTGGACGTTATGTACACTTGCCTGCTGGAGAAAGAAAACCAAAGGTAACTATGAGAGAGATGGGTAACTTCGTCCTCAGGGAAAAAGTAGCAGTGGAAAGGAGACCAAACCGCTTGCTCATCGTTAGACCGTTTCCACGCTTCAGACCCAAACTTTGCTGTTGAGGATTTGCTGAGATGAGATGCACAGACCATCGGCTTTAACGATATTTGTGGAGGAGCGCAGCACTGTATTCCAAAGCCATTATGATTTCTGTGGAGATCTTGTTTCAGGGGATATTACTGCAAGGTTGAATGAGTCAGTGTTTGGCAAGTCAGAGCTGCAGAACTCCACAAGTGACTTTGACAGAAGGTAAGTAGATTTTGTAGTTTCCTTTCAAACAATGCAAAACTTTTAGAAAAAATTTAGCTCTTAGAAGTCTATTAAGAAGAATACTGCATCTAGGGAATCCTTAATCTTGCTGTGGGCTGGCAGGACGTGCCCCATTTCCACTCCTTTTCCTGGCCATGTTGTCCACTGGAGTATGGAACACTGCCAGCAGACTTACTGCAGGGAAGATGCTTCCACATAGAAGGCCTTGATGGGAAATAAGTTTGCAAAGGAATAACAGCACCAAAAACTAGGAAAAAAAGATGTTCTCATGTTTGTTTTTTTTCTCTTCCTTTCCCATCATATCCTGTCACATGTAGATGATTTGTTTTGACAGTTGATGAGCAGATGAGTGTTAAAGTTTCTCTCCACTTGAGGAGAGTTTGGTAGAGCTTTGCTTCTATTTTCAGTATCAAAATCTCTCCTGTACCACACTGCTGATCTCTGTTGGCCATCAAAGGTTTACCCAAATGAATATATACGGTAGAGGGGTAGACGTTGTCATCCACTAGTATTAAAAAAAAAAAAAAACCAACGAAACAGAATAGTAGATTAAAAAGAATGACAAATTAATGCCATTTGCAGGACATATAAAAACATTTTGATCATAGGATCATTAAATATTAAACTGTGGCATTTGCCACTACTGCACATATTAGGTATGTGTGCATGTACCAGCCAGGAACTAGCAGATTCCCTTTTTAAGTAAGGAAAAATTTGCCTGCCTTTGCTGTGCATGCCATAAAGTGTAAAATGTCTTTGTTTACATTTCCTGTACTATTAGAACTTGAACAAGAACTTTTGATTTGTTGTTCAACTTGAGAGCCAGTATCTTGTTTGTTTATAGAAATATTAATTTTTAGTTAATTCAATAAAAGCCATAGACTTGTAAATCTAAGCATCCTCATACTATTAAAAAGAAGGCAAAGAGTTATTTTGAGTAGCCCATTACAAATCCATTCTTAATGAGCAACATATCGTTAGTGGACCTTTTACTGATTTTTGTATGTGTGAAATTTATTCTCACACTGTTGAAGTAGTACATCTATTCGGTAGAATAAATAAACCTGTAATGAAATCTAAAGCTTCCATAGATCTTGTGAAACAATCTTCAAGCATATTTGGCTTTATATTGTCGCAGGTAAAACTTATACCTGAACAGGAGCAGATGATGAGACAACAGAGAAATACAATTGCTGCCACTGAGAGAGTGTTTAAGCTACAAAAGACTGTGAGTGAAATAGATTTGACAGAAAGGAAAAATGAAATGTAGATCTAGCATCAGGAAAGAAGAAATATACAGTAAACAACTTCCTGAGACTACTAAAATGTAATAAGCAAGTTTTAATATGGTCTATTTGTACATTTTTCATCTTTTTTATTACAATTTGGGTTATGATTTAGATTCCAGTCCGTTCTCCTCCAAAATCCAGACAAACCACTTCATAGTGTATTTTATAATAAATATGACTGGGAAAAGTCTTCAGTGAACAAGTTAGTTTAAAAATATTCTTCAGGGGATGGTATTTGTTTTGGTGCTAGTTACTCACTGCTTCTCAAAGCCCTGAGGAATTCATTAACACTTTTTCAGCTAGTACTTTTTATCTTTCAGCAGTTCATTTCTTGGTGCCATAGGTACATGTTTTTTGTGGGACTGTGCAGAGAACAAATACTATGCACCAAAATAGTTTAAAAAAAGAAGTTAATTCATCCAAGTGCTCAATAGAAATGGCAAACTAATCCCACCCTTTCTAAATATGTGGTGCAAAACCTAAGTAAATTTGCCCTTAGGGATATGATTTCTCTCCTTTTTGCTTCCCCCCCCCCCCCCCCTTATAACATATCTTCTTTTCATGGGACCTATCTACAGAAATCTTTTCAAGTCTTGCTGTTTGCCTTTGATCCACATATTTGGTGAATCCCATCCAGTTTTCATCTGATCTCCATGCTCTGCCCTGCTCTTGCCTTGTGTCATGGCCATCCGTTCTCTGTTGCTCCTGTCCAGCAGCAATGTCTCTCTCATCTCTGTCGTTGTTTCTGTCCTGGGCTTTTGTCCCTCCAGACCATTTTTTCCTGTATCCCTCTTTCTTCTCAAAATCCTTCCTGTACCCTGCACCCAGTGGCTCCTGATGTTCCTGCCCCACCAGTTTCAGCTTCTCCTCCCACCCTTGTGGCCAGGCAGCCCCACGGTTGCTGTGTCTTGCTTGACTTCTGAAAGTCCAGCCCTTGTCCCATCATCACTTAAATCAGAAATTTCTTTGTCCTAGGGTGCCTAGGATGCATGGAGACCTTGGAGCTTGCCTGGAGCAGACACGTGGGAAATAATGGAAAGCAAGATTTTACAATGGGATTTGTGGTACAGCCTTTGTAACAGGTAATAGACCAGCATTTATATATTTATAATTAATTTCTATAAATACTTTACCATGATTTTTGGATTACCTGCTTTTTTTTGCTGTTTGGAATAGCATCACACCACTGTATGTGTTCCCACTGGTTCAAACAGAAGTGAATGGTTTTGAAGGGATTTGAAATGCGGGTTGAGCACATAGGTACGTACACAGAGATATGTGCAAGCGCTTAGGTTAATCCTGATTTATTATTTTAAAGAAGAATTATGTGGTTTAGATGTAAGTTTTTATGATTCATTCACTGGCTCTTTTATATATTCATGTAGTTTTACTCTGCAGCCTTAAGCTATTACAGATATTTTATATGATGGTACTTAATTGTGTTCATCCACCAGAAATGCTGATTGAAAATTAAAATGTTCCTGTTCATTTCTTTCTGGAGATATGCACATTGAAGATTAATAGATTAATTTTTTTTACGTATGTGAAAAAAACAGAACTCGCTAGCATGGCGAAATGCTTAAGTTAATAGTTCTATAACCAGAAATCCTATCTGAAGCGGTTAGTTTGGGTTTTAATGGGTGTTCCACTTTAGCCATGACCAGCTCACTAACAGTCCTAGTATTTGAGCTCTTTCATTATTGGTTTAATGAACTGAAGAAAAGAAGATCAAGCTAAACGCGTGTAAACCTTCCGTGAAGATGTGCTGAAACTCATTAAAGGTAAGGTAAATCCATTAACCAAGGGGTAAACTGCCTTCGTGTTGGCGAAGACCATTCCTGCATTTTCCTGGAAAAGGAAGAGCAGAGGCGGAACGAGGGATCCCACGACACACCGCGTTAGAAGAGTAGATGAAGGGTGTTTTCGCTTTAACACATCCCGCTGCAATACCCCGGTGCCCGTTGAGCGAGTTGAACAGACAGCAAGGCTGGTTGGGCTGTCCGCGGTCATCTCTCTCCTCTCCTCAAGGCTGACCTCGAGAAATGGTGGGAGCAGCCTCTTATTGCCTCCCCCTCCTCTCCTCCCTTGCCTTACAGAAGTGGACCGAGGGCTTTGAGGGGCAGAACGAGTGCTGAAGCCTCCTGAGAAGAAAAGACCCCGCAAGGTGTGAGCGCCCTACGGTTGCCCTGGGCTACCTGAGGGCAAGTATTTCCCTGCTGACCGTCATCCTCCCTGATGTAAAGAAGGGAAGAAGAAAATGAGGCTGAGCCTGAGGTTCACAGACCTCCCTGCTCTTTCATGGCTGAAGGAAGTCACATCCCAATTTCAGTCTCGAAGGGCAGGATGCGTTCACTTTTTTTTCTCTGCTGAGGCTCAAGGGGAGAAGCTGTGATTGGGAGGGAGTGCTAGAGAGGCACTGCCTATAAGGCAAATATATCAGAGAAATATGACCTAAATTCATGACCTGCTGAAAATCTGGGGCTCTCCTGAGCCCCAAGATGTGGCATTGCCACTTTGGCCCGTAACCCACCCTATTCTCCGTAGTCTTACCAGGTTGGGTTAGGTGAAAGGAAAGGAGTATGTGGTAGAGCTACACATTTAACTCCAGGGACAGCGTGTCTTTGACCTTGTAACACAACAGCAGATTGTTTGCTTTTGAGCTAGGCCTTTCCTAGTTGAGAACTGAATGTTGGGTGTCTTCAGCTGCCAGTGATTTTATTTATGCCCGAGTTAAAATGAAAAGGAGTTAACATGGCAGGTTGTCCCAGGCAGGTGCCAATCCAAAGGCTGGGTTGGGTATGTTGGGTGTGCAACAATGAAACCCTTACCCTGGAAATCAAGTTGGTCCCAGACATTGTGCGTTTCCAAGTATTTCAGTGTTTCAATACCTCGCATCCTGTGACACAGCCAGGTACTGTCTTCTTGTGCCAAATCAGGAATATTGGTGGACAAATGGAAAGGTTTTTGTGGGTCTTTGGATTTCTCTAGCCCAGTTGCATAAGATTAGTCATTACGGTCTTACACTAATAGTTTTTCCAGAAATATAATTCTTACACTTGAAATTAGGTTACTGTGTGTGAAATGTCTTCTTTTGCTGCAATAGGTTTGCCTGCTGGCCACAGGCAAAGAAAATCAGGAAGGGGAAATCCCCTTCCAGAATCAAAATAGAGAACAATGGGAAAACTGAATATGTTTCTAGATTTTTATGGTTTGCCCTCAGCTCTAGCACTGTGACTAGCAATCATGCACCATGTAGAAGCAAAAGCAGGTAAAATATCCTGAGTACAACAAGATAGAAGTGGTTTTGGTAGCTTCATTTGGAATTACACCAAACTACACAGAGGGAGCATGAAACATATTTGCAAATGTTAAATATTTTAGAATTCAGCGCATCTCTCTTCTCTATACGCACATGCATCACAGCTGTGAAAAAGTGACATTAGCCATAAGTTCAAGCCTCATGCCCGACATTCCCCAACTGGCAAGTTTTTAATTACATTAACATTCACATTTGTTTGCTTCCATGTTCCTAAAATGAAGATTAATTTTCATCATGCCAAAGTTCTGAATGTCACAGGATTTCTGTAGTCATCATTCACAATACTTGTCAGGAAGCAATTCCAGCTGTTGGTATGGAAGTCTGGAGGTTGATGAGGAATGATTGCACGATCTTTTGAGAAGAAATATGTAGCGCTAACCCACTGTCTTGATATGTATAACGTAAACCCTTTGCTTAAATTTTGAAGCAGCAATGTGATTTCCAAAAACCATAATGCATGTTTTGTTCCTAATGAGTGTCTTCAGTCAGTAGAATAGCTGGGGGTATACTAGTCGGTAGAGAAGGTAAGTTGCTATAAATTGAAAAAAAAAATAATTGAAAGTTCTGAGTTGTGAGTAAGAATTGTGCTCTGTGGTATAATTTGGGTGGAAGGGGATTCATGATTTACACTAACAATAAAGAAAAGAACTTAAAATACTGTAGTTGCTTTATTAACATGGTTATTAATTTATTTTTATTACGCTTATGAAGAAAGATGGATTATCTCATAAATATCCTTTCCTAAAGGCTGTGCAGTAACTGAATGATGAATGAGGCAGTGGTTGCAGCGGCAGGTAGGAATAGGAAAAATGTTATTGTGCAGAACAAGATAATGAACGCCTTGGACTGAGAAACAACATCAGAGACTCTGCATTGCTGGTGTGGCTTTCAACATTTCTATGCAGCTGCTTTCCTGTTTCTCCTTGTTTCTTGCTGAAGATGTATTACAGCCAAGCTTAGCAAGCTCTTGAAGTCCAAGCGACAGCAAAGCAAGCCAGGTAACAGCTTAACAACTACTACAACAGCTCCATGTGTTGATGTACAATGAGCATCTGAGCTGCTGTTTCAGCCCCTGTGAAATCTTTCTAGAACGTGGATATTTGCTGTAAATTTTTTTTTTGTCAAGGAGAAAGTCTAAATGCCGGCGGTGGTGTCTTAAACACCCAAACTTTTCATGAGGAGAGGGCTAAAGGGGCCATGTTCTGCTAAGGCTTGGCTGTGCTGCCAGTGAAAAGTTCAAACTTAGTGCCAAAGGCACCGAGGCTTTTAAGCTGATGCCATGGGACTGACTTGTTCCAAAGCCAGTCTTCGGCAGACACGGGCTGTCCCTGTGGTTGTACGAAACCCCACGTAGCCCAGGCAGCCTTCACCCCACTGACTTACACCATCCCGTGAAACTGCCCCGCACCGGCATTTGCTCTGAGCTGACACAAAGGTGGTTCAGCTCCTAAATTACCTTGCCCAGATATGCCCCGAGTGAAGAGAAAGGTGCTGGAGGCAGTTCTCGTGGGGCTGCTTGCACTTGTTAACTCGGTCCCTCGTCAGGCAGCAGCTCATGGTTCCTGTGCTTGCTCCGAGCGACCCTGGGGGAGTGGATGCTAGGCAGAGACACAACACAAGGACGTCAGAAAGAAAAGTGCTAAGGAATTGGGAAGACACGGCTCTGGTCTGAAGTCGTGCAGTAGAACAAGGGCAGAAATTGGACATGTTCCTGGATCGGCACTTGGGAAGGAGATATGGCTTAATTTCCTTTTTATAGAATAATTTAGCATCACGCTTCCTAAGTGTAGCTTGGACTTTACCTGTTGTTCTTTGTTGAAACTTTCACAGGCAAAACCAGAACAACGTCGTTGATTTTCAGACAGCAAGCTTAATGAGCTCTCATTTATTGACAGCACTCGAGTTCAGTGCCTACCTGCTGCTGCAGCATCTCTGCTGCTT
The DNA here is from genome assembly GCF_000737465.1 of Haliaeetus leucocephalus. Classification (NCBI taxonomy): domain Eukaryota; kingdom Metazoa; phylum Chordata; class Aves; order Accipitriformes; family Accipitridae; genus Haliaeetus; species Haliaeetus leucocephalus. The sequence continues at coordinate 4,371,277 of NW_010973351.1, forward strand.
TGCCAAGACAACCTCTGCCCCTATCCAGCATCCTCTAGGCAATGCAGGAGTGCTCGCTGCTCGAAGGAGATTTGTGCTGCTCCTGCAGTGCGTCCCCTACTTTGTGTTATTACCCATTCGAAAGCTTTCGCTAAGATTTTTCTCTGTGCATTTGATCTTCTTTGGCCTGCAGACAGCAGGGGACTTCTGTCCGTCCAGGCTGTCCCCCTCAGCAGGCAGTCTGGCTATTGCTCTGCACCAAGCAACCCCCTGTGCGAAAAGGTGCCCTCCCCGCCTTGTGTTTTTCCCCCCTTTTACTTGCATTACTGCGAGGCAGGCACAGGGACCTGAAACCACAAGCCGGAATAGGGAACAAGACATCATTTTCAGCAGCAATACAGTCTTAGCTCAGTTTACACTAACATAGAAATGACACCCTCCCTATCAGTAGGAGGTTATCCCAGACAGCAGAATTGGTCCATTCGAACGACGACCTTGTTTGCGGGGGGCAACAGAGCCTAACAACGTGAAGTTCGGGTTTTCATCTGCCCATTACTGATAACATGCTGGTTTATGACTATTTCACCAGTTATCTTCCATCAAGTATGTTCTGTTCACACCTAACCAAAGTACTGGTATTTCGTTGCCACCACAGCGCTGCAGCCCCCGTTACTGTCAGGGGCTGCTGAGCGTGGTGACACTAATGGAGTTCATCACAGCCCCATCTGAAATTCAGCATTTCCCGTGCACAGAGGGATTGCTAGGACTGCCTGCATCAGAGCTGACTATCAAAGCCCACTGCTGGATCAAGATTAGCCTGTGCTGGAAGCAATCTCAGCTGCTGGCTGAAGATCATTTTGTGCTGCTTGCAAGGAGGAGGGGGATTTATAGGGAAGTTGTGTACTCTGAGCATTTGGACAGAGAAGAGAGGGAGACTGTAAGAGAGACATCATAAAATCATATCTTTTAAAGCAATTTAGGAGTAATTGATTGCTTACAAGAAGAGCAATGAAACCATTTTAGGAGCCTCTGTTTCCAGTTCGCTTGTATCTGGCAATCAAAAGGTATAATAAATCTGTGTGGGGGCATGATTGACAGACTGACTTGCATTGCAACTCCCTGGAATAGCATAAATGTTTGATCTAGGCCTAGTTTACCTACGTTAAAAACTGCAAAATATATGCTGACTTTGTGGAATCGGTGGCAAGCACTGCATACTGGTTGGACACAAACTCCCTGTATCTCAGATGCCCTGAGCCTGAAACCACAAACTGGTACCATTTGCCCTTGTGAAAAGGCAGCCAGCACGGTCTGTTTGAGATAGATTTGCCCAGGATCTCTTACAGTTTCTCAGAAAAGCACTTATCCCTGGAGCCTGTTTTGGGGAAATAAATTTACTTAAAATGTATGCTAAGGATTTCAAAAATGCAGATAAATTACAAAACACTCAGTGCCACAACCTGGGAGAGGTGGTTGTAGTATATTTTGCAAGACATTTGGGATTCAAATACGTACCTGGTGAGGTCTGCAGAGGTAGCACAGTGAGCTGAAACTCACAGAAATAGATTACAAGCTATTTAGGGACTTCAGAAAACCCTCTTAGATGCATAATCATTTTCTGTAGGAACCCAGAGCTTCCAGAAATCTTGCCCGCTTCTCATATTTACGAGCGCCTGTACAATGCAGGAAACAGCTCCAAGGCAAAAGAAAGGAATTTTCTGTAAACCAATTCCTTCTCATAAGCGATTTGGATGAGCAGAGTGAGTTTTAGTAGCTGAGCAATTACTGGTAAATAGTTGAGCTCCAGCCTTCAGGATAGTGAAATGGTTTTTGAAATCTTCCAGTCCATCCCTGTTTACAAGAACATTAATCTTTTTTTTTTATTATTCTCTTCTTTTTAAAAAAATCGGTACAGTTGTCCCTTTGCAAAAGGATCAATACAATATTACAAACAATAATTGCATAAATGAGACCTTGATGGTGAATGCAAACACAAAGTCACTTAAAGTGATAGCTGTTCCACTTCATTGTATTGGTTTGTTAGATTTATTATTGGTTTTCAAGATTTTGGCTTCATTTCTCTCTCTTCAGTTACTGTGGCATCAAAAGGTTCCCCTCCCCTACCATTACATCATTAGCATCCTCCAAAAAACTCTAATGTACAAGCTCTGCCCCCAAATTAACGTCTAGTGATAGATAATAACAATGAGTAGTTAGTTAGTAATCCTTATAATTGTGGCTTGGAAAACTGACTGCTGAGCTAAGCCACGTGGCCCGAAGCTATAGAGACACAGATTTCTTTGCCTCCAACAGCTGGGGAGCACTGAGCAACACAACTACGGAAAAGATCTTTTTTTTTTTTTTCAGAAGTTTTCTTACTTGTTAGGTTGGGAGGATATCAGAAAGACCTGCAAAGTCAGAATTGGTTTAGTAGCCTAATTAATTGTAATAGGGAGTAAAATCCTGGATTCCTGCTGATTTTGGTCTTTGGTGATGATCTGTGATCCTGGATGGATCTGAGGCAGAAGGTGTCACCGGGGTGACTCTGTTAGTGAGTGTCAGATCTAGCAGGATCCTACCAGGTGCTGCAGAGAGAAGTTACGAGCTAATTCGGTGAGGCCCTTTCTGCTCAGCCACCAGCCAAAGCCGAAAATCATTAATGGAGATGAATGGCAGGGCCAGATGGTATTGCCTGAGTTATAGGGACAGCTTTGGCCAGTGTACGTCTAACACTGAGACTACGCTGCTCCCGACCCAAACCACAAGTTGGCCTAAGCACAGAGGACACTGAGAAAAAAATGGGATATGAGACATTTCTATGTTGAATGTCCACCCTAGTTACAGGGGAGATGAGTTAATAGGCCATTCTTGCTTGATAGACTTTTTATTCAGTGTTTGTCAACGAAGGCACATCCTACCGGTTAGGTTCTCGCTAGTGTTGATACAAAAAATTATTTTAGCCTTGTCTGACAGTAAATATCAGGATGAGATTTTTCCATGCTGCAAGGATGCCTCAGACTAACGTGTTTGTATTTACTTGTTTGGAGAAAGGAGGGACACAATCCTAGCTGACACAGCTTAGCCATTTCCAAAAGTGAGACAGAAATTCTGGAAGCCTTCCTCCGAAAAGCTCTGTCATGTTAGTGCTTGTGGATGCGCTTAGTCCTGTTCATTGTGTGTAAAAGGCTTTTTAATGCCTTTTTAATGCATGAGACTCAAGGAAAACCACCTCTGATAGGATGGTGAGGTGGAGAACCACCCCACCTGGATGGGACATAGTAGCAATAGTGTCATATAAGGCTTTCGTTTAGAAGGTGACCTTGTGCTGCTCAGCATGACTTCACTTCTTGGCTAACTCTCCAGCTTTACTTCGCTCTTTGAATAATGCTAAGCTGTAATGACTGGTGTCTGGCTTTTTCCTCTCACAGTATTGCTCTTGCTGACTAAATGGCCAGAAGACAAGTTTCCTTCCTACCTCACCTTACTGCGTTGCACTTAGCAAGGTTACTTTTTAAAGTCTGGTGTCAGCTCAGCACCTTTCGTAGAAACCACAGCAGTGCCACTCGAGGGAATTGGTGGAAAAAGGTCTATCGATGCCCCGTGCAAAAGTGTTGTAGACAGAGCATCTCACATTGAGATGCATTTGTAGTCTTTGTGCAATGAGGGATAAAACATTGCTCCTTTGTCTCCCTAGGTAATGGCAGCTTTTAAGTAATACAGCACTCTTGGAGGGGCAGAGGTTTGTTTCTCTTATTTTAGTATGAAATTCCAAGCTAAGTATGCTTTTTTTGGTGTAAAGTTTGACTTTTTTTTTAAAAGGAGATTGACACATCTTCATATCATCGACGTTATATCTGAATTTTGTGGTGCTGAGGCTTTGTGGCACCAAAGTGTATTATCTGGTTGTTGAAGATCGCAACTTGCTGGAAAAGGCAGCCTGTAGTGTAGGAAGGACAAGGAAATGGAGAGGAGGATTTGGAAAGCTACACAGCAAAGGAGTATAATTCCAAAAATCTCAGTCACCTTGGAGAGCGATACCATACAGCCCTGCTTAAAAGCAGAATCTACACAGAACAGATGAGAAAGTTTGATGCAAAATCCATTGTCAGTAAAGAGCTACCCTTAAAACTGTATTTTTAACTTGATTTCTGAGATAATTGCAAAACTAAGACTGTCTATTTTTAATATACTTCCACCAAAGAAATCCTCAAGAACGGGAAGTAGCACCTGTTTATAGGTGAAATTAGTGCTGACTGCAGTAACGTTACATATCAAACTGCTACATAAAGCTTGCTCGAGTCTCACAAATTGATAGCTATTTGTAATTTAGTGGCCTCTGAAGGTCTCTGAAGTGACACAGCATTATGGCAGGATTACCAAAGCATCCTCAAATTTCTTGGTATGAGAGAGAGAAAAAGTAGTAAATTATTCTCCACCATCTATGACTTATGACATATCAGACAATAGCGTGTGATTTGTATTATGAAGAGTTGATTGCGGGCCAATCAAGCTCTATTATGCTGTACTGGACACCAACAACTGTGGAAAAGAGTCTGGATAAAGGAATGCAGATGGGCATGAAAAGGCAAAACAGGCAGAACGACGGGGCACACAGAAACTAGATACGTGTAGCAGTAAATTCTAGGAATCTGCTGGTCATCCAGAGTTTGGAAGGGAGAATGTCCTGCCGCCTGTGTGGCCTGAGCCAGTGCGTGTTTGTGGGTCACACTGAAAGCTTGAGGTAAGAAAATCAGGCCCTGGATGCTTCTGGTCTTTGTATTCCACATGTTACTTTGTCAATTTTTAGCAACACGACTTCCGTGATTTCACTGTGCATCTGCTGTTATCATGGGGCTTGGATTCATGCTGGAGGGGAGCTTAAGGTGGTACAAAGCCCAGCCGTCTGCCAAGGATTACTGCAGAACTGGCAGCACCTCTGCTCCTCACCCGCTCCGGTTTGTTGCTCGGAATCTGTGAGCAAGCTGAAATCAGCGGTGGTTTATGTTGGTTTGGGGTTTTGAACTGCTGGGGCTCTGGGAAAGGTTCACTGAGTTCACCAAACATTACTGTCCCAGCGGCAGAGGCAGCAGCATCGGTGCCAATAAGCCTTTAAATCACAGCTGCCGCAATCACTGCAAGGCAGAGCCCTAATTCTCATGTGTTACACTACACAGGCGCTGGTCCGGGACCCCCAGAGATCACCAGGAGTGACTGTTGTACCAAGACGGGGGCCAGGCTATGAGAAGAACTTCCTGAGGTATTGTAATTAGGTTGGAAACCAAAAGCCCCAGGGCAGGGACACACGGACACGCACGCACGTTCTCCTTGCAGGCTGAGTGGATGTGCTGGTGTGGCCAGTGAACTCTGGCCAGCAAACCCACTCCAGGGAAATCAAGCAGACGTGGCACAGGTTATCTGGCCAAGCAACAAGTGCTATGGTGCTCCAGGAAGGACCTCCAGCAACATACGTTCATCCTCAGTTTATTTTGCACATTTATTCTGTATTTTGCTCATTCATTCTGTGTTTTGCTATAAAAAGTAGTGCTGCTATCCCTAACTAGCTACGTATTACCATACAGATAACCTCTGACTGAAGCTGGCATAGCAACAGAGTGGGACGTAGAAAGGAGAGGACTCTGCTGGAGTCTGGTTTCTTCACTATTCAATGCTCTAGGCAGTCACAACCCTCCCAGCAAATACGGCTTACCCTGTATTTCTCCATATCCACAAGCTGATTTTGAAGGCAGCGGTTGGGAAACAGCTTGTGGTCATGTGTGATTAAAAGAAACAGCAGGTCATGCATTCACATACACCAGTGGCAGAGGAAAGGGTGCACGTATGCTCTGAACTGAATATTTCCTTTTCTTACAGGACCACAGTAATGTGCATGAATAATTCCCTACTCGGGAAAATAAAGAAAGGAGCAAGCTCTCCCACACTGCAAAGTATGGTAGCTCTGTAGGGAAAGTGTCTGTATAGATTCTGGTCCTTGAACACGTCCTGGAGACACGTGCCTGACGGAGGGAGTTCTTGCAGCATCCGAGGACTGGGTGGGAAATCTCACAAAACATGCACCGTGCCCCCTTGATCTCAGGATATTGCGCTTCTCCAAAGCCAAGCTGTAGCGTGGCTTTTGGATGTCGAGGTCACCCTGGTCATAGCCTTGTGGATGCGCAAGATCTCCGTGGGGTTTCAGACCGATCTGCCTTACGCCAGGGGGTTGGCCAAAAATGTTCTCAGCGTGAGGCTGCTTATCCGTGAGCTGTTCTTTCTGTCTTTTAGTCAGCAGCACTGAAACACAGCTTCTGCACAGAGGCTTCAAAGCGAGATTGGCAATCTGAGATGTATGGTAGCAAGCTGCTTTAGCACCAACTCCTCTATTCTGTCTTCTCAAGAGGAGAGCTGATCAGAGTTAGTTCATGGCGTGTTTTTCTGGACCAAGGAATACCTTCAGCTCCGTCACTTTGACATCGTGTCCTTCTCTCATGCGAGATATTTGCCAGGAACAAGCAGCCTAGTGCTCTGTCTGCATGAAGCAGGTAGGACCCTGTTCCTTCCCACTACTTCCAAGCTCATTTAATGCTTTTGGGTAGGTCTTAAAACACTGACAATTTTGGAGGTAAAAATCAGCATGCAGTTGCTGTTACGGAGACAGGCCAATCTGTAACTGAATTATTTTCTCGTCCACAGAACTCGATTTCTTACAGCACAATACCTCCATCTGGGATGTGGACTGAGGGCGGCTCAGATGAACTAAGCTGTCTTTGCCCTGGAAGCAACTGAACAGTGGTACTTCATCTCCAACTGCTGTGGTGAAACAAAGAATCTTTTCATCACCTGCAGAGCTTTTGCATATATGTCTTCTCCTTGTGCCTGGCTCTCATTTAGAGTCAGGCTTCTTTATGTTGCTGCAACTACTCACAGGGAACTTAAATCTCACTTGCAACCACTTTTAAAGTAGTTTTGCGCTGCCAGGGAGGCCCTAGAGGTTAGTAGCAACAGGCCAAAAGCTAAATGTGACCTTTGCAGCACCTGATTTACAAGAACCTCTCTGCCTTGGAGGAGAGACTTGCGTGCTTATCCTTCCTAGAGTGTTGAGTTAATAGCACCTATTCTAGCCTGACTGGGGAGCAGCAAGTCACCTCCAATCTGCCAATTTTTCATCCTGCTGCATCAGTCGTGTCAGCCAATGCCTTAGGTACTTACCAAGGGCTACAGGGCAGAAGCTCCATCTGCCGTCTAGAACATTAGCGTGGCGGACGGTGCCTTATATCCATGCCTTATTAAAGAAAAACCCAGAACAGAGCAGGAGTTGCTCACTGGTAGTTTTGTTTGGGTTTGCGTGTTTGTTTATTTTTTGCAGTTACTCCATAAAATACAGTAGCAGTCCTGAGAGTCCCCATGAATCAAAGGCACCTTCTCAGCTGAATGCCCCATTGACGCTATAGATATTTGCATCCTCCCCGCTTTGGTTAATCTTAAACTCTTTTCCGGCAAGGTGGCACAGCTTCCATAGGATGCAGCCTTGGAAAGGTCTAGGGACGTGGGAAGGCACAGTGCAACAGCTGCCACCACTGCTTTCCATGTCACCTGCTGGTTTTCGTGCCGTACCCTGTCCCATCAGCCCAGCAGGCTCAGACAATGATGACTGGAGGAAGCTCGTCCCTTCCTGTGGGCAGAAGCACCCTCAGCTCCTGGATTTCAGTAGGTTTCAGGAGAAACAAAGTGCACGATCACTTATGGCGGCCAAGAGAGGAGCACCTTGTGGCATGGGGCAATGCCCAGTGCACGAGCAATTTTTCATGGCAGACAGGGTAGACCCAGGCACCTTCAAGGCAGTGACGGCCAGAGTGTCAGAGGTATCGTTTTGGCTGTAGCTGGAATTAAAGTGCTGAAGCCTATGTCCTATGTTTTCATTTGTTGGATAAAATGCAAACCCAGTCCCTGTTCCCTTTTGGATAAGTGTGTATCAAAGCACTGTCTTGCGAGTAGTCAGACTTTTGTGTGAAATGTCTCCATAAAATATGAGTAAGTGGTAAACTGTGTGCCTAGGAACTAAAATGGTGAACGTGCCCTATAGGCATAGCTTAAGATGAGCTCCTCTCCCTCAGTACTTGCTGTATGCACATAATCAGGTATTCTTCATTTTCTGTTACAAGATTTCCCTGGTTTAATTTTCTCTTTGCTGTTGAAACCTATTAAAAGAAAATGATGGAGCAAGCAACTAGAACTTATAGGTGTAATGTTCAGCTGTTTCCGTAATCACAAGAAAATAAAGTCCGATGGATCATGTAATAGAAAAATGAAGAAAACCCGAGCACTGTCTCAAGCAGTATTTGCTTAATGAATATAAGGCAGCGCCGATGACAATATTTCTTGTTGCTGGTACTTTATAATGTGATGGGGACTGCATTATGCACAATATAATTCTGGTGTGTGTTTTTTAATACACTTTTAATGAAGAAATGTAGATCTCATGGCTTTAAACGAGTGCACTTTTCACTTGTAGATAGTAAGAAGAGGGAGGAAATGGCTTTGGGAAAAACAAACTAAAAAAAAAGGAGCATCTTCTATCAGAAAGGGAAGAGAATAAAGGGACCTTTTATGGAATGGGACATTTGGGGCTTCCATGTCCTTTTCCACCAGCCACACAGATCTCTGTGTAACCAACACAGTTTCAAAATAAAAGACCTTGTAGTTCTAGTAATCTAGTTTCAAATACTCGTTAGTGAGAACACATTCAGCTGCTGTTGCTTTTCAAAAGGCACTCTTAGAGATCTTTTCGCAACCATATTGTCCATTGGTTATATTCCTGCAGACCTAGGGCTCTCATGTGAATGCATATACCCATGGACATTTACATGCATAAGGTAGTTTCTTCTAATTTATTCCTTTGGGCTGATGCAAGTGGGAAACTGAAGCAAAAACGTTTGCTGGAATTTCTTAATAAGGTTCAAAGGGATTTTAGTTACAAATGCATTTTGAAAGTAAAAAAAATCTAGACAAAAAGTTGCTCTTTTTTAGGAGCTTCTTTGTCATTGCAATGAATATTACCACAGGGGGTATATATGCAGAAGTGGAAAATTCATAGTACATTGCCCTCTCTGTTGGAACTGTTGTCTTTCTTTCATTATATAAATAACTGAAATGAACTGTTGAAAGATTGGGTGGGTAGAAAAGGCCATCTTTTTCTTTTAATGTAATCCTTTTTCCTTTAGTTCCTGTTACACATGAAAACTATGTAGGTTAAAACCCTTTCTGAATCTTTTCCCAGAAATATCAATGAGAAGTCGCTTTTTTGTGTCTTGGTGACCCCAGCTGTGGAATAAAGCAGAAGTCCGCTGCAGTTCATATTGTGTAAAAACTTATGCTAATTAATCCCAACCACAAACGAAACTAAGTAGAGAGAGAGAAGCAATGAGTTAAAATAATAAAACTAATACTTATGCAAACAGGAAAGAACATTCCCCATTAGTTGGCAGGGTTAGCATAAGCTCATTTTTTCTCCTCTGTATGTCCCCATTTGCTTCCCTGTTTTATTCATCTCCTCATTTCTTCCAGAAATCCCGGGCTAAGGAGCAAAGCACAAACACAACTGTTCAAGCGTATTGACTGCGTGCATGAGGTAAACCTCGTGCTCACACGGGGATGCTTCACTATGCCACGGTACGTGATGATACATCCCTATCTCAGTCAGGAAACTCCTAGCCAGAAGGATGTTTTGACACAAATAAACGTGTGTTATGATCAGCCCCAACCATGTCTGTGAGCCTTCCCTGGGAAGTAAAAATGAAATGTCTGTATTTACTATGTTTTTTTCTCTTCTACAGACCCAAGCGGCTCTGCAGGTAAAATCACAAAAGGCCACACTTGAGTGGACAGCGCAAGCCTAGGAGACCGAGCTGATGTTCGCAGACCTCAGGTAGACCCCTCAACACCCTGTCTTCAGGGTAATCCTATTTTGATCTCCTCCTTCCTTCCTCCACACTTTATGTAGGGATTTAAGGGTGTTTAGGTAGCTAACGAACACTCAGGCAACAAAATATAACTAAGAAAGCTTTCTACGCTGAGAAGGTTAAGGGTTTGGCCATCATTCCGTTTCTTCTTGCAAACCTATCCAAGGCACTGCATCTGCAACCTTGTGTAGTACATCTCGCCTGGACAAAACAAGTGGTGACACCCTGCGTGGGTGAAGGGCTGCCTATTTTAAAGATGGAGGAAACCTGGATACCAGAGTTTTAAATAATTCAATTCATAGCAGAAGTGCCTTGCAATTTGAACTCTAAGTACTTCCATTCAAATCAGGCAATCCAAAGAAAAAAAAAAGCTAAGAAGTCTTTCTTGACACTGTACAGCCAGGATAGACCCCAACAGGAAAGTCCCTACCCCAAAAAACTGAACGCAGAAACAGCGTCCTTGGCATGTGTACGTGTAGTGACACTGCAGTACCGCACTTAAAAAATAATTGGAGCAGGTCTCTGTTGCATAGCTCTGCTCAGTCCCGATGCACTACCCCCATTATAGCTGATGGAAGCGCAAAGTAACAGGGAATTGAAGAAGCATTCTTCGATTCAGAACAGAATTGGACAGAAGAGATCTTTGCCTTGCAGTTTTTGGGAACCTAGCACACCCTGCTTCTCCTATCTTGCAAATGACAGACAAGACGTTTTCAAACATAATGGACTTAAAATGTCAGGTGTAATCAAGGGTGAGACTGTGAATGCAAATGAACTGTTTTGATAAGTACAATCTAAATACCAAAGCCAAATTACAGCTTCCCTGTCACTGCGGTTCTGCCATGCGAGGCGAAAGCAGCACAAAATCCTGGGAGGCTGAGCAGAGGATGCTCATCTTCTCGCTGCAGCAGGACCACAGGCATCCCTTGAAACCTGGGAGGGCAAAGGGGTGCCATTAGGTATGGTTATCCAAGAAACAAGGGAAAGCTGCGGTAAAAGTGTGGGGCAGTGGAACTGAAAAGAAAAAAAAACCACAAAAAACACAAACCCAAACAACTTTCTGATGTTTTCTTTAATTACTGGTTCTGTCTTATCAAAATACGTGTGGCCTGCCCTCACTGGACAGCAGACACCTTCCATCTGAACAACTAATAGGTGGTCCCAGATGTTGTGAGAGGACGCCTGCTGTCCGGTCCTTCTGCACGACACGTCCCAGCTATTCCCCAGCACTTGCCTGTTTCTTTTTGGCATCGCTGGATTACTCAAGCTGTGCTCTGGAGAATGCCTTCTCCCCTACTACCGCTTTGAAATTACTAATACTTTCTTTTGCTTTAGAAAGACAGTCTTTCACAAAAGCAGAGATGGAGACTTTTAAATTATTCAACCACTCTATGCAAATAGTAACTAATTTTTGCAATGCCCTGGTGAGGTAGGTAATTATATGTTATCCTTTCTGACAGGCAGAGACATTAAGTTTGAATCACTGGCTCCAGACCAGAGGAGAACTTTGAACTAAATTTTCCTGGACTCAGGTGAAATTTTGGATAAAGCTCTAGTTTGATCAGAATGCAGTTTTTCACTTTCCATTTTTGTCTCATCAAGAAACTGGGCTTGGAAGAATATCCCTTGGCTGAGCTGCCAGAATGTGTTCATAAATGATTCACTTGAACCTTTCACAGTCAAAAATGACACTGAGAGTACCATGGAAATAAATTTTTGAGGGTAGATGAGTCACCTGCGTTTCATTGCAAGTAATGACAAAAGCCGATTCTGTTACTCACCCAAATTTTATCCTAGCTGCCTAAAATGCTATTGCTACATCCTCCATGAGTGATCTGGCTGGATCGGTCCAGCTATCTTTCTGGTTTCTTGTCAGAGACGAGGCAGCGTGGTTTTGGTGTGTTAGAACTGTGTAAACCTGGAGCGACCAGAACCCATGTAAGGTGTACGCCCTCAGTAATCCGAAATTGGCTTGTGGTCTGAAACAGGTTTCGTATCTCTTCCAAAATCTGCCACCTCCAACAGCTCAATTATCTTGTGAATGACTCACCGAGTTCTTGTGGCAGCGAGCTCCCGTCCTAATTAAGGGAGCAGCAACCTGAACTCTTTCCTTGCCTTGCTTTCCTGTCCCCTTTCCACCTTCTCTCTGCCATTCCTCAATTTACTTCCCTTTGACTTGTCCCTACCTGTTTGTGCCCACATTAACCATCCCCACTCATCACATTTGCATGCTTACCGTCACTCTGACCCCCTTCCGCGTGATTTAAGGTGACCAGGAGGGTGCAGGGTGCCCCAGGGGCAGTGACACAGGGGTTACACAGCAGCGCCATGAAAAAAAAAACACCGTTTCTCCTCCCATTGTGACATCTTGCTAAACTGCTTATCTTCAGACCATAGGTGGGCTCTCACTGGAGATGTCAAATTGTACTCGCTGATGAAGGCCATCAGCCACGCTATTTGATCTCTGAGTACCCTGGAATAGCCACTTTCATCCCTAAGCACATCCTACTCTGACAATTACCACGCCAGGCATCATCTTTACCTTCAAAACAAAGCAAGAATCATAGTCATGAAGAAATAAGGGAACGTCCGTAACTTGTCCCGCACTGCGCAAAACCTTGGTCCTGAAAAGTACTCCCAGCCCCATCTTCACAAGAACTCCCGCACTATAAAAGTCTTGAATACTTCTGAAACAACTTTTTATGTTTCTTGACAGGAACTTACAGTTTTTACATGCTTTGGAAGCTCATTTTTGGAAAAAAACAGTATTTCCTAATGAAGTAATGTACAGACTGACAGCAAACCTTTGCCTCAAACATCCTGTAAAAGATCTCTTTGCCCTGATTTTTTAGAGATGGAGAATATGAGGCACAGGAAGATGAAGCAATTTGATGAAAGTCGCTCAAAGCTTATTACGGCAAATGAGAATCAAACTGAGGACTGTGACATCCTTCTGCTTTTCTGATATGCTGTTCACTAAGCCACCCAGTAGCTACGCTATAGTTCTGCTTGCATATTTTAAATATAGTGTTTGGAAAGCAGAAATCAATTCTTCCAGTGAAGTATGCATGTGTGTACAAGCAGGTATGACATGTATCTCCTTGGACTTTACTTCCATGTTACTATACATAGAAAACTGCCATCTGCTAACTGGTTAGGTACGGAACTGTGATTTTTGCTGCAACGGGGGGTAGGGCTTATGTTCACAGCCAGTGTACAGTGAGACGTGCGCTTGCTTTAGCATCCTTCATCCTAGATCTCTAAAATGGAGGATGGAGACTTCCACTCCAGTATGGCAAGGCTTTTTCCCCTGTTCTAAAAATGCAAACATAAGTACCGTTTACGATGACAGTCTTATCAAATGGATCTAAGCCATCCTTTTTCTCGTTTTCAGTTCCCATTGTCAAAATGGGATCGAGAAGCTGCCTGTGATGTAACTACCAACAAGTCAATAGTTAAATATTAATTCTCAAATTCAACAGATCACGTGGGTCATTATAATAATTTGGGGCTTTAGGAGCACTTTGAAGAGAGGACCTGAAGAGAGGCCCCACATAGGACAACTGAACTCATTTATCTGGTTTTGCTGGAACCACCTCAACACATTTGCTGATTTAATAAACAGTCTTTGGTCCTGCTGGCTGCATTCGGTGTTCACCACAGGTGCTATTTACCTCTGAAATGCATGATGACTACCAATCAGACTCAGGGAGAGGCACATTTTTCGATAATAGATCAGTGTCTGAATGTGTCAGCAAGTCATTTTACCTCATTCCATACTTAAGTCTGGTAATGCTAACACTGAAAACAAAGGTTCATTTAATAGATTTAGAGGACTTAGCTAAGACAAGTAAGAGAATATCAACCAAACGCATCGTTGCCACTCCAGCCAAGGACTCATTAGCTCTTGGAAGGCATTTGTCCCCAATACTGCAGGTTTTTTCCAGTAATGGGTTTACCCATCTTGTTTTCAAATGCCTTCTCTCACATGTGCTGCCAGTATCTGGGCATCCCTGCGAGTGTGCACTTGCTACAAGATCTCTCTCTGGACATATGTCCTAGGACCATATGTGGAACTGGGAGCATCAGCTGTGAGAAAGGATCGCAAAGTCCTCATTCTCATCATCAGCAACTTGCATCCTGGCCAGAGGATAAATGGAAAGCAGTACATAAAATTGCTGTGAGTAATGAGGAGCAGCAAAAATTAAAGTATCTTAAGTGGTATGAAAAAGATAGAAATCCCATTTCAAGTACATTTGTAGAAAAGATAGTTACGCTATTCAGGTTTGATAGGTCCAGCCTTGAGCAGGGGTATACCAGCAGAATGCGGTACTCTTGTGGCTTTAGGCAATTATATAGCTCTAACTTGGCTCAGGCCAGAAAATTGAGGAGATTTGTTTTGTTTAAAAAACTGGGAGTTTGAAACTTTCCATTCTAAACATAGCAAAAAGAAAACCGTCTTACTTAGAAAAGAGAACACAGATAAGAGAGCACGAGTATCTCCACCTGAGTACAAACAACAATGTGGAAATTACTCTATGGACAGAAATCAGCTGAATTTGATGGTAACATGAATAAGGCTACCTGTGCTTACCGTGACTCAAGCAGCTTCTTGGACAAACAGATTTATGAAGAAATATTTTTCTCTCCCTATTTTATATATTTAGCCAAATATTTACCAGTCTAAAAAGAGGTAAGGATTTCAGTCTGGGTCCTCTACATCTCAGGAGAATGCTTTAATCATTGGGTACCGATTGGTATGAATCTCAGTCTCTTTCACCTCCTGGAACCAATTCTGGGCTTGGTAAGCCTTCTGGATCAATATACCAACTTAATTGAACCTATCCATGGAAAATTCCTGTTTCACCTAACTGATGTTTTTTGGGGGGAAAGACTCACAGAATAACTCCATACCAGTATTACTTCATATATGCTGCATGAGAATGCCATCTATTTTGGCGACCTATTTTAGTAGATATATTTGGGGAGACCACAGTATTTTTTCCAACTGCTTTTTCTGATTCTGCTTCGATGCTATACACAAGGGGTGGCTGAGAAATTCCTTTTGCTATATTTCCCCTCTGGAAAGACTTGTTTTTCCAACTCTGAGCTGCTGCCAAAAGAAGATGAGCATCAAAGCCTAGAAGATACTGAAATTGCATCCCTAAAAAAGAAAAATCTTTTACTACAATAAAACAGCTCTAAATATCAGAAAAACTCTCAAAAGAAGTATATAGCGTCCTGATGAGTCCACCTGACTTAGCATGGAATTGGAAAAGGACAACCAGAACCAGAGTCCCATCACTCTGTCATGAGTGGCCCTACTGTATTATGAGCTCTGATTTAGCGTGGGTTCGTAACATCTTCTAAACACTGCACAGGATGCTTTCTAGCACACAAGCAAAAGCGAAACCTACATAAATGTGATGGTGATCTTGAGGTGGCATTCGTCAATAAGACGTAGGATTCACAAAAAAGATGACTTCCAGGTACCGTCACAAATACATAGTTTTTCCTCCTATTTATGTTCCTAACTGTTGTGCAGGCTCCAAGATCAGGCAGAAAAGGTTAGTGGGGATAATAGCTGGTGGGTACAGATTATAAGACACAGGAGAAAGAAGGGAGGAAAATAACTGTGAAAAATAGTAGAATTGTTTGAGAAATCAAACCTCAAGTAGCCTAGGAAGAATAGTAGAAGTAATAAAAAATTGCAGAACTACAGAGATGAAGGCTTTGAAGTAAGCTCTAAAATCTTTTGTCTAAAGCAGATAAAGTGCTTGAAGAGGGTATTTCACAATATCTCTGCAGGCTCTTGGTCTCAAATCTCAGGAGCAGAAGGAAGGCCTCTTACGCATAAAATGAATGTAGCTGAAGTGAACGAAGTGAATAAGGAACAGCCGCGTGGAGGGACTGCTGGTTCGGCACCGAAATAAATGAAAATAGACTGCTCATCACCTATACAAGAATAGAAGATAGGATTGCTTCTCATATAGAAGTCAAGGCTCAGATGTTACAACTCTGCAGCTGTGGCAAATGATGCAGAATTAGAATGTGCTTGTAGAAAACTATTAACAATTACCAACTGTTTCAAAGCCTTCTCTCTCCCCTTCTCTTACATGAATGTTACTTAATTAGACTACTTTTTGAATGTGGTTACTAGTTAATGAGAACCTTCAAAAGAAAACAAGGCTAAATTGAGAAAGATCGTAAAAAAAGCCTTCTCTCTTTTTTTTTTAATCCTTTGTGCCAAACAAACTGATGTTTTCCCTACTTTCGTAACTTATTTTAGAAAAGTTAGCTGTCTCTGAGTATCTGCAGACAAACAAGAAGACAGAGTTTGGTATAAACGCACCCACACCCAGTCAAGTTTTCATTCTCACTACTCAGTATGGGTATATTAGTGCAGGAAAAAAAGCAACTCCTACTGCAGCCGGAGTTCATTACAGAACTGTAAGTATTTATCACTCGTCCCTTTAAGCACACTTTCCCAATAATGCAAATGCAGAGCTACCTACCAACCTTGTATTCCCTGGTGCACATTTTTATGAAAAATGATGTTTACAGTGCTCTTGCTGCCCATCTATGAATTACTTAAGCTTCTTTAAGCAGGCGTGGATTGGAGCTTTACTGACTAAAGCGCACAGAACAGTGAAGAGAAGCTTTTTCCCCTAGAGACATTTTGATCGAAGGAAGCCCGTGAGGTATAATGCTGAGGGGCACAGCAAAGGCACAGTTTCTGTCATGGGAATACATCCTAAAGCAAGCGGATTTACAGGAATTGGAGGGAGAGGAGAGGGGAAAAAAAGGTAAGGTACATGGCAGGAGTTAATTTCCAGGGAGGGTACTGCCAACGTAAGGAGCAGCAGGGAAGAGCGGGGCATCAGTGAGAAGTCAGAACAGCCTGGAACAAACATGGTGAGCTGGCAAGGTAGAGGAGAAGATAAGGACAGAAACCTAATTGAATGCTTTGAAGTTACATGGAATGTTAGATAGAAATAAGGAAACTAGCTTGTGGGCCTAAAATGACCTAGGAAGCGAAATGGAAAAGTCAGTAATGGAAAGAAATCCTCGATGCAGCTCAAATGTCTGAGTGATAAAGAAGGGAAGCTAGGAGAAAGAAACCGCAGGTTGCAGAAATGCATGTTGGCCCATGTTACTCTGGGTACATCCTTTTCTTTCTTCTTCCTAAAAAAATCCAGCTGGGGAGGGTTGCTGCAGCTTGACGGTTCAACATCTCTGGACTCTGCTCGCCTTGGCCAGAGGCTCCAGGGTCCCCGAGGTTCCTGACCCTGCAGAGAGCCCAGGCTGGTGGCACTACATGGAAAGTTGATGCTGGCCTCCCCCCATCACCAAAACCCGGCCACATAAAAGCAAGAATGTGATGGATGCGACGCTTCCAGAAACCCACAGCCGAAGGCAGCGTGCAGCATGTCCACAGCCCGTGTGCTGTATTAGACAGGTCCGAAGAGCAGTCAAGGTGGAAACTGGGACTGCTTTGATCCCAAGTTAAGCAGAAGAAAAGGAGGAGGCAGGTATTACCTCATCCATATTTGGAAGACTCTGACCTTACTGCCATTATAATAATTGGGATAAAACCCGGAGAGCGTCACAGAGTGCAAAGGTCTCACCGTCTGCCCTGAGTGGTGGGGCACGATGATTAGGATTCTTTGGGGAACTCTGGATTTTGGGTCATTAGCTTGCCTTGCAGGGGCAGGTGGTTGAGGGTAAGAGAAATTATGATGGCAAAATACAGTAAGGGAAAAAGACACAGCATGTCACTTTTCAGGAGGATTGTTAGCCATAAGGTAAGACAAATATCGTCTGTCAACTTGACGCTTTTCTATACTTTCCTACATATATATATATATATATATATGTGTGTATCCATAGATATACAGGTAATCTTTCAAAAGCTTAGTTGTAATTCAACAATTTATTAGAAAGTTTCTTCCCTGGTACTTTGCACATTTTATTCCCAAGACAAGAGAAAAGAAGTGGAAACAAAACTGTTCTCAATACAAATCAGATCAGCCCCTTCAGTTTCTTTGTTATGGTAATTGGTAATTACAGGAGAAAAGAAAAAAAACTTAATTTAAGATGAAGATTGCTCCAAGTACTTTCCCTACACATGATCTGTCAGCAGCCCACCTCTGGATGACACCTGTACTGGAGGTTAGAACAGGTCACACGAATTCTCTGAGCAGCCACCAGCCACAGGTCTCTGCTCCCCCTCTCCCAGCACCTGGGGAAAAACTAGCTCGCCAGCTTCTGGACACATCCCTGAAAGGCACTTAATTTCTAGCCGGAGACCTGACCCGTTTCTGACCAACTTTAAGTTATAGCACTTGCTCTAACTACCGAATTCAGAGCTGGATTTTGTACCCACTTTCTGTGTTCATCCTGGCTTGAACCCTGGGTGGGAGGGCGAGGGGAAATGGCTACGGTCTGACGGAGAGCTGTTAATTTCCCCAGCTGCTTAATTATCCGCTTGCCTTCCTGGCCACGTCCCCTTGCCTACACCCACGCACACGTGCGTGTCTGCGCACACGGACACGCGCAGAGCGTGCCTTTCCAAGTTCAGATTAGGGGGCTGCTATTCAAAACTTGGATTTATTTCTTTTCTTCCCCCAGCAAACACATGACGTCTGTGATGGAGACGTTGGATAAATTAGATGTAATCCTAATATCAGGCACCTTTCAGAGCAGAACCAAACGTTTTTAAAAGGGTCCTGGAAAACCGGAATATGTTCATATTTCAGAAAAGCATTTGCTAACACTGCTGGAAGGAGTCATAATTTGATTCAAGGATAGCCTCGTCTCTTTGTTTCCTTCTGAATGCTTTTGGGCGCTCGCTTTCTAATCTTGACAAGATACGTGTGCTTATGTATGCCCGTTTTATACTGTTGTGCTCTTGGGGTTTTTTCTGAACTATTATAAAAAAAGGAAACAAAGAAAAACCCACTGATGTGAAAGAAATTTCCAGCTGAATTTGGGTGCTTGACAGTGTGTATAGGTGTGCTGAAATAAAAACGCAGCCTCTCAGAAAATATAAAACAGGCATTCAGGAACACTCTATGATACAGCACAAACAAATCTGCCAACAGGTGATAAATGAATAATGTCGGTGACTACCGAACCTTGAGCAAATATATTTCACCGTTAACCAGGGGATGTGTGAACTGAAATGCGGTCACAGATTCTACAGTACCATTTTATAGGACATTGTATTTGTCCATAAAAGCTTTAAATTTAAAGGTAGAAGGAATGGACTGTGTACATTCAGTGAAAAATACCTAGCCATCATGCCACACCAACGAGAGAGATTATTGTCTGGAATGGAGCAGACTCAGGGTCAAACCTTAGTTCCATTAAGAGGCTGAGCAGTATTGTATATAGACAATGTGAGAAAACCTAAAAAAATCTGACATTATCTGGACTTTCTGGTGTGCAGCAAACACTTCTTTGTCATTTACTGGTAATTTCTCAGTTCTAATGGAGTTGAACTGGAATTGCATTGGTATTATCACTAATGCTTTTCAATCCGGTTTTGCTTTATGTGATTTTTTAAAGAGTTGTTTTGGAGTTCCTATTAATTCTTTCCTTTATCGTAAAACCAGTTACAGGATTGCACTCTCTCACTATAGATTTTGTATGATGTGCTGCGTTTGTATAATATGTTGTGTCAGAACTAAAGTAACAATTTGTGGTAAGTGAACTCACATGGCAACTTCTCAGAGTGTGCACTGCCCGTGAAAAAAATACATTAAAAATAATGTTTACCCCACAGAACCACAGCAGTTTTAAACTCTGACTCACGTGTTCCCTATTTTTTTTAGCTTTTGGCCGTTCGAGCCCCAGATGAGAGCAGCCACCACCAGCATCCCGTATCCCCGAGAGCTGACTCCTTTGGCACCGAACTGCAAAGGCTTTCGCTGGAGCCAAGGCAGCCGCTGTGGATGGGGAACTCCCGGTGAGGACGGCAGGATTTTCCACAGAAATAAACTTTAGGTCTTTCAGCTGCAGGTAGGCGACAAGGAGGAGCCCGTGGCAAAATCTCCAAAGCAAGAGCTTTCCTCGGGAGCTTGATTTTCACGTCCGCAGCCCCATCCTCCACCTGATGCCCCATCATTTCTGTATTGGTTTGAAATACTGGGAGCTCATCCTGCTTTGAAGGGGCAAGGACCAGTTTATCTCTTAGGGGTCCTGTTGGGAAGTGCCAGCGCCTTCTGATAGCCACAGGTGAGTCCCTTCACCCCACCTCAGTAATGCAGAAGTGCAAGCGCTGCTGCCTTCACCACCCTCTGCCAGCGTTTTCTGGGTTCTTCCCCAGGTCCCCTGTTCATCTACTGGCCAGTCCAAAAACCTTACTGTTGCTTCTCTGTCTGGGTTGCTTAAAAACTCACCGGTGCAGGGTGGCAGAGCACGGCACTGATTCCTCACGCGTGTGAAAAGCGTCTTGTGGGTTCCTGCAATAGTTTATGCTCTTTTCCTCAGTGGGTTTATGCTCCTCCTCAGCGTTTCCCGATGCACAGCTGCCTCCCCATCCTATACGAAGCCCAGCATAACCCGTTCCAGTCAGACGGCTCTCCCACACCATTAGTGACCAGAGCGGGGCCATCCATACGGGAACAAGGACTGCAGCCGTAGCCGTCCCCACATTAAGCGTGACGGCATCTAGTAAGCAAAAAAAAAAGTAAGTCATAACTTACTTTTCATTTTGTTTGCAGGTCTGCAGTGTTACCGTTTGCCTGAACCGTCCCACACATGTCCAGTCACAAACTCTGAGCAGCATTTGGGGGATCTGGACGCGTTGCCCAGCGATAGCTGGCGAACTGATGGGAGCGGCAGCAGTTGCTCTGACCCGCCTGCAGAGATCCAGAAACACCGGGCAGTAACGCTCTGCCCGCGCTGATCACCTTGCAGGGATGCTTGCAGCAGGTCCGATGCTGGCAGAGAGGCAGCTCAGAGGTACAGAATGTGTCCCATGTTGCCCGCACCTACGATGGAGCTGCTGAGCTCGAAACGCATTCGGGCCACAGCTCAGGCGGCACATGGCACGTGCCCTCCTGCTTCTCTCCACGACGTTCCCGGTTGGGCTTACGGCAACCCCATTTCTACGCCTTGGCTCTCTGGAGTTGCTTGTTACAACGCCCTGGCCTCGGTCCGTGTGGGCTTTTGGCCATGTTACCTGTGCAAAGGTTTATGATATTTTTAAGGTATAAACAAATGCCGTGCGTTAGGTCGCTACTTTTATAGACTTAAATGTTTAGTGCAAAATCACGTTCACCCTTCATTTACCCACAGATCCCATAGCTCCAGAGAAATCAGGACCGTTTGTTCCTAACCACCCGAGTATAACTGAGAGCAACAACGGAGGGCAGCCGGGTTATCTAGGTGTATTTTAAAGCCAATTTACAGGTCAGTAAATCCAGGCATATCCGTTGCAGCTGTATCCGGAGGCTGCATGGAGAGAGGTGAGTGTACGTTTGCAGACCATAAAGCTTTCTAACGTTATTCAAGAAGCATAACACCGAAATTACTTCCTCTGCCCTTCATGAAGATGTGGTGTAATGAATGACAGAGGAAAGCCGCTGCCTTTGCTCAGAGACAGCTTACACTTTCTAAGCGGCTCCCGAACAGCCGAAGTCAACCAACTCATGCCAATGAGAACAGAGTCAATAAAGATAATTGTATTTGTTTAGCTCAGGAGACTGGAAGTATAGGTGAACAGTGCAATAGCAGAGCTCGCTGGGAACCTGAATGTCTTTTCCAAGGCCAGACATTTGAGGCAGGGGAAAAAATCCTTCTAAATTGGAACCAAGAGACAAAAATTTCAAATTCTACACTACCTAAAATTTCTGGGAAAAGTTGACTTTGTACTTCATAATTTTCTCCCATAGGTCATGTTTGTACGTTTCATTTCAACAAGTTAAAAACCTTTGTTTTTCTTGATCTCTGCAGTTAGTTTCATTTACAGATAGGTCATACAAAATGTAATGTAAATTCCCAAAAAACATTCAGTGGGAATCTCTTCTGCCTAAACTTTTTGACCTGCTGCAAACAGTATCTACCTCAGAAATTATCACATTCCTGAAGAATGATATCTTTTATGTGTATAACAGAGTTACACTTAGGGCTTCCTGGGTAGCTTATAGTCAGACGCGAATCCTGCATTTGTCAGGTTGCAGTTTGGAGGGTTGGATTATTTCCCTGCTGGAGCACATCTTCGGAGGGATAGGAAAGACTTATTTATTGCAATACCCTCTGTCCTCTTAAGTTTTCATCAGTATTAGTTTGCAGCTTCCTTGGTCCCTCTTGCTTCCACTTTTTCTTTAATGAGCGCTGGGAGAACTGGTCTGTTAGGAAATATCAGCAAGATACAGGAGGGCAATATCAAATAAGAGTATGGCAATACCAAGTAAGAGTGTAGCAATATGAACAGGTTTTAGCAAGACAGCCAGAAAGGCTAAAGTTCTACTTGCATTTTTCCCATACCTTAAAACCCTAAGAAACTTCACTGTCATTGGGACTGAAAAGTAACTTTATTCCTGTAAGACGAATGAGGCCAGGCTGTACATGGGGCTGTCATAACACAATACATCAAAAATGGCCCAAAAGACCCACAAAAGCATTCCTGCCATGCAGCTTGCCAAGTCTGGGTGTCTCCTGGAAGGCCAGCACTGGTTAGGTGCATCAGAAAACATCTCAGCAAAGGTGTTGGCTATGTGGAATTTGCCATACTTCACATTCAATTGATTTAAAGTGTTATTGCTCACAACATGTAATAATACACTACTTTTTAAAAATACATTTTATATTTTATTTGTCTTTCTTTATACAATTATATACATTATGTATACCTGTATACAGTATGTGTGTGTTTATACAAACTGAATTCAGAGCAGTGTTGACAAATAATTTGTTGGATTTTACCTTTCATTCCTTTACTTCTAGATTTGTGCATCTGTTGGGATCTCTTTGAGTTGACCTTGAGTTAGTTGCTGAACATGGGGGTGTGATGCCTTTCGAGATGTTCTCTGCTCTCCCACCCGGCCTCCAGCAGCTGATCCAGGGAAAAAGAGCTCCCAGGGAGCTGCCAGTGCTGCGCAGACCTCTCTGCAACCCCAGGGTGCCCGAAATGGCACTAGACACCCCTACAGCTCAATCCCAATTTGCAACCCCTTCCCTGGGGGAGATAACGGAGGGAGAGAAGTATGAGACACTGACGTGGAAATTCAGGTTTCTAGCTGCTGCTGCCCACATTGCCGCTTTTGCAGCCTGGCAGTTGCTTCCTAAGTGCTGCCGCAGGATGGATTTGGTTGGGTTTTTTTTTCTGATTACACTGCTGTTAGAAGCTGCAGCCCTTCTGTTTCCTGACTAAGCGTGCTTGTGTGAGGTTGGATTTAGTGAGGCTTCCCA
Source organism: Haliaeetus leucocephalus (assembly GCF_000737465.1). NCBI lineage: Eukaryota > Metazoa > Chordata > Aves > Accipitriformes > Accipitridae > Haliaeetus > Haliaeetus leucocephalus. The sequence goes on from NW_010973351.1 coordinate 4,394,631, forward strand.
TGGGAATGGCTTCTAGGTGTTCTTGGTTCCCTTCCCAGCCTGGTTTCTCTCCGTGTTGCGGTCACCGAGATCCAGGTGCTGGGGAGGGTGGGATTATGTGCAGAACATCCCTGCAATCCACGCAGAGTGGGATTTAGGATGCTTAGCAGAGGCAAAGAGCCCCGTCTCTCCAGCTCACCGGCTGCAACATGTTGCCTGTGCTGGAAACGGTGCTCCGGTTGCCTGGGACCGACCGCTCAGGATGACTCCCCAGTCCTAACCCATCTTCTGCACTTTGCTTTTTTACTTCTCTCTCTCTTCCCGGTTGCTCCTCAGGATGAAGTTGTACTTTATTCATTCAATGTGAGAAAGCCTAATGCATTGAAAATACTTGTGCGCGACAACACAAGCTCATTTCGGTTTCCTCACGGGAGGTAGTTAACACTGGCTCACACAGAAAGGTCCTCCCAAACATTTTGGGGACAGAAATAGAGGTGCATGAATCACAGGACCTTTCAGGCTGGTTTTAACCAACGCTGCCTCTTGTCCCATCTTCTGTGTCCAGTGATGAGGCATCCCAGTGGTGCTGGTGCTCCTTTCCAAACAGGAAAATGCATCTTAGCCTCCTCAGATGGGGATTGTTCTGTGCCCTAAAACACGAAACCTTATATTCCTCCTACAACTGCATTTCACTTCTGTGAACAGTTGAGCCCTCTTCCACATTTTTTGAACCAGGAAAAAAAGGAGAATTATTAGAAGTAAAATATGTTATTAAATGGGAGCTGGCATGTGTCAGGCTTATTGATGGGAACTTGCATAAAATGTGATATTACTTCATTCCTACCTTAATTGAAGATATTTTCAGCCTAAGTGATGTGTAACTGCTCAGTGATTTAGCTCTCCTTTATGAATAATTATATTACATGTATTCTCTCTAGATATTTCCATTGATACATAGGATAAGTGTCTCTCAGAATAGCCTGTAAAGGGGTCAGGCAGATCTCACTTTATTGAATCCCTTTAAGAAGGCAAAATATGCTGTTTTCAAAGTCAATGGTTAAATTAATAAACACAATGAAAAACCTTTCGAATGAGAGGAACATTCCCTCTGCTTAAGATCTAATTCCCTGGACACCCACTTACTAAAGATTTGACAGGAGTAACATGAAGCTACAGCATTCACTATGTGGTTCATTTTTTATCAAACAAGACAGAAAGAATGAAGCCTTGTCTGTGTTTGAAAGCTGTATCGTGTTTCTGCCATTTCTTTAGGCATTCTTACAGAAACCTTTCAGTTCTCCCTTTCTCACCTTCTGCAGGCTAATGTATTAGCAATAGCTTTTCTCTGATTAATAAAACGATGGTGATTTTTTTGCGTGAAACATAGGAAGAGTCTCATTCTTACCCGTGTACTCATGAAATAACCAATTTCAAGCTGTGATGAAAACAGCAATAATTATAAACACTTCAGCAAATAAAGAAATCTTCAAGAGCTATATTTAATATTAAACACCACACAGAAAATTTCCCAGGCAACAGGCCAAGCTGAGATTAACTGGATCTTTTTGAAGAGGCGTTTGTAATGTAAATTTAAAACCAAACAGTAAAAAACACTTTGACAAACCTTTACATTATTGCCACAATCTGCATCTAGACCCAATAAAATAATAGACAGGAAGGCTGCCAGCATCCAAGCCAGGGGTATGCAAATGCCCTATTCTGCAGCTCGCTGATAGCTGCTGGAGAGCTGAATTTAAAAGCACCACTTCAAAGCTTTTCTAGGAAATACTTGAACGCTTAATGATTGTAAAGTTCCGTGATAGCTCTAATGCTAAATTGTTGTTTAAATTAATTTATTTAACTAATGATCAACACATGCGTCTGGAAGATGCTTCTCTGTGCGTGTTTGTGGCTCCGCTATGGTGATGACTAAGGCAAGAAATGCGGTGGGGCACGGGGCTTGTCCCAGGGTAAGCTGGGTAGGGAGTTGGCTCTGGACAAGGTGAAAAGTCCCCCTTTCGGACCACAGATTTACTTTGATATCATTTATTTAGTGCCAGCTGGGTCTGCTTCCAGAGAGAGCTAGGAGGGCATCTTTCTTCAAAATGCAACAGAAGACCCAGACTCGCCTACAGCAAAGAAGAAACAGCTTTTGCTTAAGGCATTCCTGGGTGATTTTGATGTTTCGGTGCCAGCTAAGTTGGCTCCTGCCAGTTTGGGGGAAAGAAGAGATGGGATGGGACAAGTACAGGAATTCCCATCTCTGTGCGCGAGGTGCAGGGCAGAAGGTGCTCTCTGCACAGCTGGGGCTCGTGGTGGGAATCCCAGGGAAACCCGCTTGGGCGAGGAGTATGAGGGTCTGCGTGGGGAAGGGTTATCCAACAGGTAAAGATCCACCGTACCTTCTACAGCTTGCTCTAGCAAATTGCCTCTCGCACAGTTTTGAGGTCGTTTCCCCTCCAGGGGCGGTTATGTTATTGCTTCCTTCTTCCCACCTTCTGTCTCTGGTTATTTAGGTGAAAACATCTGCAGCACATGGGCTCTGCCTCCATAGGTGAATGCAATGGGCTTAACACAGCTTTGCTCTGAAGTCAGCTAGCTCCTGTTTGAAGTGAGAAATCGTAATTTGAGGAAGGAGGTAAGCTGGGTAAGAGAAATCAATCAATCCCAAACTAGTCCCACAGTGCAGAAACCCTCCATTAAAACTGCAGTTGTGTTCTCTCAGTGTACTGATGCCGTCGATGAGGGCATAGAAAATTTATGAGGATTCTTGACGGAGAAGTGAGGGAAATGTGACAGAAGCCTTCACACTCAGAAAAGGTGGGGGAAGGATGCATAGGAAATGAAACTTCACAATTTCTCAGAGTGCCCCATCATTTCTCAAAATGATGGAGCAGCCCATTTCAAATAAAAAGCAACTCTGTTCCACACCACCTGCCATTGCAATGGGCCTTCGTCACCATGGTATGCGCACCTCCATTACATGAGGTGAAGGTCGCCGTGTGCTCCCCTTGTTTCTGCTGACTTCCCACGTCCTAAGGGAACTTCATTTCCACCACCTCTAGCTATTTGCACTACATTTGGCATGACTTGCCACCTTTGCTCATCACCTCTTCTGGTCCCAGGGCTCACTGTAACTTTGCCTGCCCTTCTACGGGTCAAGCTTGAAGTATGCTGAAGGGTTACTGCAAAGATGTTCATAGTGCCAAGGGCAAAATAGTACTTGCCTTGTGGATAAATAGGAATTTTCAGCTGCCAGGTCTCTGAATTAAAACATGTGGCCTCAAAAGGCTGTAAGTCAAGTTGGTGAAAAAATTCGCCACAAAAGCACTGTGTGGAAAAAAGTTTGAGAGCCTTGCAGCATGAAAAGGGGAAAGAGAAATTCCAACCAGCCTGGTCTTGTAGAGGGATTAATCCTTCTTTATAAATTAGCCTCTTTGTACCTGTGAAACATGTTTGATCAGATTCCAAAGCATGGCAGTGATTTGTGCCAAGTGGGAAGCTGAAGAGTAGAGGAATGTCTGATATTTAAATATTTTACCAGCCCTTCATCTGGGTTAATATTTTATTAGCAGCAAACATGCCTCTCTGCTAAGGACTCTACAACTATGGCTCACCGTGGTGAGATACTGGTGACCTTGCACAAAGGTAGTAGGAAAGACAAGAGTTGAGGGAAACATTGATGCCACTCATTTCTTCTTTCCTAAGGATGCACTGAAAACATCCACATTGATGGGCGTTTGCATTCTCTGTGCCTTGATTTGCAAGTCTGAGCCACACAATTCAGCTTTTTCCCCATTCACGTTGCTTTCTGCAGTACGTACCAACCTCTGCGTAGCTGCATCATCCTAACCGTACCAGACTGATGGGCCTGTGCCTGATCAGGATGGTGCTGGCGAGGCAGCTGTGCAGGTCGGTAGGATGGAGAGGTTTGCAACGCTATGTACAAAAGTAGTTCAAGCCCAGCTCTGACAAAATGGTTGCCAGTGGGACAAGCATGCCCACGATTTGTCCTCCTGTATTCACCAGCAAATGTTTCATTCCAAAGGGTCGTCGGCGTCTCCTTCTGTAAGGACCACCAGGTTTCTGACAAAATCGCGCATGGATACGGTAGGGCAACCAGCAAGTGCCTTGACCACAGCAGGTATGGTAAGCACCACTTTTTGTGGAGATTCTGCTTTTTTTCTGTGGCTTGAGGCTGTGAAGCTGGAGCCAAATGTTCGGTTAGTTTCTTGGATGAACTATGCATCCAGAGGGGTGAAACAGGGTGGTGGTGCTGCCTCTATAGTCACCCATATTCCAACCAACCAGATGCTGTATACGTGACTGCAGGAGTCTGTGCCCTGCACAGTCTGGGATGTCCCCACTTCTGGAAAAGCAGGATGTTCATGGTTCACCAGGCACTCTTAATACGATTTCAGCTTGGGATGCCTCCTCTCTTCTCTTTGCTCCCCTTTCTTTTTTCCATTTAAAGGAAAGCAATTCCTTGAGCGAAGAATGGGATCTTGGAAGATGGCTAGCTCAGTGCTCAGAGTGCAGCAGCCAGAGCAGGATGCAGGAGCAGACTCTGTTCTGTGCTGCAACCTGATCCAGCCATGAGCAACCATCTTCAGTATAGAAAATGTAGATAATTATTTAAAAAAAAAAAAAAAGACAATTTCTCTGGCCAGCTGCCTCTGACGAGCAAATCAGTCAAACAGCAGCATAGGGGTGTGTTGGCAGGCTGGGAGTATGGGGGGCTGCAATGGTGATGTAAATCATCCACACAAAAAACTGATATATTAAAGTAAACGACTGATATATTAAAGTAAAACTTGTGGGGAATTTGCCTGATTGTGTGACACTATCAAGTCCTGAAACTTTAATTTTCTTGTATTTTTATGCCTATCTAGCTAGTCAGTTACATCCAGTCTTGCTGGCTGGCCAGTTCATAATGGAATATTTATTCTACTAGAAATACTGAAATTATTTTCTTTCAGTATTTCGGCTGAGGAATACACAGAAGAATACCTGGAGTTTGCATGAAATTCAGTATTTGTAGAGACTGTGGTAGTGGCTAGGACCACCCTGCTTTATCTCCTCCCTCCATTCTTTCATACTGTATATCCTATTAAATTAATTAAAAAATTGGGGAGCCCTCCAGTGGCTAAAATTATAGAGCCTAAATTACCAGTGTGTTAAAGAGGTACCCAAATGTCTAATGGTGTCTTCAGACCTCACAAAAATCGATACAATTTTAATACGGAATTTTACAAAATGTTACCTTTTAACTGAAGAGACAATTTTTTAAAAGTCAATCCAGTTAAGTACATGAGGAGGCACTTGGAGAAAATTTTCCCTAAAAGTTCTTTTCAGAAAACACCCCCAAACGCAAAATATCAACCTCAAGTTCTTAGTTCCTTTTAAATGTAAACTCCAGGAATTTGAGAATGTTCTGCATTTGGTAATGAAATTGTTCTCCTACTCCTCAGGCTCGTACTTGGTATTCTGCTTCTCATTCCATAAAAAAAACCCCAACCTTTGTGTGTGTGGGAAATCAGACTCTTGACTCTTTGACAATCTCTATATTGATTCTTTAAAAGCCTGTATATTGCAGATTTATCCAGAAAAGATGCCGACAAAGGTTTCCGTTAAAAGAAGGGAAAAAAATATGCAAAGCTAAATCCAGGTTTGCAGCCCAGAGCTGTAGCTTATTGAGGTAAACAAAAAGCGTTGAGGGACTCTGCTCTGGATCCTCCTTGATCTCACTTCTGAAATGCTCATCGATTTCCACGAGAGGAGATTTGGACTAAAAATCTGTGGGGAGGTGTTGCGAAGAACAATACAATTTTTTTGTCCTTAAGATAGTGACTATGCCCTACTACCTGCTTCATATTTTTGTTAGATCACAGAATTAAGCACAGAGGGAAAATAACTAATATTTTTACAAATGAGGACATTTGGACCATTTCATCTGTGCCTCATTCCAACAAACTGGAAACCCAAAGCAAAGCCCATTTAACTCGATAGCTTTTGGCTCGGGCTCTTGGAGAAGTATAAGTGGATCAAACTAAGAAAAAAGGCTAAATCTCCCTTTGAGCCGGGAGACCATCTCTGCGTGGGAAACGACTGCCAGGCTTTGCCGTCAAGTGGGGTGGAGGTGCTCAGCCCAAAGCCTGAGCTCCTGGTCACCTACATCTTGTTGTCAGCTGTAGAGCAGCCATGAAGCAGAGCCAGTCTGGTCACTAACCCAGGAGAAGCCTCCTGCCCTCTAATTAGCTGTGAACTGACTTTGATGCCTTGAAAGACCTCCCGGTATGGTTTTTTTTTTTTTTCCCTTCCTCTCAAACATTGCAACAGGTTTCTGTTGCCTTGCGTACTGCTCCACAGCCTACAGGCGATCACAGATTCGTAGGCGGCCTGAGATGATATCCCGTCTCCCAGAGCCCGCGTGGTGGGACGGACATCGTACTCCTACCGTACGTCGGGAAGGCTGTGCCATCGCACAGGCTTATCTCAGGGTACGTATCACGGACCCTGGCAGCGCTGGGGTGGACGATTCGGCCACCACTGCTCCTCCAAGAACGTTGGAGCATCAACTTCAACCTGATGGAAACGTCCCGCTTCCCGAGTAGGAGGACAGCCAACTTCTCTGACGCTGCACCGAAAGCCCTCTCCCGACTGCCGTCGCTGCGCAAGTCCAGCAGCTCTTCCCCGAAGTAAAAGGAGGTGCACGGCACAGCCTCCGATCATCCGCAAAAGCACAAAAATAGCATGGGGTGCCTACAAGTTGGAAGCGGTCTGTGTCAAGAGCTGTCAAAAGCTGTGGTTGCCACAGGGATAATTGGTTTGTGCCAGCTGTAGTTGATGGATACCAAGCTGATGAAAGGAGACAGGATAATATGCCTTCTGTTGTTTAATTAAGGATTTTCTAAATCTGCAGAAACTGAAAGCTCTGGATGCTGAAAATCACCCGAACGCACCCCGATATTCGTGGCAATGAGAGAATGATGGGGAAACAGGGTTCCTCCCAAAATGTGCGTGCGCCTATGTAAAGCACCCCCTGCGCAAGAAAAGGCCGTTTGGCGATGCTCTTGCCCTTTATTTCCCACCAAACTCCTCCCTGCAGATTAATGTTTGTCAGAATCTTCCCTTATCACAGGGGCTGCAATCTTTACTTAATACCCTGAGGGAGGGACATCTTGGGTTATTTTGCACAGCGCAAGTGATTGAAATACGACAGCAAACCGTTAACATGATCCCAAAAGTACTGGCTCGCAGCCCAATATCTTTTCTACAGTCATTTCAAAGAAGGTGATTAATAGCGTGTCAGAGAGTTGCTCTGTATACCGAACACTACTTGAAGGACTGTAAATAGATAAAACCGAATGATCAACAACCGCATACTGAAATAAGGACAGGCACCCAAAGGGTGCTGGGAATCTCAGTTGTTGAATTCTACTTTTATTGTTGTTAATGGTAGGTATCAAGAGGGGATGAATAGCCCTCAAATTAAATTTGCAGCTAATCTCATAGTAGGAGGCAAAGACTCTATCATGCAGGCAGTAGCCTTATCTGGAGGATATAGTAATAAAATCCAACCTGGACAACACAAGCTAATACACCCAGAAGAAAAGAAGAAACGTGTAGCTGTTTGATGGGGCCGGAGGTGTTTGGAAAGCAGCAGTGTTGGAAAAGTGCTGGGTGGAATGATGTGGGGCAAAGCCAGAAAATCAGCTGCAAGCTCGCAGTGCGGCATGGCAATAAGGCCGGGCAGTTTGTAAGAGCAAGGCTCACGGTGGCGAGTCTGGCCAACATGAGAAGGGTGAGGTTAATCTCACAGGACTGATATGCTGGGGAAAAAAAAAGACCATTGCTATGCCATCAAGTATTAAACTTGTGGAGAAGGGGCCAGTGATCTCAGGGTGAAGGGTTTCTCTCTCACACACCTCCCTCCCTGAGCTCTTCCCCCGTCCCCAGCTTAGCTTACCCAATTTTGGAGGAAAAGGACCTGCTCCTGCGGTCAACTCCCTCCCAGGAGGAGCAGTGGTGGCAGAACTGTCCACCCCAGCCAGGGTCCCTGGGGCACCCTCTCCGTTCAGAGACGGATAACCAGGATCTTCAAAGGTGTGGAATGGCTTTTACACCAGGAGCAGCCCCAGAGACCAGGACTCTCCAGCCCAGGAAAGGACGTGTCCAAGGATGGATGTGCTAGAGGTCCACCAAGCGGCATGGGAAGGTGAGTAGGGAATGACTGTTGGTTGTCCCACGTGAGCTTGGTGTCCCACCGGGACCCCGTGACACCAGAGGGTGGCCAGGGCAGAACTGGCAAAAGGAAATGGTTCTTCACAGAGATGGGGTAAAATATTCACATTGGGTCAAAAACGGCTGGGTGAATTCACAAATATCCACTGCAGGCTTTTAAAGACCAGAATAACCCTTCTGGATCAGGAGCTGCAAATTTTCGAAGGCTGGAAGAATAGTCTGGGAAAACACGCCTAACCTGTTCTTGTACTCTTCCTTACGTGTCCGCTATGACCCTGGTCAGAGGCTCGATACTGGGCCAAATTGACAAATAGTCTGACTCAGTACGGCCACTGTGACATCTCTGACAACGTATATATGCCGCAGGTTTCCCTGTACATTTCCTCTTGCCACAGCACAAGAGCTGCACCAGGCCACTCTGGTGCCTCGGTTCTCTCTGCTTTTATTGAGACAGCTGGTGATGACCAAGCTACATGTTTCTGTGCCTCCAGTGACCGTCTCTTCCAGTGGTCACTACCTTCTCCAAGGCAGGGCAGGCAATAACAGAGAGGAATCTGAGTATCTAAATTGTAGAAAAAAAGAGTTTTTCTAAAGACTTTTGGCATTTATGTCTTCCTTCTGGTAAGAAGTCTTCCTGAAAAGTGATTTTTAGTTTCCTCCGCTGAAATGACTTGCTCTGAAACCCACTTTCGGGTCTGGTTGGTGGTACCTTTGGCTGTAGTTCCCACAGTCCCAGCCTTGGCCGGGTCAAAGCAAACCACAGCTGGACCATTTTTTAGGGCGCTCTCTTCAACTTCCCAGTGACGAGTTGCTTCAGGTCCTGAACACCCCTCCGCCTAAAAGTAATGGCTCTTGCAGAAGCCCATCTTGTACTAACCCCAAAAAAACCCCAGCCCCAAACCAAACATACGCTGTCTAACTGCACACTGCTACTGAATCAGGGTATCAGGTTATAACCACTCTCCTCTCCTAGTTGCACTGGGCTTGGATCAACCCCTTGCTACTTTGCAGGTGGAACTGGCTTTGGCAAATCCCCAGGGCACACACTGCACATTCAGCTTCTCCACTTCTGCCCTGAGATACACTCCGGTTGCTTTTGAAGATTGTAAAAATAATCAATAATAGATTAAAGTACACGTTTTCTTCAGGCACCAGGTCTGCTTACATGTAATGAGTGTTTATGAACTGAGGAAGGCATCCCAAAATTACCGAAATGCTTTGCTAAACCTGAACTCAGATTTTTTTGTATCTGCAAGCTCTGTGATACCAATTTTATTGTGCTTAGGGGATAAATTTAAACCACTAGCACAGTTTTGGATGGGTTTGCTTTCATCACATTCGGAAACGGGGGGCTAGTCCCCCCCTTACACTACTATTTCTTAATGATGTGCTTTTGTCAGTGAAGATGAGTTGGTAAAGACATGAGGATTACATTTAAATTCAGCTGTATTTGTAGTTTAAACATGCAGGAAATGAGATGAGGGGAGGAAGAGCTTATGCTAATCCAAACAAATGGGAGAGCTCGTAACGTTTTCAGATGGTTTATTTGAAATCACATTAAATTCTCTTCGCAACCTGATGCATCTGTGCAACTGGGGCTGCCAAAATACACTCACCTGCTGTAATACAACCACTCCTGAGCTTTTAACAAACGTGCACAGCCATAGGGATGCTTAAATGATGTGCTGCATATGCAAAGCACAATAGAATTTATTAAATAACTAATCCACAAAGCCCATCTTTTAACTCATTCAGGGGGGCAAATGAAGGCAGAAAAACCCAAGCGACCAGCTTGTAGCCCCACAGCAAACCTGCCGGAGCTGGGACAACAGCGCAGGAACCCGGCATTACCCTCCCGAGCCCTAATTGTCCTCCCAGGGCTGCGGTGAGCCTGTACCTCGGCGTCCCGAAGGAGTGATTAAGCACCGTCAGCAGCGTGTCTCCCAGCTCCAAAAGAGAGATTACTTTGCAGAGGAAAACAACACTGCCTGGGCAGCTAATTAATCACCTCTCTCCTCTTTGAAAGGCAGTGTCGGCCCCGCTTCACACCGCTCAAAGTCTGCTCGTGTGCGCCTTTGGCTTGGCTATTTCTGGGAGGTGATGCTGGCTCCCTACGCCAAGTGCTCCATCAGCTCTAGTCATACTGGTCCCAGCTGAGCGGGACGGTTGGTCTCGAAGCCGCCAAGGAGATGAAAGAGAGCCCCACCGCCCTCAGCCAAAGATTTGACTTTTGTAGTTGCAGGGTTGGCCAGAGCAGTGTTTCTGCAAGTGGAATTGTCTGGTTTGCGTTCATTTCATCCTTCATGAGCGGGGTAAAAGAAAACAGATAGAATAGAGGTAGTAGAAGAAAACATCGTGCCAGGGATTGGTGGGGTGTCCCTCTTTGAACGGGGAGCTGCTCCCATTCAGACTCTGCAGATGGTGCTCAGATCTACCGAAAGAGGACTCTGCCCTACAGGTATTAACCTTTCCAGTCAGCCTACAGGGCATTTCTAGGGAGAATCAGAGAGGGCAGCTCACCGGCTTGCTCATGGGTGGTTTTTACTGCTCCTTGGTAAGCCGCCCCAACACGAGACACCAAAATGATGCCACGCGTATGTCCCTCATGCAGCCATTCAAACCTGTGCATGCAAAGTCCTTTTTCTGAAGAGAAAGTGTTGTGGGTTATTTTTCTAGGAAATCATCCTCTCCATCAACATGTCTGTTAAACTGATTGTTTCCCTAAGAAATAAATACACATTTGGGATTTGTTGCAAGCTTTTTACTCACTTTTATTTCTATTCCTCCCGCTTACTCCTTTAAAACAGGCCTGCTGGCCTACATTTGCAATGCTGAAAAAGGTGTAACGACATTTCCAATATTCAATATTTTTGTTGAAACCAGCTTGAGAAAATAATTTTTAATGAAACACATTTACTATTTCTCATCTCTGTGCAATCTGTCCAATTTCCTAACTCCCCAAAATGACAAAAAACATTTGTCTGTTCAGAGATGCTGGCCCAAAGCCCATCACACCCACAGGCTGTAGTTTTATGATATGAAATGTTTGCCTAATTCTCCATACCATGGACTTGCAACCTTAGTTTAACGAGGGGAAAAAAAAAATCTGTTACATAAGCAATCCCACCAGAACATAGAATTAAAGGACAAATCCAATCTAGGCAACTCAGAGGAGTGGACATGTATTTACTCCCCGAGATTACCTCTTAGCAAGTGCTAAGATACCACAGGGAGAGGTGCCATTATAAAAAGAAAACACAGATTGCTGGAGCTAGAGCTGAACTGCTCCAGAGAATACCAGAAAGTACTTCTGCCTCTGCTTTCTAGCACTCGCTCTCATGCAAGAGTAGCAGGTACCCTGCACAGCCTGGGTAGGAAAAAACACCAAACTCATAGCACCTAATTTTGCAAGGTGCAAAACAGTTCAGGTAGATGTTAAATGTCCTCAACTCTTGATTTCAGCGAAAGCTGGAAGTGCTTTGCTACGCCACCGGGTGAGGCAGGAGGAGGAGGAGGAGGAGGATGTGCTCAGTGCTTTCAATGAGAAGCTCTGCACATGTCAGCTTTCGTCTGCTACGGATGGGATGAGACGCAGGCGTTATTTCTTGGTAAGTTGTGGGTATTTCTGCGAATCTTTTTCGTGACCTTGCAGCAATTCCAACAGATAACGTGACATTTTTCTCCCCTTTCTTTTATAAATCACTCATTTGTGTCTTCTAGGCTTAGGAATATAATCATCACCCAGTTGCGTTGCTCAGGACATTAAGTTTCTGTCTCACTTTCTCTGGTGACCTAATCAAACAATGTGCAAATACTTCTTGGTTTCGCTGTATCTACTTTGTACTTCCCGATACCACAAACTACTCACAAGCAATAGCTGAGCTGTTCCCGTAGCTTTCCCTTTCCCCAAATTTGATGTAGCAGAATCACGGGCCGGGTGCTCCTCCGTCTGTCCCACCAGCAGAGCCCGATTCGAGGGCAACCTCAAGCTCCTGCCCAGGAATGTGCCGCGACGGCCGGGCGGACGCGACCGCTCCCCTTTGCATGGGATAAATCAATGTTTATTGAGAGCGAGAAAGAGCACAAGAATGAACTTGCCTCTGTACAGCCACGGTTATAGCTGGCGAATTTGTGCACAGGGTGGTGGGATCTGAGATGTGCTCCTGGGGAAGGGCTGTCCTCAGAGGAACGCTGTGACTGCGCTGTCCCTGGGTCATCCGTGATCTCTTTCTCTCTTCCACTTGGTGTTTAGCAATGCCATGAAAAAGAGGGCTAGCTTCTCCAGGAGAAGCGTGAGTGCCCCAAGTCCCAACTCCCTGTGTGTTACAGCCTGGGGAGGTGGGACACCCTAACCTAAGGTGTCTGGAGCAGGGAACAGCCTTTTGCCACCTGCCCTCATGAGCTGGCATATTCGTAACAGCAAAATACTTCAAAAATACCGAAGGGAGGAAAATGCGAGGATTTTAGGCATCCGCAAGAGACAAAGGACTTGCAAATTTTTAAGACAGCAGTGGCTCCTGGTGCTCTGCCCTGAGATGGGCACGGCTTGTGGCCCACTCTATCCTAAATGTGTTCTTTGGGCTACTTTGCAAGCATCCCTGTTGGCACGCTGACTTCTCCGGTGCCTGGCAGCTCCAGGACGGGTCACCAAGTCAACCTGGGCTTGGGCTTTCTTAAATGGGAATGAGCATAGCTGCCACTCACAGGGGATCCTAAAATAGAGAAGAGCAGCTGACCACACAGTGATACATGAAGGGCTCCTCTCTCTGCTGAGCAACTGTTGGTGCCTCTCTTTGCTCATGAATGGCTTCCTCCATAAGCCCCTGCCAAGAACATACACAGCATATGCAGCAGGTAAAACCAGCTATCTCCTGAGGACACGTGAATCAACTTCTAGAAATGGCAGCAACTTCTTTCACCTGTTTCTTTCATCCGTTAGAGTTGCTGAAACAAATTAGCTACGCTGCTGCCTTAAATCGCTGATTAACATCAACAGAGTCCGTATTTTTGTCATCTGAGGTTTGCAGGCAAAAGTATTATTGTTAGATCAACCGGTATAGTTTGAAAAGCAGCCAATGTTTGGGACATACGGTTTCTTATTTAGATCCGGAGTGGGAGGAGCATAACTAATACATTTCTTTTGCAATACAAGTGAATCGAAGTGATTTCTTCTCTTGTTTTGACAAAATTTTGTAAGTTTTTGCACCTGATTTTCACATCAGGTAAATATCAGAAAAAAACCACAGTGCTTTCAGTTGTCATTAGTAATGGAGTAAACATAGTCTCAAGAAGCGTTCACAACCAAAAGTAATTTTGCCGTGAAGATGATGTGTTTCTAACAAAAAAATGCATGCTCCAGACTGGAATCAGTTAATGAAAACTCCTCATTTAGAGAACATACACCCATAGCCATATTCAAAACCTATTGAAATCAGCGGCTATATCTCAATAAGATCCAAATGACCTTTGAACAGGTTCCTTTTAAAAAAAAAAGAAAACCACGGGGTTGTTACTGTGAAGCTCCTCCTTCCTTAGCTTGATTAACGATAGTGATTGCGAACACTTCACAACTCTTTTGCAGGGTCTTCTTCATTGGCTTTTGCAAGGAGCAAAGTAAAAGTGACCACAAATACTTGCTCTACACCCTAAAAGTTCAAAAGAGATGTGTTACCAGATACTCCGGGTTGCACTGTCAGGGCTCCAGTAGCTCTGGAAGAGGAATCAGAAAAGCAATTGATTCTCACCCACTGCTGTAAATTCATTGTTCCTCTCCTGACAGTCACTGTCAGGGGTAGTGTAGGAGAATGGCTGAGAAGCAGATGGCTCCATCTAATAAATTTTGCAGGCTCATTTTTAAACAAGTGAGGCAGTCGGCACTGACGCTGACGGCGCTACGTAAAAACCCTTCTGCCTGTCCTAATGTCAGCAGCAGCCCTAAAAACCCACTGCGTGTCCCCGCTGGTTGGTAGGCTGGTCAGGTAGGCAATGCCAGCTCCTGCCAGGACTGGCGATAGCCCATTCCTCAAATCCCGCAACGGCGATCCAAGTTTCTCCCTCGCTAGCAAACGTCTCCCGGGGGTGGGGAGCCACGGAGAAACCTGGCGGATGGGAAGAAATAAGAATATATTCTTCAAACCATCAGCTTGCACCTACTTTGATGCTCGCTGATACAACGGCGTGTAGGATTGTCAAGTCGTCTTTAGTATGCATAAGCAACGAGGACGAATTGGTAGCTGGTGCTGCTGGTGGTTTTGCTATTCTCGGTGGGACTCTCTTTTTCACTTGCTGACATCTCCAGCAGCTATTCTCAGCACTAGGTTGGGTAGGCCCAAGCAAAATGATGAATATGCCTCCAATAGCTTTTCCAAGCAGTGATACTTTATTGTACGTATGTATGCACATACGCATTATCTATGTATGCATTATTAGTAGACAGACCTACTTTGCAGCTATGCCAAGCACCTTTTCTCCGAGGAGAGTGCAGTGAATCAACTCCTGTTGTCAGTAGAATCCGGGGGGGGAAAAAAAATCTGTCTTCATGGATTCCTGTAAGTGAAATATTTAACATATTCTGGAGACAAAAGTTAGTTTTCTCACATTTCTCCCATTTTGCAAAGAAAGTAGTAGTGCATGCATATTCATGAGTATATGAAATTGATGGGGAATAATTTTGCTATTCCAGGTAGTAGTAAAAATGGTTACATTTTAGTCGCTTTTAGCCTGAGAACTGCTGTGGAAATAGTCACTCAAATGTTTAGAATGTTTAGATTCCTGAAGAATAGAGGATCCCTGAAGCTTCTGTGTATCAGAACAGTCTCCCCTTTTAGAAGGTCTGCAGAAAGTAGGCTCGATTGCCCATATATTTTTGTGTATTTCATATCTTATCTAGAATAGACTATACCTATTATAGATAGTATATTTAATTATATGATACATTTTACATACCTATAATTTTTTTTTTCCATAAAAAATACACTGAAGCAGGTAAATGATTGTTAGACTTGTTTTGCCTCAGGACAGAAAGTCCCAGGCAGTTCTGCGTTGCAGGCTAGTGCAGACAGTGTGTTGCAGGACACTTGCCAGTGTAACAAGGCAGCTGTCTTGCAGGAGTTCACAGTTTTCCATGGGGAGAAGGAAGAATTTCAAAGAACTGCTAACAGAGTTTCAGAGCAAAATCACTTCAAGATTTCTTCTTCAGCTCACATTGCAATTATATGAAAATTTTGAAAGATTTTTAAGCAATAACTCCCTGACTAAATCTGCAGTTTTGTTGGTTTGCTCTCTGTCTATATTCTTGTATAAAAGCAAACCATTTGGCTGAACATTCTTGAAAAGCTATTTTTGGTATGTATAACTAACCACAACTTGCAAATCTTACACATCAAAATAAAACTCAGCATTTCAAACATCGTTTAAATACCGTCAAACATATAATCACTTCCAGGTTGCAGAATGCTCTCTGTGCAATGCTAAAAATTTTAAACAGAGAACCTTTGCTGTGAAATAAGCCTTGAAAAAAATGGCTATTGAACACCTGATAAAAGGGTACTCTGCTCAAAGACAGAAAGCCCAATTGACTGACAAACAAAGCAAAATTCTTAATACAACTATGGCATCTCACATTTGCTTAGAGAAGCCCAGGCTAGTGCCAGATGTAATGGCTATAGACATAATTAATGCAAATTATGCACCGCTGCAGGAAGGCGGGGTTTCTAGATCACATATTCATTGCTGGCCTCTGCTTCTCCAGGCTGCACCTATGTAGGGAAATATTCAGTATCTATTAAACATGTTCTTTATAGCTTGTCATTTGCTTCCAAGTTTTCCTGTTAAAGATCAAAGGCAGCTGATGCCTTCCGCCTTTGAATAGATACAGAATAGGTGGCAATTTTGGGACAGGGAAACAGAAGAAAAGGAAATCACCTTTCTCGCACTTCATGTTTGGAACTACTAACATAGTATTAGAGATGTTGTTCTGTGACAGATACTTTCGCTGATAACTGTCTCCCCACGCACGCTTTCCTCAGATTGAGGAGGAGAATCTATAACTTCAATGACCAGAAGTGTCTAATATATCCCATATGCTCCAGCACTATGGATTTACAGGGATAAGCATTTCATTACATAACTCTTCTTTCTTAACTAAAAATATTTCACCATGGATGTGAAAATAATGTAGAATCTAAATAATACTTCGACTGAAACAGCGGTTGGATCCAAACCCTGCTGTGTTTGCTTACTGCAAAAAATTATTTTTGTGGAGAGACAAGTAAGACATGCTACTGTATAATTTGCTTGCTTTATACATCTTATGGATTGAGACTGCACTTAATTATTGGTTATGGAACAAACCTCTGGAAACCGGAACGTTTCTAGCAGCACCCAAAGCAGAAGGTATGGGGTTTTGCTGTCTCTTTTGTGTATTTTTCCTACAGCAGGTATTTGGCCTATGAAAATAGGGCAGGGTGAGAAAGCAGGCTTGTAAGCCTTCTTCCAGACTCAAGAGATCGGGTCTATTATTGCGATTTCAGCACAGGCAGAATATCCAATTATGCTCACAAAATGCAGCCATGCAATCCTCGCTCCAGGAGAAATACGCTTCAAGGCCCTGGTCTGACTTACAGATGTGGGCAATTCTATCCTTGCAGGTGATGCCATTGAAATCAAGGAAACTTCTCTCTTGACGCAGTTTCTAGCAGCTGGAGATAGGCTTTTTTTTTTATTTGGGCCCTTGAATATGATCTGAAGCGCGTTGTGATGCATTTACTCGTGGTGGGTAACGCGTTACTCTGCGTGAACTCCCACTGACTTCGAGGAGCCTGCTCATATATTATCACAGCAAAACTTCGGTTTGAGCTGTGTTTGGGGAAAGCCCCGTGCACCCCTGCGGGTGGCAGCCATCAGCGTGTTTGAGGCTGCTTCCTAGCTCTTCTCGATGCGGGAGGGAGGAAAATCGGCATCGACTCTTCTTTCGAGGCTACGTGAATCGTCAGGGGCACCAGCTGCGCATTTCTCACAAGCTGCTCGCACACCGTTCCCCTCTCTTAAGGTTGGAGGCTTTGGGGTCCCGATCCGTGTGCTGCCCTGCCCCACTTATGAGCTCCAGTGAAGTTATTCTTGTGCTTTGTATGTATTTTGGGCTCTGGAGTGAGATGCCAGGGACAGCAGGCTGAAGCTTCTAGCACAAGCAAGATCCCCCCAGCTAAGTTTAGGGGAAGCTCCACAATACTCTATTGATTATTTTTTTTTCTTCTCAGTACTTAATTGAACCTCACTTCACTCTAGCAGGGTAACAAACCGACAGGATTACATGCCCAATTTACCAGGATGTCATTCCAAGGCAGCAGCTGCTTGCTTTCAAAAGGACATGGGCTCCCCTTGACCATTTTGTCCGAAGGGGGTAGGTACACAGAAGCAGGTAAGAATTTCTGTACTAATTTTCACTGAAATACTAGTGGTTATATGGCTGGCTTACTGCAAAACTTCAAACAGAAAACACCAACGTTGTGTTTAGAAATGCAAGGACTTCATCCTACTGAGATATAGTCAACTTCTGTCAGAGTATACCGAGGTGTTTTTCACATCAGACACTTCCACACTGAAACTACATGATTGTTCAAAACAAACATAATAGAAACCAACCAAAATCTTTCTTTTGGGGAGGGAGGGGAGAAAAGAGAGGGTGAGAATAAGAGCCTCTTATTCCATCTTACTCATCTTGGTGAGGAATAAGAGTGCAGTCCCATGCTTAAGACTGAGATATAAATAATTGACACTTTTTGGCCTCCAGCAAAACAGACCATATGTCCACACCGCAGCCACGGCAGGTTGCATGAGCACACCTGAGTTGGGCTACAACTTGCTGGCTGGATACCACTCCCAGGCCTGACTTGGCAGCAGGGAGCTCAGCGCGGATTTATTTGCCTCTCCGACCAGCCAGCTCCCTGGGCAGCATCGCTGCGGCACCTGTGGTCTAAGCGGTGCCTAAGCCAGCTCGTGGCTTTGTCTCTCTGACCCTAACCAAGGCGAAGCAACAGTGCCAACAGCAAAAGGAGGCCGTGGACCCTCAAGATACACCAGAAAACGGCAGCGTCCGAAGGCTGAACCGCGCCAGCTTTAGCACGCTGTCCCTCCGTATTTCACTCCACGGGAAAGCTCCTTTCATTAACCACCCCTCCCAGAAGATACCAATGGCAGAACAGCCTGGTAGAGTCTGTGCCACATTTCTCCTGTTTACCAGACAAAGGAAAATACCAGGGGACTAAACAAGTCGTTTTGTCGCCCTTTGGCACTTCTCCCAACATCAGCATTGAACGTCCCAGGTAAGTGGCACACCTTAGGGTCCTCTCGCAGCTGGCTGCGGCTGCAGGTCTCGTGCAAGCTCAGCTGCACGTAACTCCTGCACCTAGGACAAAGCAAACGCAGCCGAGCATTTCACAGCTACGCAATACGCAGTTACAGGCACGACCAGATCGATGGCGCAGTTGGTTACAACAGTCAAAGCCGAATGAGACCCACGTTCCTCCTTCACCCGCATGGCATACTGAGTTCCTGGCTTTGGTGTATGTATAATTACTAAACGGGGTGATTCAGGTGAAGTTTAGATCCTGCACGACACCTTTTTCTCCCCCCGCCCCAAGTCAGGAAAGTAAATATAGAAAGAACTCCAAAAGCAAATTTGAGTATTATGTTTCTAGAAAAGAATTTCCAGAAAGTAACAGGTGACTAATGTTACTGATGCAACGTGAATATAATAGGTGAATTTCAGCAGTAAATCACAATCATGATATCTATGCCTTAGGGTATTAAGACGTGATGTAAACTTGAGAGCTTTAGAGACCTCTTATCTGTATTCCATTACAGGGATCTGAAAGCAGTGTCTCATTAAAACAAGGGGGGGAAACGAAATAACACTTGAGTCTTTAAAAAGCTGCTGCATTCTGCCACAAAAAAGGTATGTTCTTATCAGACTTCTGATGTAATCATGAGCCTGCAGCACGAGATCTTGACAGTGTGCTACCGTGCTAAAATCCATACCGAAAAGTTTCTGCAGTCTTTTTTTTTCACTATTTTTAAGCAGAGGTTCAAACAAAGGAAAAAAATTACTGGGGGTGGCCACAACCAGGTGAAATGACACACTTCTTTCTAGGACAACAGTCCAACTGGTTCCAACTGGATATAAGGAAATAATACAAATCACCAGGAGGAAAATTAGGCATTGGAGCAGGTTGCCCAGGGCGGTTGTGTAATCTCCATCCTTGGAGTTTTTCAAGCCACAACTGGCTAAACCCTGAGCAACCCTGCCCGATCTCAGAGCTGACCCTGCTTGGAGCAGGCGGTGGGACTAGAGACGTCCTGAAGTGTCTTTTGACCCAAATGTTTTATGTTCATCTGCGCAGTGGGTGATGATCGTTCTTTGTAGTGATTTCTTTTTTTTTTTTTTTTTTTAACGCGTAGAAAGGGGTTTTCCTTTCTTATTGGGAAAAATGAAACCTTTTGAACATTTACATGAAAATGGAAGGTGTAGGAGTGTCAGCTGCACCCATCTGAGCCTTCTGGCTAGGGTGGTGGCTCAAAAGGTGGGAGACCCAGCTTCACATCTCTGCCGCATGACTCAGAGTAGAAGTTTGCACCCCACGTCACTCCAGATGGGTTGCAAATGGCACAGCATTTGGATCAGCGTTTGCAACAGCTTGCTAGCCGTCCTCGATATGTTTGCGGTCACCAGTAGGTTTCGGGCTCAGCGAGGCAGCGTGGTTTGGGGGATTAAGTCCCGAATCCGGCAGCGGTCAAAGGTGGTGCGGTGCCTGCTGTGGCTTGGCCCAGGCTCAGAGGCTGCTGTAACTTGTTTGCGGCCCCTTTTTGTTCACAGGGCAGCTCTCTGAGACTCCACGATAGCCCCAGCAAGGTCACGTTGCTGATTTCTTCTTTCTCCTTGGCACATACCTGGCACAGTCCGGTTCCGGAGGGTAAGTATGGGATAACAGGAGATGTCAGCACCCAGCCTCACTGCCTTCAGAGGAGCCAAGAGCTCCCGATGGCTAATCCTGCCCCTAAAAGTGTCTCCTTCTGCGGCCTCAAGCACAGCATTTCACCTCTCTGTTGCAATTTTTTCATCTGTAAAATTGGGATAATGACATTTTACTAACGCGCAGGACTGCTGTGAACTTTAATTAAGGCAGGGTTTGTAAAATGCTTTAATGAGGGAAAGCACTAAGAACGAGTAGATTATTTGGTTAAGCTGGCTGACGTGGTGCTGCCAGACTTGCCCGAATAACTCAGGATCTGTATGTACGCACTACAGGTTGTTATTCTGTACGCCTTCAAAGATAAGTGTTGCAGGGCTTGGGTCTTGGGCAGGCAGGATTCAGTTTGGGAGTGCCTCTTCCTAAGCAGACTAGTGTACAGCACTTACATTCACTGCCCACCTTGTTTTCCTTTATTTTGCAGACAACAAACAACTTCGATTTACCAAGAGCCGCCTTAAAACGAGGTACGGAGCCAGGTGGTGGGATAATCTGCAATACCAAGGACTGAATGCAGAATGTCCTTTCTGATCCCCTGTTTCTGGATATAGGGAAGGCCACGGGTACATACACGTTACAGGTAGGAAACCGAACAATTTCTGTACTGCAATGGCAGGTATTACAAGGCGACAGCATTGCATCCGAACACTTTTTCCTTGTTTTCCTTTCCCCTCGCAGGGAAGCGAGCGGTGTCTCCTCAGTGACCTGCGGGGAGATGGAAGGGATTGCCCTGCCTGCTGTCTCCAGCTCTTCCCATCCACTCAGACTTCATCTCACTGTTTTCCCTAGGCCGGGAAGCCAGCCAGCAAGGCTTTGGGCATCTGGCAGTACTCAGCAGAGGGGTGACTACCGCATAAATCTATTCAAATACAGTGTCTCGCAGGTGTAAGTCCATCCGGACACTGCCTTTCATTCTGCACCTTACAGCAGGCAGCGGGTGATAACTGTCACCCTCGCATCTTTCTTCCAGGTCCTTTCCTACTTTTTGGGCCAGGAAAGAATTAACTGCTGTGAGCTGCGCTAAAAAATTGAATAAGTGGATGGAGAAAGGCACCCCCACGAGAGGCAGGACCGGGACCAGCACTTCAAATCTGACAGGCAAAGGTAATTCAGGCCGAATCCGTGCCTCCGGTCCCTCAGACCGCAGGAGGCAGGCAGTCACAAGGACACTGTGGGGACAACGTGTCTTTCTCTGGAGACCTTTCACCATCCTTTTTCTACACCTACGGAGGTGTAGGTGCCGCTGCAGCCTTGCCCAGGGACCGCGGCCCTGTCCTGCTCGCTCGCTGCCTGCTTGCATCCCCCAGGAGCATGAGAAAGGACCGGTCCCTCCAGTGAATTCATCTGGAGCGGTGGTAAGGTCTGGGACTCCGTATTCTTCTCTGAGGAAGATTTAATCCATCTGGCTCTTAATACCACCCTGTTGCTCTTTGATCAAGGATTATTTAAGCTATTATTGAAATATTGTGCTCAGACTTCTATTATGGCTGGAATTCACAGAAACAATACTCCTCTCTAGCTGAGCAAATAATGTCGAGCTGTTTGTTTTAAACAGAATTCCACATATTCACTTTATGTTACTTTCACGCTGCTGGTCAGGAACAATGATACTTGTCCAGGGCTACAAATAATTACCGGGAATCATATTTTGGTGACATTTCCAGCAAGCTTCTACAGTGAAAATCCATTTGCAGCATTTCCAATTCCTAGGCATTTCTTTAGGAAACAGACATCTGACTGGCTTTGGGGTTTTGTATTCTGATGAGTGCCAGGCTTCCTCACTGTTTCCATTCTTTAAATTTTAACCATGTTTGCAAAATGTCAGACATCTAAATCAGTTTTTCTTTTGTCAGATATGAAAGATTATTGTCTGGAAAAATCAGCAGCCACTAATCTAGCTAAATCCATGCTGTTTGTTTGCTGGTTCTACTACAGACACCTTGGCTCCCAGGTATTTTCAAGATTAAGCATTAGCATGACATCTTCTTTCAATTTTTAGGCAAGATTGTTCAGATCAGCAGATATAGTCAGAGCAATGACCACAGACCACGATTAGCGATATTAAATGTTTGATGTTGCTGCTCAGTTTAGATACATGACATGGTATACACGGACATGCATTTTCAAAGGAGAGACGCTTAGTCCAGCCTGAAAAATCAAGCTGCTAAAGTGAGCTACAAGTCAGGCATAACAAATTAGTAGATGCTATTGATAACCATGGACTTAGAGCAAAGTTCTTGTCAAGCTGTTGGGGGTTTTTTTAAGTGTTCCTGAGAAACACCCTGCTCCCCTTTTTTGTTTGTTTGTTTTTAATGAAGGTTTCAGAAAGATGTTTTCAAGATACAGGAAAAATAAGAGAACTCCAACTGCTGCCCCACTTAGAGAGAATTTTCACTTGTTGAGATTCGTCATGCATTTGAAAACTATTGTGTGGCAAATCCAATAATCCAAATTATTGTTTGCTAATCCAATTAGGCATTTTAATTAAACTGTGCAAAGTTCAGTGCTGCTGTGAGTTTTTATATCTGGGTTTTAGTTCATTTTATTTTATAATTTCTGGGTGTCATCAGATGACAGAGCTCTAGCTCAGAAAAACAAAGGTGTCCACTTATTGGGATACCAAGTGGGTAGCTCTCAAACGTTCCCATCACTTTTCCCTGAACAGTCAAGCCAGATAAAATTGCAGATCCTATCATTAGCAAAGGCATCCAGTCCATTCCTCTGCCACTGGTGTGCTCCTGGCTGTATATTTACTTCTGTTTCCTTGTGACCTTCACCTAACCTTCAAATCTGGCCAGAATACTCTTACGGGATCTGGGCCCAAACTGATGTGAAAGTTTTGTTACATAAACTAGCAAAGCCCAGAAATAGACTGAGGGAGGGGGGTGCACATGAACTCTGTTAATTCCACCTAAATAAGGCAAACTGAAGTACGCTGAAGCTGTAGTTGCTTTGTACTTGACAAAAGAGCCCTACTATTCAAGCATACCCTTCACAACACGTCTTGCTACATCTATTCTTACGCTTGTGGGAGAGAAGAAAGAGGAGGAGAACAATAACTCCTCTACGGCCACACATGGGAACCCTTTCCCTTCATACCAGAGAGAAAGCGACCCACACAATACCCTCTTCTTCCTAAGCAGAGCTGGAGGGAGGCAGAGAACCAGCCTTCCCAAGCAGAGAGCTCTGAGGAGCCGATACGTCCTGGCGTGCCGCTTTCAGGGTCGGCACGAGCTTTGAGCTAGCGACCGACCAGGATCCGAGCGTGCCCTCTTTCCTTTTCCCTGTGCACAAAGAATGCTGTTTCTGAACCAACTAAAGGGGACTGGCCACCCTGTTAAGCAAGCAATATGACCGTGACTCTTCCTCCTCCGCCGGGAGATGGGATATCAGACCTTGCCCACCTCTGGAAGCAACAGCAATACAGATCCTACAGGCACAGGGCTAGGACAGGCACCCATCTCTCCTGACAGAGAGGAAGACTAGCTTAGCTTGAACTCTCTTCCACGCTGCTACAAGAACGCCGGGTGGACGTGAGGAAGAATAGAAAAGCAGCCCTATATTTCTTTAATTTTATTCTTTGGAGCTTTACTCTTTTCTTTGCCATGTTCATATTGTCAGATTAATTTACTTTAATTATTTAAAATGTTATTTGATTCTTTTACTGTGAACGATTTTGAATTTTATTTTGAATAATTTTGAATTTCTTTCATTTTGAATGATCTTATACCTCCAAATGCCTCCTCCAACTCTGTTTCAGGAAGAGCAGAATGGGCCCTTTTCCTGCTGTGATGTGGCATGTTAGACAACCCTGCTGCTTGATGGGTGGAGAGCCAGGTTTCATGCTGGCAGCGGGGTTCTCATCAACTGCTGTTTGAGATTTGTAAAATTATACATTAGCTGATAGCCGAGATCTATAATTGCGCTATTAACTACGCCTGCCAAAGAAGGCAGTAGGAAGATTCAAGCCAGAAAGCCAAATGCAGACCATCATTCTTGTTAGTACGATCGTTAGCTCTGTTCCGCAGCAGCATTTAGGATGCACTTTACCTGGGACTGGACTTCAAGGCCACCCACAGACACCAGCAACCCGGCTACCCATCTGTCACGATGTACTCCTGCTGTGGAAAACCCAGCATTGGTGTCACAGGTTGCAGTGTCTGCTCAATCGGTGGGTTTACTCCATAGTAAGGTTATTTATGATCTGGACCGTGGTTACCTCCCCGCTCACCCTTTTCCCCCGCCAGCCGCAGAAGCAGCCGGGGAGCTCTTCTCACCCCTCCTGACACTCGCTCTGTATCTCAGAGCAGGAGGTATTACCCCTGGACGGCTCCCAGCTCTCCCAGTTGGCTGGGCAGAGCTCCAGTTTGGGATCCAGTTTGGGATTGCTGCCAGGCTTATCTTATCTACGGAGGTTTTTTGCCTGAAGCCAGGCCTGAAGGGTTTTCGGTCCTCACGAGCGAGCGGGATTTTTTTGGTCTGACTTTTTACCAGAGGAGGCTACATCGCTCTGGGTTCCCTTTCTTGTTTTTTATGTAAACAACTCTGTAGTCTGTGTAGATGTGCCTCCAGGCAGGTATAGGTATACTTTAGGAACTGAATAAATGCCTCAGCTGCACATTTGATCTTGGCAAGTAGGGAGTTACTTCACCATGCAAGATGGAGATGGCCCTTGTTAGGCAGGTAGATAAGAGCTAGTTTTCCAGAGCTACATCTCAATTCTAGCTTATATGTGGCAATGTTCCTATCTATCTGAGTTATCTGAAACCTCTATAAAGTAAGATCTTTCTGTTCGATGTGCTTGAAAAAAAATCAGAGTTTTCATCCTTATGAAAAACTCACATTTCCATGATTGGGCCAGAGAAAGAATAAAAGGCATGCTTAGTTTCAGCGTTCGAGGGAAGGGCAATGCACGAGAGGCCACAGCGTGACATTCAGAGAGAGCCCACAGCGACAGAGTAATCTGAGCACTAGGTAAGGCTATGCACAGTCCCGTTTCTTCTGTTGCCCTTGGAAAATAAAATGGGATCACCTTTTCTCCCCATGCCTAAGGAGGTCTTTCGCAGATGCAGTCTGACTGGCCGAGGGGGCCGGGCACATTCATCCAAAACAATTTTCCGAGAAGTTGGTCTTTCAAAGAACTTGTGCATCAACAAGTAAACACTCATCCCTGTCCTATTTATTTTTTTCTAACCAGAGAGAGGTGAGTCTTTCTCCCACAGTGAAGGAACCCTTGGTAAACTCCTGCTTGGGAGCCCAGCCGCTCCTAATATTAGCTTGCACCATTATGCAAATGCAGCTCTGGTGTTCCCACACTCTGGGAAGGGACCCGATCCCAGCTTCCCACCGCGTCCAACGGCTTCCTACAGCCCCTGCTCTGCCACCATTGAAGATCGGATCGCTGTCATCAGCATTCGTCCCTGCTTCAGTTCTGACCTGGGTTTTGCTAGCTTCTGTCGCTGGATGTACTTGTTGCCGCCCCGTGTTTGAGAGTCTCTCTGCTCCAGTTTTCAAATGCAGTAAAACATTAATTGCTGAGAATACACAACATCAGCTGCTACATTTAAGAGAGATGGCGAAAGCAAGATTTTAATCGTAATGCTTTATCTCAATGTCTACATGTAAACCTAATTCAGTAACTTTCTGTTTACCTTTTCTGGATAACCGTATAAACCCGCTTAGCAGTTTCAAAAGACGTTGAAAAACCACAAACCCCTGTTTTTTTCATTTTTTTAATTTAATCTCCCAGCAAAGCCTGAGAAGACAGAGCTCCCGACAAAAAGCAAGCAGTCCATTTCTCCACATTCAAGAGACATACCAGTAGCACGCTGAAACTCTTTTTCACTCAGGTCAAATAAAATATAGTTCCAGTTCTTCATTAAATAGAATCCCAGCCTGAACACACTGGAGCTTGAACATTACGGGATTCCGGGTTGATAGCCCCTAATGCACGGCTTGATGGTCCTGGGATAAGTTTTGCAGAACTAGTGCCCTGGCTGAGATGCTAACATGGTGCTACACCCCGTGGAGGACCAGGTCTAGCAGGTCTAGAGATCTCCCTTTTCTTCCCACCTCTTTCCGAAAGGCATCCTCACCTCCCCGGAGCACAGGAGGGGAGCAGCCGGTCGCCCTCACTGCCTCTTTCCCACCTGTCATCCATCCTCTGCATTGCTCCATGCAGGGCAAGCTCCACGGACAAAAGTTTACAGCCCAGTCTAGTTTCCCATTTCATTTTGCTCGTCTACGATGGTGAGGATATTTAAATATCCAAACAGGGAATACTTATGGTTGCCTGCCTGTTAGCACAATATTTTTACGCCTGCCTCCAAAACTGTAAACATGGGAATCAAACATCTGCTGTGCTTTCAGCAGGAGAAGGGATTACAGTGAGGTACAACTACTAACATTTTCTTTATTTCTAGCTTGGATTTTTTTTTTTTTTTAATTGCTAAGTGTTTTAACACAATGATCTTACACACAGTATAAAAGAACTTACATTTAAATAGGCTTACAATTATTTTCACTATGTATTAATAATTTGGATGACACATGCCTTACTCTTTCATGAGCTGCCAGGGTAAAAAAATCCCGTCTAGCCCAGCAAACTTCTCTCTGCATGGCTTCACACCAGTGAACAAGAAAGGAATGCTCCCTAAACCTCCAGGCTTCACCTAAAGCCACCGAGCGACTTTGCCATGTCTGCAAGTGGTCCCATCTATCAGGGTTTAAGACAGATGTTTTCTGCGCTGCAGCTGCTACAAGAGTTCGTGTGTTCAAACTTGTAAAGGAGTCAGGCCACTGCAGCTGAAATACATCTGCACCCAGTCAACTGAGTTCAGGTGTGGCTGAAAGCATGCCAAGTATTTCAGAGAAAATACCTATGGGGACTATTGTTCTTACAAAAAATGAAGGTGTGTAAATGGATTTGTTCATTTCAGGCAGAATTCTCTTTATCGGTCATGTTTGGTTTTAGACAGATTTCCTGTGTGCTGTAACTTGGACTACGCTTAAGGGAAATTTACGTAAACAAAGAAATAGTTGTTTCTGTCTCCTCAGCAATGTGTTATAATGTTGCCAAAGCTATCAAGCTTTCTTATGAAAGTATCAGAAAAACATTTCTTTATAATTAAGTATTGGGATACATATAAGGGATACGTATGACATGAATCATCCTTTTTTTTTACCTTGCCCTGATCAAGATGTGGTACCCAGCACTTTGCTGGATGTCATTATGCAGCCACGCCTTCTGAGCAGCAGCAGTCCTTCATGAAATGCCTTTTGATGGGTTTTTTTTTTAGAGAAAACATGTCTTTCTGTATCACTGTCTGACTTTTGAAAGATGAGAAAAAGAAATTAATTTCTTTGAGTTCTTGGGACTTACTGCCTTTCCTCCTGATGAAATTCACAGGACACAAATTTCCTTCCAGTGATGTAAGGAGGATCTTTCTGATCTTTCTGCATGCTCCAGCCAGTCTGCATCACTTTACTTTTGGTTTTGGGAAAGGGCTTCTGCAAACCTGCCAGAAGTTTTGCCCAGTGACTCCAACCAGTAAATTGCCATAAGCATGGGAAAATCTCAAGAGAAAGCTGAGCTGTACCCTTTTCTACCCTCAGCAGCATCACAGCTCCTCCCGTGGTCTAAGCATCTCTCCACCTTACACTGCCATTATCTGACAGAGGATCTAGAGAGAATAAATATACTGTTAATTAAAAATGTTTTTATGTGACAAGAGAAAGAAAAGAGCCTCGAAAGAACATTAGAGCGTTCTGATGCCATCACTGCAAGACGGCATAGGACAGTGTGCATAGCACAGTGCGGGACAATAAGAGGAGGAAAATGCTGGGCAAGAAGCTGCCTTGGTTGACGGGGTATGTACATATCAATATTTGATGGAGGAGGGGAAAGAGAGGAGAAGGATTCAGAAAATATTTATTTCAATTGGTGCTATACTTCTTACAAAACAAACCCCCCACAAACTCAGTAGGAAAGCAGCATGTCAGAAAACTTAAGTGATCAAGTAGCTGTGAAGTCATTTAACATCTTTAAAATATTCTTCCCCTCCAGGTCATATATTATGAAGAAATACTGCTCTCCAACCCTAGCATGGATTTCTTTACTGTAAAATAAACTTGGATTTGTGTCTGACAATCAATCTTGGAAGCTAAAGTCCATATACACACAAGAGAGGACTGTACGCTTCCCCGTCGATATGCCATACAACAGAAATTAAAAGCCATGCTGTGGGGTGAATAAGTGATTCAGTCCTCCTTCAATTTTCCTCTTTTGAACATCAGTGCAGGGTCCACTTGTGTGGCAGATTCTTGTCCAGTGGGAAGTAGATGGTGTTTCATTTTATATTCAGGTTATCAGACAGATACAGACTACATTTTAATTAATATGTATTTTATATTTGAAAATGAATTGTTTGCTGTCTGGGAAAATGCAGTTTCTAAAAAACAATAGTTACAGAAAATTTCTACTTTATGAAGCAACTTTGGTTCCACATCCCTCAGGTTTCAGCAAAACCTGTGCTAGATAATGTAAGTTTACGAATTGGAAATAAAGATTTTATTTTTTTATTATTATTATTATTTTTACTTAAACTATTGGCACTGGTGGTTCAGTCTTTCAGTCCTGATTTTTCCTTCCTTTCTGTTGTTGGTAGTAGACACAGGACAAAGAAACTGACTCAGCAGCCATGTCAGTGGCTGCATCTTTTTCTTTTTTGTTGCCTTTCCTTTTTTGTTCCCTTAGGAATACTTACTTTTCTTGACTCGACTCTTCATTTGTTGACTAGTTTGTCTCCAACAAGTTCCTCCTCCTGCAAGTACAGCGCTCTGTCCTTCTTCTGTCCCTTGTTATCTGACTCCAAAACAGTCCAAGAGATGAAGAGCCCACGCCTCCACACGAGGAGAGGATCTCCTTTCTGCTGCCAGCTTAACATCCTGGCAGAGGAGTAAAAACTCTTGAGAATCTGACTTAAGCTTCTTTTAATTATCCAAATCTAATGGGATCTTTATTCACTATAACTTGCACCTTTTCTGTATTTCTAGGATGATTTTCAATATGCGTTGAAGGTTTCCAGTGGTTTTCACAACCGGCTCATTGCCCCATCGTTCCTAGACAAGGTACCGTTCAGCACTGCTGTGTCAATCACAGGGATATTTGTTGCAAAATTCAGATCTTAATAATTCCTGCACAGCACAAGAAGCCATGGATATCTCTTTTCAGTGGAGATATAATTAAAAGACACATAATTACTGCCAGAAAATATTTCAAGGAAACATTAGTGTTTCAGCATGTGATGTTTGTTTATAGGTAATATTCTGAGCAGTCTTCTAGGCTCCCCTAAGATTAAAATCAAAACAGTTCACCAGTGGAAAGATGCCTCAAGTTGTCAGCTGAGCATCTGGTATCTTTGCAATTTAACACAGCATTGAAAACTTTTTTGTTAATGCTTTAAACCTAATCATACATTTGAATATAAATATTTTCTGTGCACTGAGGTCAGCACAAACCTGATAAAATTCTCACTAAAGGGATGAACATCCGATTAAGTCATATTGAATCTGCTTATTAGATGGACGGGAGGCATTGCAAAGTGTTCACTCAGCAAGAAATGTTTTCTTTCTGTAGATTTTCTAACGGAAAGGTTTTTGCTGTTACATCTTTATCAACAAACCTCTCTGGATATACTAGAACAGCTCTTTCTGGAAGGAGTTACTTTTTTATTTATTCTGACAGAAAAAAGAAATTTTCTTTTCCAGAATATAAGGATTAACATGAACAGCAATAGCTGCCAAAATTCATGCCTACTGTAACACTGGTATTATTCCAAATGGAGAAGTATTACATTTTTTTCCTAATGCAGTTCTCTTGTAACACTTGGAGGAGATTAGTTCATAAAGGAAAGCCCTGACTACCTGTGACCGTGTGGTACCTTTTAAAGGAATACATCCACTAGCCCCAGCATCATGGCCATACGATTTGCATAATAACTTTCTGCCTATCCAAATTGATATTTCCATTACAATTGTATAAGAGAGACTCTTAGTATTTTTCTCTGCTGTTAAACAGCTGCTGCATTTCAGGCTGGTGAAATAGTTCTACATATAATTTTCTTTTTTTTTTTTTAATGAAAGTGCTTCGGGACCTCTCTAGCTGAAAGATGGCATAGAAATGCAAATTATCCTTAGCCGCATAACTCAGAATTACTTTTGCATTTTACTCTTGATCTGTATCTATATATAAAGCCATCCTGAAAACCAGTGACATTAGCCCTGCTCATATAACTGACATGCTTTTGGGGAAAATAAACAGAGAGCTAGAACTGCCAACTGCTACAGGAATGTTGTAATCCAATGAATGTTCATGCTGAAAAGTATCTCCTTTAATGAATTTTTTTGAGGAAACAATTTAATTTCATTTATAAGTTTAGAAAACAAAACCCAAGAAATTGATACCTGAAAGCCTGAATGAATGTATGTCGTAACTACTCAAGTTGCCTTTTGCCCCCCTAGTTTTATTAACACAGACATTTGGGTTCACATCAATACTTGTTCTTTGAATCCTTTCATGCAAGTTTCTTTTAGTAATGACTGTAACAAAACATATCCCGGCAGAAGCTTGCAAAATATAAGCCTGTTTAAGTTACTCAGTAACGACAACATTTCTTCAAAACTGCAGAAAAAGAAACTCTAGCTGCACACAAATTAAATTTAGATCACTCCTTTGCAGACAGTGAAAGCCTGGCAGGCCAGGAAAAATCCATAAATGTGATTGCAGTGAC
Source organism: Haliaeetus leucocephalus (assembly GCF_000737465.1). Taxonomy (NCBI): domain Eukaryota; kingdom Metazoa; phylum Chordata; class Aves; order Accipitriformes; family Accipitridae; genus Haliaeetus; species Haliaeetus leucocephalus. The sequence goes on from NW_010973351.1 coordinate 4,425,670, forward strand.
AGAAAGTAAAACAAAAAAGAGGTCTCTGGTGTCCAGGCAGCGCGTGCCTACCCAGTGCGGGAGAAGTCTCTTCACGGGACTGTCAGTGGTTTGCTCCCCATCCCCATTAGGTGGCTGCCACCTTTTGAAGCTTCCAAAAAGCAATCAGACAAGATTTGAACAAAACCAAAACTCTGAACGAAAGGGCAAGAATAAAGTGCTCATCACAATTGTATTTAGCTATTTAGCCGCACCAGCAATAGCGTCTCCAACGGTTACAGATCACCCATCTTGCTGCTACTACACAACTGTCAGTAAGGATTCTCAAAAATACTCTCCCATTTACACGCTGCTTAGCGTTATGGCAAAACCATTGGTAAAGCTGGTTAGTTGCAGGGATTGCTACCAGAACTGCAATATGAGTTAGTACAAATGGTTCACCTAGGTCATCACTCCTGTGGCAGTGATCAAATTATGACTTCCAGGGGAGACTGGAGTACTCCTTGGGAGGTAGATGTTGCAGTGGAGGGCTATTTTGATAAAGATTTAAAAGTAATGCCCTAAACGACAGCACAGATATGAAAACCACAGCAGTTTCTGCTTGTGCCTCTTACTGGAAAGCAAGCAAGCAGTAGGCACCCTGAGGAGGGTCTCCAGGACAGACGTACCAGCAATCACTTTAGCACTTGCCCACCTGAAAACAAAGAGAGGGTGTAGATGAGTGGAACGTAAAAGTAAAAACCTGAATGTAAATACTAGTTTAAATACTTCTCATCTTGCAATAAATGTATCATGGCATCCTCAGTACCCACAGTTGCTCAAGGCTCTTGTTTCAGGGCTAAAGATAGCTCTGCTGGTAACATGAGACAAAATAATGGTGGAATTGTTTTACTCCAAGAGAAGCTGGGTACTAAGGAACCAGCTTTATTTCCTGCCCCCCACCAGCCCCAACTCCTTCCAGAAGATCCTAATGAGCATTATCTCCTATTGCTTAATACGAGATTTAATGGGACCTCAGCATCTCTATGTAAATACAGCACTGCCTCTGGGGTATGGCCACTGGCCTGTATCGTGTGTGCTGCTACTGCAAGTCAGGCAAGCCTAGGTTTACATATTTTAAAATAGCAGACTTCTGTTTTCATGACAGAAGTTGAGACAAAGGGCTGAAGTCTCACAGCTGAGTAAAGAAGCTTTTTAGCACTGCAAAAGACTCGCTCGGTTTTCTGCCAGGCCAGTCCTGAGTGATGCCAGACCTCCCTTCCACCCCACTCTCCTTTGCACCAGAATTGCTGTAGCTCCCTCAAGAGACAATGGTATTTCTGCTGAATTTCCAACCCTTAGGATCATTTGTGTTGCATATGGTATGCAAACGAGCTTGATGGGACTGTGATACCTTCACAGTGCTCAAAGCAGTGTGCTGCACCATTCAGGATCTGAAAGAAAATTCAAATTCTGCTCCTTATGCAAGAAAAAAAAATTAGGAAACCCCCCATAATCTGTTGTAATTGTCTACTCTTGATTGTGAACATTAGCAGGCAAAGATTAGCACCTTTCCACTCTGTTTCTGTAAAAGCTCTTTTATGCAGCTCTACAGTGCCGAAAGGGCTGCCGATGCATCCCTGCCAAAGATCATGCAGTTTAGTGACAGTCTCGGCTGATGAGACACTTTGAGACCTGATGCAGCGCACCGAAGAAACACGGAAAAGGATGCAGAAGCAGCAGGCAGTTCCCTAATACTATCAAGTCTCAATAAAAAATGACAAGCCGAGACACTTTGGCAGGCTTTCCGAATACCTAATAGGACAATGCTTGTGTAAACTGGCCTGGAAGCAAGGTTAAGGGAAATAAATCCACAGCAGGAAAAAAAAAACAACGAAAAAACTGTAGAAGCAGCAAATTATTTCAGTTCAAAGCCCCTTAGATCACGTCTGACCGTAGGGTGGTAGAATTAGTCCCACTGATTGCTTCCACGAGATATTATTTGGGTCCAGTATTTTGTACGTGGCTATTCAGCAGACGCGCTCCCACCCGAGCCGGAATACATAAATATTTAACTTATCGGCAGGAGCGACTGCGCGAGGGAGCAATTTGTGCCTATGGATTTGCTACGGCGCTGGAATACACCCGTACTCCTCCCTCACTTTGCAGCAGAACCGAGAGGGAGTGAAACCCCAGGAAGATTTGGGGAGAAGGTGCCTCGCTTTTATGGCGGAACCCGTCCTCCCTAAAACCACCGG
>NW_010973351.1:4428003-4428342 GCF_000737465.1 Haliaeetus leucocephalus
TGCGAGGAGGAGCAGCCGCCGCCGCCGCCGCCGCGGGAGGGTTCCCCTCCTCGCCGCACCCCGGAGGGGTCGTGCACGGCGGCGGAGCGCCCGTCCACATCCCGGCGGCCGGAGGCAGTAAACCGGTGCTGCAGTGCCGCGTCCTCCTCCTAGACGGGACCGAAGTCAGCGTGGAGCTGCCGGTGAGTAACGTGCGCTTTGCCTGCGGAACAGCGCTTGCCTCTCCCCTCTCCCTTCTTCCCTCCTCCGCATCGTCCTGCTGACAAGGCTGACCCAGCCCCGGCCGCCCAACATGCGCCCTTCTCCGGGCGAGCCCGGCTACTTTCTTCCGATCACCGC
>NW_010973351.1:4428521-4433661 GCF_000737465.1 Haliaeetus leucocephalus
GGGCGGGCTGCCGTGTGGGGAGCCGGCAGGGGCGGCCCCGCAGCACCTGTGGCGCCGGCGGGGAGAGCGGGGCGAGGCCGCGGCCGTGAGGCGAGGGGCTGCGGGGGAAACCGCCTCGTTCTTCTCTCTTTTCTGACCCTTTCTGCCGGCGGGGAGACGAGCGGGGCTGGCCGAAGGGCTGCGGGGGCCTCGCTCGGGCGTGTGTGGCGCGTTGCCTTCCCCCCCTGAGGGATGCCTGAGGCGATTTCTCTTCCCGCCCTCCCGCTGGCCGTGAGGGGCGACCCGGCCCGGCCGGTGCCGGAGCTGAAGTTTTTTTTCGCCCCTTTTCCTGGTGCTGCGGTGAAGGAATGAGGAAGGGACGGTGCCGGCCTGCCGAGCCGTGTGTGCGTTGGGGTTTGCCCGCTTGGTGAAGTTGGGCCGCGTTTGTAGGGGTTTCGGCATCCCCGGAGCCCTTTGTAGGTCCTCGTCTCTGTTAAAGGGAGCCGCGCGGTGTATATTGCGAATTTGCAGAATTTAGGTTTTGCCAGACTTTTCGCTCTCGCGGCTGCTAAATACTCCACACCTGTCCTTTTTTTTTTTTTGCTGACCCTTTCCCTCCCTCTTGAAAACCAGGTTTCCCATGAAATAATACAGAAGTTTATCGTATTTGAAAAACATGTAACCATCTTTCCATTTCAACCCAAATAATCGCCAGCCAGTGAGCTTTGTCTACAAAAACAGATGGGGGAACTTACTAATAACGAGTGTGACAACCCGTAGTGTAAAAGAGAGAGTGGGGTGGTTTGTTTTTTTTTTTCAAGAGTACCTTTTGAATCTTGTTAGGTGCCTTTCATATTAATAGTTATCTGTATACATTGGCATCATTTCACTAAAACGTGGAATTTGCCAGCCCTATGGTTTCTGCTTAAAAGAAACCGAAGGGATGGAGTAAGACTCTTACAAGTGCATATAGAAGTATGTGAATGGAGCCACCTAGAGATACTTGCTGCAGAATTATCAGGCCTCCCTTGCCTCACCGCCTGGATCACGCATTTCCAGATATTGGAAATGCTAATACATTTCCTCTCCTCCCATCTCCTTCGCAACTTGCTGCAGTCCTTCTAACGTCTCAGCACGAACCTTTTCTAAAGAAGACTTGATGAATGTTATCAACGTGCTAAGGATTTACTTCTAGTGGTTTATGTAGATAAGCTCAGTAAATATTTTGCTTAAGGTTATACTCCCTCTGATTTATCAGGGTTCAGCTTTTGCTGTAGAGCCTGTTTAAGACGGTCTGTGGTTTTGAAGCATCGGAAAGTAAGGTAATAGCACTCTTCTTAATCCTTGAGTATTGAAAGTATATGGAAGTATCTGCTTGGTCCAGTAAAGCAGCCGTGGAGCACTCTTGCTTGAATTTGACCTCCAGACAAAGCCTAGACTGCCAGTGTTCTCAGAATGTGAGCTGCACATGTGGTGGTTGTAGTTAATTTGTCCAAAGACAGGGGAAAGAAGTTGGTTTGGTTTTGGGTTTGTTTTTTTTCACTGAAATCCCTAGACTGGTGGAGGACGCTGGAGCACGTAATAGCTGTCAATGTTTTGAGGATTAAAAACGGTTCTGTTGAATTACATATCTGTTCCTCATGCTTTTTCCCTTTCTTTCACGAAAGTAACACCCACACTGAGAGTTAGAAAAACTGAAAGAGGCGTTGCACCATTTATAGAAATTGATCAGTAAAGTTTCTCTGAGCTTTGCAGCTCTAGATTTTATGGGATTAGGGCCTGAAAGGGAACGTGCTTTAATACTCAGAAGCTGTGGTACAGGACTGGTTAAGCTGAATGAATCGAGTAGCATCTTTTCAGTTTAAAGAAAAAAAAGAAATGTTGTATGGTGTTTTCTTCCCGTTTCAGCTCAAATTTTATTGGAAGGGAGGGAATGTGGGCTTCATTACCAGTGAGCAGCTTACCCATGAAATCAAGTGTGTAGTTAATTGGCAGAGGACTTTACTGTGCTGCTGATTGTGTTCACAAGCACTTATTTCAGGAGATACTGGCATCTGTAAAAAGTGCTCTTTTTACTGCCTGCTAACATTACACCCCAGTTGTCTTTACAGTGGAAAAAGGACCTTGTTGATATCAGAACGTGATACTCTTGCAACTACAACTTTTTAGGCAGCTATCTAAGACTTAGAAGTAATTGAAAGGTTTATTAGATTTTTAAAGACTACCGGATCTATTTGTTTGTGTGGAGGAATGACAGAAAAGACATGACTGAAGGAAGACTTTAGCTATACGTGTAGGAAAAAAGTTTCAGGGGTTTTTGTTGACTTAATGGTTTTGGTTTTTTTAATATTCAAGTAAAGCTAAACCCCTGAAACTTTTGTCTAGGTTAAATGTATTAGGTTCTGCCACAGTGTTTTCTCATATGCGGGGGCTGATGGTGGTACTGGAAAAATAAATCCTACATCAGTAGGTTGATAACTATCTTTGGGGTTAAGGTTATCATTTATGTGATAGTATCTGTGTTAGAAACTGCACATCTGGTAAGTTCTTGTCTGCTCATGGTGGATAGTACATATCTACCTGGATGTCCAAGTCCTTCCTTAGCTTGCTCTTCTCTAGACTGTATAGCAATATTGTGACCAGGGTCACCTTTCTTCTTTATCTGCGTTTCCGCGCCCGCTTCCTTCTGGGCATTTGCACTTCATTCTTTTTACTGCATGTCCTCTGCCCTCGGACTACCCCATCTGCTAGCCTGCCCTCTATGGTGCTCTGTACTCTTTCACTTGTAGGTGTTCTCCGGCTTTCCTGAACTTGTTTCCTACCCAGCTGTCCCTATACAAATGTCAAGATAAAATTATTCTGAGCCCTGTAGATACCCCTGGATAATGGTGTCTGTACTCAGCTTCTTGCATGAAATTTCAAGGATTGCTTAACGATGCTGGCTTTTCTGTTCACTATTAAGGCCGGAATCTTGTACTTTGAAAGTATTCTTTCTAAATAGAATAATGCACTGGATGGCTTTTAAAACCCAGGAGCTCCTCGGGGCCCTGTATTGAATGTGAGATGCTATTAAGGTTGGATCCGTTGTATGGGAGTGAGTGGCAGTTGACCAGTTCTTTTGCTGTGGGGTGATTTCCCACGGGAAGGGGGAGCATAGATGGTGTCATTACTTCCTCTTGACCTGACACCACGCGACTGCACATCTGAAATCTAGTTATAAGGATTGACGCGAGGAGAAAAATACTTAAATTAGAAACCATCCTTTCCTCCCTCTCACATAGGTATCGTCGTATTTCTTTTTACCGTGGAGAACCTGTTTAGTATCTTTTGTGTTGTGTCTTCGCTTACATTGGAAGCTGTTACTTGTTTGGATTTTGTAGCTCGGCTGTAGGTAGACGGAAGGCCACTTGCTTGCTGCTGTCAAAACAATCTTGCCTTTTTTTCTGGAGGACTCATGACTTTAATGAGAGGAAAAACTGGTTATGGATGATGCTGTGTTCTTACATAAAGAATGCAGGGAAAGCGCATTGACATTTCCGCAGCGGTGATGATGCCTGCTAGTTAATATATAAACGGAATAGTCTATAGATGGCTCTCAGATGAGGCCAAAAAGCCAAATTTTTGTTGACTTTAAGACGTGGTTGCTGGCATTTCTAAAATACGAGTCTCTGATTTTTAATTCAGTGCATTGTATGAAAGCTTAAAGGGAGGATATGAAAGATGGCTATTCAGTGGGACTGTCCAGGGTAGCAGGAATTAGTGTCCCTTTTCTTAATGCCACTGAAAACAGTATTCTGTGATAAGTTGGGGGAGGGCAGGAGGGGAATGAACACATGTAGGGTGTTCTTGGGTTTGTGTAACCTAAGTGGGATAAAAAAGAGGGAACGAATGGTAAGCTTACTCTACTACGGAAATCCTCATCCTGCAAAGCAGATACAGGATACCTTACATTTTCTGTGATGTGAAGCCACAGCCAGTCAACGCACTCTCTGTCATAAATACTCCTTTCTAAAAATCTCCTTGCTCTGATAAATTTCTGTGCTGCTGTGAACGTCATTACAAAGACCTGTGTGATGTACTGGAAAGTAGGTGATGTTTAATGATTGGATTAATGAACAAGTCAAATACAACTCTTCAAATCTGTGAGTTGTTTTCAGATGGATAGCTTTTGTGTTGTTTCTTTGCCTTCCTTTTGGTGTATCTGTTTTAATAATTGTTTCGGCTGCTATGGAAACACTTCAGGATAGGGATAGTGAATGTTCTTCAATACCCTTTTGTAGTCTCTAATCTTCTATGCGTTGTATCCTTTTCTTGCTGGAGTAACGTGAATGTAACAAAATTTGCTATCTGGCCTTTATGCTTACATCAAATGTAAATGTTAAATTTGCTCTTGAGTAGTCATCTCAATCTTGTACTTATTGGTTAGTGTATTTGACTTCATAAAGTTATAAATACCGGGAGAGAAGTACAACTCATTTTTGCTTTCTTTTATATCACATGTGATTTCCTAATGACGCTTCAGGAATATTAACTCTAAAGAAATGGGCTAGTACGCATGTAGACACTTAGGAGACTCCAGAGAATGACTTGAATCTAACTGAGGAGTTACCCCCCCATCCAAATAGATGTATTACATCAGATGGGGAACAGGATTTTTTATTAATTCTTTAAAGCTTTTATCACTTAGGAAATTGATAATATGCCGCCTTTATGCAGAAGTTACCTTTCAACAACATAAAATTAGAGTACTTGCTGGAAAATGTTAAAAGCATATTTGCAGCACTAGGAAGGCCTCTCATGTTTATGAACTCCTGCGGGCACCAGCACCTGTAATCCCCTTCATAAACTGATCAAGCTCCATTTTTTAGAAGGGCTTGGGTATTTTGCTTCTGCAGCTCATCTTGAAATGCCTTTTCATTACCTTACAGCTCGGATCAAGTAACTGTAGCTAGAACTCGATGTGTTGTCTTCTGGCAGTAGCCTTTAATTATGTTAGGCATGTACCGTATACTTGGATGCGTTGCTGTGTATACAGAAGGTGCGTGAAAAGCGTTCATAGTAGAATCAGATACTAAAAGCCAGGGACATACGCAGCCCCCTAGAAATAGGAATGAGGTGGGGTATGCGCATGTGACCGCAGCTTTGCTTCAGAAATGCACGA
>NW_010973351.1:4434246-4434972 GCF_000737465.1 Haliaeetus leucocephalus
GGGAAGGCAGGAGAGCTGATGGGGATGTCCCTTGCCACCTGGGGAAGGCAGCAGCTCGATGGAAGCCAGGCCCTCTCCTCCCCTCTCGCTTGGGGCTCAGTGCGGAAGAGGTGGCAGCTCTTCACGAGGGGCGGTGGTGGGGATGGGGAAGAAGGGCCCAGGCAACCCTTGAGAGCAAAAGAACTGTTTAGTGGTGGGAGATGCTGCAGGTGAGCCTGTGGGAAGTCCACGGAGCTTGTTTTCAGTTAAACAGGAATCTCCCCTTGTGAGCCCGTGTTGGCTATGCCCAACGACTGCATTGGCTCTCAAGTATTTGTCAGTAACTCCCAGAATGACCTCTGTAACTTTAGCTGGCACTGTATTGAGACCGATAGTTTGGAAACCGGAAATTCCTAGGCTTTGGTGCCTTTACTCATGACAATTTTACTTCATTTAAAAGACTAGTATCAAGTTTTTGATGGTACAGCCTAAAAAGCCCCAGAATGTAAGGCACCGCCAAAGCGCGCGGGTGGGCATGGAAACGGAAAGTTTCTAGAAAGAGCCTCCTGCTCAAAGACAGAGAGCGGGAGGTGTGACAGGAGTGCAGGCGCAGTTGCCCAAGTGCTAAATAAGAGAGGACAAGAGCATTTTTATTCTTTCGTAGTTAGTTTATTGTCCAGTCAAGAAGGTGCAGAGGCTGGGCCGCCGGCAGGGAGCTGGCCAGGCACTCCTGCGATGGTGTTGGCA
>NW_010973351.1:4436077-4436285 GCF_000737465.1 Haliaeetus leucocephalus
AGGCCACTGTGATGGCGACTGTGACTGCGGCTGATGTGCGTGGCCGATTATGACGCGTTTGGGCGTGGTGGGGCTGTGGCCTGAAAGATGCCCAAATATGGGAGGAGGAGGAGGAGGGTGGTGGGGGCTGAGGGAAGGCAGGACAAATCCCACGCGCGGGGCAGCTGCTAGGGTCGGTGTGCCTCAGGTCGGTGGTGGGGCTGATGCT
>NW_010973351.1:4436638-4456339 GCF_000737465.1 Haliaeetus leucocephalus
GTTAGGTTCTTGAAAGACAAGAGGGAATTTTAAGGCCCTGAACATGCTCACCAAACATCCCCAATAAATCTACAGCAGATAAAAGACATTTCAACAGTACATAGTAAAAGAGGGAGACGGTGAACAGGGTTTTGTTTTGGCATATGTTAGATAAATTCTGCTTTTGAGTTCCTTTAGTTATTTATGGAAGCCAATATAATTTTTCAATGCAATACAGATAGAAAGGGTAACAGGATCACTGCTGCAAAGTTGACAATGAGTGAGGGCGAGAAAGACAATAATGGGAGTAGTATACTGAAAAGATAAAAGTCTGAGCACCTAGTACTAATTCTCTGATGGAGAGCTTATGTGTTTGAAAAGATGGGTAGAAGATAAGGTTGTTGTATGTATTCTTTCGGAAGCCTCTTTACAATGGACTAGAACACACCTATGCTGAGGAAAGTAACCATGTGAAATGTCATTGTGGCTGGGCCTCTTGTTTGTTAGCACAAAAATGCATTTCAGTAGCAGCTGTTTGCACTGAACTTAACTACGCGGTCACGAACCCTGGAGATGCTCTGAAGACCACCATGGATATGAATGGAGATGGTCAGTAAGAAGGAAACTTTCAGAACAGTTAGATAATATGTGTTTATTTGTAAACAGTGTACATCTAATGTTTGGCTGCTTTGTTGTTGTGTTGTTGTTTTTTTTTTTTTTCCCCAGCGGTTGTGTTCCAGACTAGGTTGCTGTAGCTTCAGGCTCTAAGTAGTGATCCTGAAGAGGAAAAAGAGTGTCTTGGCATGTAAAAAGTTCTTATGAGGGAGGAAATAAGAGTAAAGAGACTTTGGAAGTGCAGCCCATATAGAAGAGCAAGCAGAGGACTAGTTTTGTTTGGATTACAGAAGGTAGTACAGGAAGAGACAGGCTGAAATGGTGAAGAAACTAGAAATGGTATGTAAAGTATGGAATGTATTGTCTAGCCATTTCTTTTCTGAAACAGAGGGGACAGGTTATCTCTACCCTTGCTTCTCTGCGCATGCTTTTCATCCTCACGTGCTTCCTTCTGCTCCTGCTTGTAGCCCCTCTGTAAGTATCTCTTTTCCCGTAGCTTTCTCTAAGAGGCTGGCTTCATTTAGTGTCTCTCCTTCTCCAAGCATAGGTCCATTTTCCTATTCAGGGCTTCTGTTTTTAAATTCCCAGCCATTTCCACCCACTCTTCTCCTTTGCAGTCTCCTCCCTGAGCAAGTCTCTATACTTTTTCTGTGTGGATATCATCTGTATTACTAGCATGATACCTACTGAATTTTCTTTTTATTAAGAGCAGATTTCTTCTAGTTTTGCGGGGTTTTTTCCCCCCACTCTGTTTTTCCAATCTGTAAAAGCAGTTTCCTTTGCATCCCAGGAGCAGCTACACAAGCTGTGAAACAGTTCACCGTGGAGGATCTCTTTAAAGAGCACTAGAGGTCTGCTGCCTTCTGGTTAGGGCCTCGAGTATAGTTCTCTGTCCCATTCACTCCTACCAGTTTAGATAATTTCTGTGGTTCTCTGCAGTTGTCAGAAATTTGGAACGCTCTTCAGTCCTGTTCCTTCCCCACAAAAATGCAATTTTCCAGCTGTGGCCAGGGGTCTGAACTGTGGAAGGTCTGTCACTGGCTCAGCCAGCTTGACTGGCAAAGTGTTCTGTCTGTCAGCGCACAAATGGTGCAGGTGGCCACTTGTCCTGAGCATTCCCAGTTGTAGAGCAGACATTAGGGGAACATTGGTAGTGATTGGTGAAATAGTTAATTCAAAGGTTAAACCTCCTTCACTTTAAAAATGCATGGTTTCATACGAGACAACAAAAATGGACCTGAAAACTCAAATGGTGTGGGAAGGAGGTTGAAAGAAGAAGGGGGAACTTATACATCACTGAATCTGTAGACCCTTTGCAAAGTAAAATGTAAGGATAAGTACAAATAATTTCTTTTATTTTTAGCTAGAAGGATGAAGTTGACAGCTGTTAACTGTATGTACAGTGTTGCTGGGTTAGTATTTTAAATTACTTGAGAAACACATGGGGGTTTTTAGTATTTGTTTTCCAATGCAGACTATGGTAAATGTTCTTTTATTCTTTCCACATTAGAAATAAAAGGGTTGGAGGATAATGAAGTGTTTAGAGTGACCATCTGCTCTTCATTTGACTTGCTATTTCCGTTTATTTCTATGCATCAATTCAAATATGTCCTGGACCATTAGCTATATTGTGATGAGATTATTTCAAAATGCTTGTTGAAGTTCCAGATTCAGACTCCAGCATGAAAAATATTAAGAGCTAATTTATATTGGCTGTTTATGGTTTTGATCTGTACAGATTCAGATTATTTCCCTTCCTTGCTGTTAGGGAACCACAGATAGTTTATCCTTTATCCAAACAAATACCAAATGTTGCCTTTTTTTTTTTTTTGCCTTTTTTTTTTTCAGTATACTGAAAAACACATTGAATTGAGATGTTACTGTATTTCATGATTTTAATACATGTGGTGCAGTTTGTATGATAAATAGAGACTGGAAATCCTAACAGAGGATCCAATTTAATGTTTGTGAAGTACAACAAATAACGCTACACAAATATGTGCAGAGTGTAGGTCCTTTCCTTTGAAGAACCTGGGCTCGTATGAACATACTAGTATCAAATATACAGTTAGAAAAGCACAGTGTTATAACTTAGGGGTTGTGACCTGTAATTAAATTATTGTAGACTGCAACATTGTTTCCAAGGGTGACTTATCCAAGGATGAATTCTTTTGTGGCTGTTTGAAAATAATCCTTTTTGACAGTAGTTCTTCATAGTACTAGTAATTGATTGTATGTGTTATTTTCATTGGTGTTTTATATATATATATATATATATGTAATAGTTGTAGACTTGAGAGGAATTTTGTAGCTTAGCAGTCTTGGCTGGGAAAACACCTGTTTCTTTTTCTGCCTAAATTGAGACTAAACAAGGAAACCACTTCCCATTTTTAAGTTTCAGGTTTCTTACTGTGTACATTTCACTATGTGAGGTCTTGTAGGTTATGTATTAGATGATAGATAAGCAATTTCAGTTGGCTGTGTTAAGCTTTAACAGTATCCTAGGCTGTAAGCAAATTCTCATTTTAATATTGATGGATAAAATAAAGATGCTAACTGCATCACATCTTTTTTGTTGGTGTTATGTCCAAACAAAATTACTTAATGTCCAAATGTTACCTGCTTTAATTGTATAAGTGAATGTTTCCACATTTTCTGCAAAAAGGAACAGTTTTATTAAGTTTTTCTTCCTTCTCCCTTGTTCCCATCCAGAATTGGTCAAGGTTGGTTTCTGTCATTGAAATAAATCTCTTCCATACCTTGTTAGTGGTGGACCTGTTATGCGGTAGGATTTTAAATTCAGGGCTTCCATTTATGTAAAAAGACCAAACCCAAGAAATTCCATTTTTATAAGCAGATCTGAAAACGCCAGTACTCTGTACAATCGTTGTGTCGCAACAAAGATCACTATTCAGCAGAGATGCAAATCCTCAGTATGTAGGTTTTATATTCAGGCTACTTACTGAGTAGAAATTCTTCCCGAATAATGAACTTTCCATGAGTGCTTTGCTTTGAGAGATGATGAATGATGAGTCTGTTATCTCTCTGAATTAAGCAAGCAAGTGAAGAGTGGTGGTATTCTTCAAAATTGCTCGTATCACTAGGGTAGGCAGCACCCTGGAAGTGTGAAGTCCAGTGGGCAGTATCTGCTTACCTTCTCTCATGCTGTGATCTTTGGATGCCGATGTATTTCCGTGTGAATTCAGATGTCCTGCTGTAGCTCTGTGGAGGGAAGAGTTGGTTTAATACAGCAGCAATATAACTTGTTTGTTGTGGAAGTTTCTTTTCCTCCCTTTTCCTGCTATTTCATGTGTTGGGCTTCATTTAGGTTTTTTCTTTTTCTTCCCCTGCTGTTCAGCAATGAAGAGAGGGTGGCAGGATGTTTTCTTATTTGTAACCGACATCCCCTTTCTCCGAGGAGGAGTGTTCCCAGCCCTGCTCCGTGACTGCTCCTGAGCCTGCGAGTCTCGTCTGCCAAGGCCATGTTGTGAGCTGCGGCTCGGAACACCTAGCTGCAGGGTGGCTTTACGTGTGCCCAGTGTCTGCCTTGCACAGTGAATTCTGCACGCAGCTCTCAGCAGCACGTTGGAGTCCTGGTCTTGACTTCTAGTTAATTAGATGATGTTGATTTTGATGGGTTTTCTTTTTAATGGGGGGACCTGCTTACTAAGACAGCGGAGATAACTGATTCCTTTTACAGAGGCCAGTGAAGCCATTAAATGCTGACTGTAGCACTTTTCCTTTTCTCCTTTAAGCTGATTGCTTAAGCTATCATCTGCCTGTATGCCTGCTCTGTCTCCCTGCACTCCCCTCCTCTCATACAGTGGTATTTCTCTGTTGGATGAACTGTTGCAAAATTTGTAAAATAGCAAATCAAACCCTTGGTTTTGGGTGTGAAAACAGGGGAGCCTTTGGGGCATCAAAATATTTGCAACAGTACTCAAATTGTTGGTTGTGAACAGTAGACACTTGGAGGGGAAAATTTTTTTTAATTGATGGATTTTGGTAGTTCACGAAAGGTGCTTACTATATTTTAGGAGGTCAATCTATGAGGAAATAATCTGCACAACAAATGTTTTTCTAGTGTTCTTAAATTTAGAATTGGAAACAAGCAGAGATTACCCACTGCCTTCACTTCTTTTTCCTCTTGAATTCTCTGAGCCATCCCCTCTTTTGCTGGTATTGCTTACAATTGCTTTTTTCCTGTGTAGCATGTTGATGCACAATTTGCATTATAGATTTATCCTAAAGTAAAACCTTTCTGATGCGTCATTTCTGGCTTTAAGTAATAAAGATGTTTACAAAGTATGGGGAACATGAGGAAGGAGTTTGAGCATTTGTCTGTATATTAGCAAAAAATAGACTGAGGTTGATGACTGCATTCCTCGGAGGGGAATGGGAATAGAAAAATTCATCACTGTGAAACAAAAACAAGTGGTTTTTGTTTGCTGCTATTGAAATTTGCCAGCAGATACTCTCATGTTACAGTTTGTGTGCTTGGATATTGATGTATTTTCACGTTTGATCATAAAGTGTATTTTCAAAAAAAAGTTCAGCTGTTTTGGCAAAGATTTTGCTGTAGTAATATGGTTATGGCCAGGAAAGGGGACCTTGATTTCTTACACCCTCACGTTAATGGTATTAGATAATGATAGAAGTCTTTCTTCTAGAAGAGTTTCATCTTAATTTGACAGAGAGAAGCAGATCATCTGATAACATTTCCAGCATGATCATAATCTGAAAAATTGTCAGACAAAGCAAAAAGATGTAGTCTTTCATAAATAGAAAATATTGTTAATTAGAAGTTTGTTTCAGAAAGCAGATTTTTCACTGTTACAACTGTCAGTTTCTCAGTGTTTGTGTAATGCCAGGAGTGGAGAACTTTCCCAGCTGTTTCAGTAAGCTAAGTGCTGGAAGCTTTCTAGGAAGAGAAAATAGTCTGAAGAACCTCTATGGCTTCCCTGTGACTTTCAGGGGCTGTTGAAAGTGGGCAAGCTGAAGTGCAAGGATTTCCAAGGCATCTTACTGTTTACTGAAGTCAAAAGTTATTTCTTAATTTAAGGCAGATAGAGCTTTTAAGTAATAACAAAGTCTCCAGTAAGGTGTTAGAAAAAGCTGGGTTTTGCAAGCTACAGGGCAAATGAATGGTTAGGTTGCAAGGAAGATAGGGCAATATTTAAAGAGTACGAATTCCTGTTTATTGCATATGCACTAACCTCATTAACAGCATAAGGCTGTCAAGACTAGAGCAGCGCGAAATGACTTGCGGGAGCTACCAAATATAGATCCTGTGAGAAGTCCTAGGCCTGGGGAGCTCTTGCTACAGAGGGCAGCTCTCCAAATAGTGCCGCCTGCTTTTCTGCAGGAGCATTGGGTCAGACTCCAAGTCCCGGTAGGTATCTGGGAAGAAAGCTTTTCTCCCACTTTTCCTTTTGTGAGTCTTAGAAAACTGCAAACTTTTGTACTAGTTTGTAAAATGGTGCAATAGTCTGTCTGCATTGCAGAGCTGATACAGGTGAGATGGAGAACAAAGTTCTTTTTTGTTTCTGTGGTCTTGTACATGAAGTGAAAGCACTCATTGGAAACAACAAACAACCAGGTAGTTGACCGACCCTGTGCAATCCAACAGCAGCGTGTGGTGCTGAAAAAATATCCGTGAAGGCAAAATATGAATTCGGTGCAGTTCTGGAGGGACAAGTTGTGACCACTTTGCCTACTTCTAAGAGTGTCGCCTGCTTTGCTTGAAGAGTATGTTCTGTGAAATTCCAAACTTGGGTAACCTGTGTCTCTGCAAAGATGGTAGTGGAAGCTCTTCGAGAGACAAGCCAAGGAGTGGGAGACTGGGTGCAGGGCTGATGAGGGAATGTGTGCTGTGTGGTATACTTCTGTTTCTGTCCTATATGTGGACATAACCTGCTGCGCTAATCAACTTGGAGTGGTTTTATTGCTAAAGGATAGGTTATAAATGCAGAAACAGGCACCCATAGTTAGTGCTAGGAGGCAAGCGTGCAGCTTTGGTTTTAGAGCTAAATGAATTTATGGTGTTATTCAAAGCGACTTTTGTATCTCAAAAGCCCTTATGAGGCTGCCGGTTCCTGGTGCCGGTAAGGAATGGAATTGATGTTTGAAGTAGCTAGGATTTATGACGCACATTTTCTTTTTGTACTTTTGTGCTTGAGTAGGGAGAGAGGGAGACAGTTTTTCTTATGGCCTGACTAAATGAATACAAACTTATACATACTAACAGGACTTCTTGTTTTTACAAGCAATTATTTTTCAAAGGGGATTCTTAGAATGCAGGATTTACAGAAAAACAGTAAGATGATTATTGTTACCTGTTTGTATCTTTTTTTTTTTCTCTTCCCCACCCTGCACCCCCACCCCCGAAGCCCCAGCAGTTTGATCACCACTTTTGACAGAGCTACCACATATGCTAACTAAGAAAATTTGCTTTGGGTAAGTGGCTAGCAGAGGTTCCAGCTGTCTCTGTTCCTGTTTGTTCCTCCTTTTAACATCTTCTGTTAAGCCTGTTACGATGATGTTAAATGGAAGTCAACTGGCTGTTCTCCCTAGATATCATTTAGACTATCGCTCTTTAAATTATATTGGAGAGTTAGTCATATGGATGGCTTGTAAATGAATAGGTTCTGAACTGTAGATTTGTTTCAGGTCAGGAAGGATCATTGTGAACACTTAATCTGTTCTCCTTCCCTGATCAGTCTCCAGAACTTCTTCCAAGAACATGTTTTAAGCCTGTCACTTTTTAGCATCAGCTGTCTCCTTGGATCTTATTATTTTGTCTACCTTTAAGAGCCTTTAATGAGAAGCAGTTCTTATTCAGCTTATGCATGGACTCTTCAGAATAATAACAGGTCTTTTATTGTATGTGATATTTTCATGGTCCCTGTTATGCCCTGTCTTGGTACCTGAGCAGGCATGCAACGAAAAGTCCTGGGACTATGGGGAAAAATATTTTCCACATGGGGGTATGTGAAATTCACATGCAAGCCACCTCTTAGTCTCATCTTTGATTGTCTAAATAGATAAAATTTATTTCCAGATGCTTTTCAGACTAAAAATTATTCTTTGTAGCTTTTTTCTGACTGTGCGTAACGTGCAGACATTTGAGCTGAGCACAGCAATGTTGTTTATAATGGTTTGCTGAATGTTACATGAAATGGCATTGCTCCTTACTTAATGTTCCCTTGTTACGCATTCATGGCTCATGTTTACTTTCTTGGCTGTAGTATTACACTGAGACCTCATGGTCAGTTCTTCTGTTGCTGCACCAGAGTTCTTACAGTGCTGCTGACATCCACGGCACTGTCTTTGACCTACTGAGTGTGAGCAAAACTTCTGTTCCTCTGTGTGTGACCTGTGATTTCACTGAATTCAGCTACAGCGTGCTGATGCAGTTCTGCATCCTGATTTTTATTTATTTATTTATTTATTTAATCTGCCTATCGTGGACTACACACATCTATTTTAGGAATGCTTACGCTTGCTTCTGTCGGACTGTCTCATAGGCTGTGTTTTGAGAGTACAGGTGTTTCATGGTCAATACGAGTTCAAAGAGTTCTTGGCTTCTCGTTCCCATCCCAGTGCTGCAGATACCTGCCCTTTCAGTTGTTTGTGGGGCTGTGCTGAAAGGCAGGTCAGGGATCAGATCTAGGGATGTTTCACTGTAAAAAACGCTTTTGCAGTATTGAATGTCAGAAATTTGTTAAAGGTATGGCATAAGTAAGGGGGCAAGCAGTAGGAAAAACCTGACAGAGGGCGTGGGAGCTCTTTAGGGCGAAAGTGCTGTAAAAGCCCCTGTGTTGTTGAGTTGGGCCTTGAGGGTATAAATAATTACTTTAGGAATGGTTTGATTCGTGTACTTAGTGCTCTCATAGCTTGATCATGTGAGTGCTCCTCGTCTGCCCCGCTAAAGTCAGGCAGATTAGTATTCAGTGGGGAAGAAATGCTTAGTTGCTGCAGCAACGTGGTTCAGTGACAGAAATCGTGGCAAGTAGCTCAAGCTGGATCTGCAAGAGCTCATCTGTGCCAAAGTCAGGTATCTTGCAGAAACATATTCTAAGGTTCCTTATTGCCACAATCAGATAAAAGCGTAGTCTTATGGAGGAAGAAGTTACACTTGTTTTATGAGACTTAATTTTCTTAAAATCCTGATGAGTGGTTTAAATTATCCTGCTGTTATTTAATTTACTGCTGACTGGACCCAGCTGTCTCCAGTTTTTATTTTCAGAATCTAACAGGGAGCCAGAATTGATGAGAATAACAAAGCTGATACTGAAATTAGAAAGATTCTAGGAATTTTAGAGGAGGTCTCCTTTTTCTAGGTTCTGCCTGTGGATTTTCAAATAGAACCAGGGCTGAAAAGGTCGTCTTACAGTCATTACTTGATGTGGATATCCTGTGATGGAGTACTCCTACTTTCCTTATCCCTTTGAGGCTGGCTGCAAGTGAGGTGAAATAAGACTATGCTGTTGAGGGAAAATGACATTGCACTGAGTGGAGCCTGGATTCCTAACCTGTCAGGGATCCATAAAATTCAAGTGGCCTGAGTTTAATTGTAAATCTTTATTTGTAGGTATTCCATAAATGAGTCTTGCCGCTAGTACACACTTGGTAATTCTTGATTGTGAGTAAAATAGAAAGATAAAACATTTGAATTGACATTTCTAATTCCTCAATTATTTTTAGTTTAGTCTCTCACTTGGAAACTAAACTGTGGATGAGTTTGACTTTATGGTGCATTTTCTAAATTCAATAATTAAATTGTCACATTCATGGAAAGAAACTTTGTTTAAGAACATGATCTAAACCAACACTCTTTAAGAAGCAGGTGGAAGTTTATTTATGTCTTTTTAAGCACAAATGAACAGTTCTGGATCATGCTGAAAAAGTTCCAGTGGAAAAGAGGCTTTTGGCTCCAAATCCACGAGTTACATTAGAAAGACAGTTTCAACTAGAATGACAACTATTTTAAACATTGGAATAAACATGCACTTTTTTTTTTCTCCCCCCTTTTTTAAGGGGAAAACCAGGGAAACAAAGTTTTGCTTCAGGATTTTCTTTCTTATGACCAACTAGTTGTGTTCTTCTGATGGCTTGTGGAATAAATCCAATTTTCAAAATGCTTGAGAAAACAGAGTTCCCAGGCCATCTGGTGCTTCTTTGTGTACATGCACACCTGCATCGCTGTACAGTCAGGGGCGTTGTGCTGCAACTGCAGGGTGAGGGAGATCAGCTTGAGTTCCTGGTCTGGGAAGCTAAAGGGTGAATGCATGCTGACCAGAGAGCTGGGAGGTGCTGGTTTTAGTGTTCATGGGTGAAGGTTTCCAATTTAAGATTTGATTAATTTTAAAATTTTTCTTCATTTATTTTAAGCTGCAGGCATTTGCTGATTCTCTTGTGATGCTCCCAAGGCATATTTGGAGGTGTTATACTGTCTGGGTAGGAAGGTGACAATATCTGTAATTCCCATCTGGACAGAAAGACTGGAGGCTTTGATAAACTGCTGTGAAAAGATTAGTGGAGATTGCCTAAGATGTTACTGCCTTTAGCTGTCTTGCTCTGCGACTGAACTGGCAGAAGGATGTGTGTGCACCTGTGTCTTAGCCTGTCTGTTGAACAACCAGATATGAGTTTAAACCGTGAGATACAGCACTGCAGTGACTGAGATAAAAGTGTATGTTTTGCGTCGTGGAGGAAATGGCGATTTCTAGCAGAGTCATGGGAGCATGCGCTTTGTAGAGAGTACTGATCTATTCAACAGCTGCAGCAAGATTGCCAGTTTGGGCCTCCATCTTAATAAGGAAAGTCTACTCTTCTAGCATGCTTCACCAGCAAAGAGTCGCTAAATCCTTTGTTCTTGTAGTTACCGTGAGCTCGCTGTTTTAGTTAACAGCTCTATGCCTGTAGTGTGACGGATGTCATGGGAGTCGAGCACTGTTGTGGCTCTCTGAGAAGCCGGGAGCAGCGGTCGCTTGCCCTCTCAGGTTTTTTGGTATGATTCTGGACTGCTCTTTCTGCATCCACAGTATTCTTCTGTAGGGATTTTTGTCTGGAAAGCCCCTGGAAACTACTACAGATGTACTTCAGGAACAAATTTTGAGTTTTATACTGGCCAAAATGGGATCTGAAACACTGTCTGCAAGAGAAATTGGATTGATAAACTACAGAAACATAGGACATAGACTGTAGATGCAAAGCTTCTTGACTATGTGAGATTGAGGAAATAAGTTCAGCTGTAGTGCCTTTTTATCTGGAGTTTGTTCTAGAAGCAGAATTTCACCTTACACAAATACTGGAAGTTGAGTAAGGGTATTGTAGTGTTACAGTACAAAGTTCCTTTTGCTTTGACATTCTTTATTGGATTGAGGTGACTGCCTTGTCATAACCTCGTAGGGTGGAAGAGGTGAGCTTTCCTTGTGGAACACCCAATAAGCCTAAATTAAAAACTTACAGCTTTTTACATGAAACTGGCCATGAAGAATTTTGTTAAGAACAGTGCTAAAGCACAGACAAAGCTGATAATTTACTAAAATACAATTCTGTCTGTGCTACAACTAATTTAGTCAGATTATAGGTATTCTAAGTATGTAGTAGTGACTTGTTACACACTTGTAACACAGAAAACCAAATATTTGTCATGAACTTTTCAAATTGATGGATGAAATTGGGTTTGATATTCCCGAAGCCCAAGTGCTTTAGGTTAATAGGGTGGAGGGGTGAGGTTGGGGAGGCAATTCCAAATTAATGAAGTTAAGCCCTCTGATTGCTTTGAGACTTTTGTTAAACATCTCTGCTGATTCTGAGGGGGAGGAAACAAAGTCCTCATCTGAATTTGTATGACTTGTCTAAACACACAAATTACCAGTTCGTTCTGTCAGTGTAAAAAGAAAAATCAAAATAGGCAAAGTTTAAATGCAATACTTGTATCTTGTGCGTCATCTAAAATGCTTTAATATACTTTATTTAGAATTTGACCAGTGTCAATGAAGTAGGCGTGTGCTTGTAAATGGACAGACTTCTGTCAAGCTGGTTTCACTCTTAACTGCTAGGTTCAGAGTCTGCAGTTCAGATAAACTAGTAGCATGAGGGCTGTCTGCAGTTGTGATAGAGATGACAAATCAGCCCACTGTGCTATTTGTGTGTTTATAACTTTGTTTATATATGTGTGTATATGTATATAAGCTTGTATATGGTTTGTAATAACCATGTGTTTAAGGGTAGGGAGCTGACGTATCTCAACTAAATCTCAATGTACTTCTTTTCAGTTGAGCTGCATTGGCCCTAAGGGTTGCTAAAACCCTGTAGCTAAGCTCCTTCCTTTCCTCTAGAAAGAAAAGGAGAGCTTTCTCTACTTATTGCCAATGCTGCTTTTAAGCTTCTGCATTTAAATATGAAACTTTCTTGCTTTTAGTTGGGTGTGCTAGGTGCCAAGTGTAAAAGCGTTATGGTACTTCTTGCATTGGGTAACTAGCTACAGACTAGAAAATGATCAAGTTAGTTGCTTCCAGTATTTTAATTTACCATCTTTGTATGCTTTTTCAAGGATAGTCTTGGTCGGCAAAGTGCCATTCCTGTAGTGCTGTGGAGTTGGATGTTGTTAATTGAATCTTATGTTGAGGAATCCAAGGAGAGGAAGAACAACCTCTTCTTTTCCTTTCTTCTATTCCTCCTCTCCTTCTGTCTCTAAGCTGGTCATCCTTCAAATTCAACCTGATTCTCATTCAAACTAGACCTCTTCCTTCTTTGTTTTCGCATGTTTTTAGTATGAAGTTGTCACAGTAAATTATGATCAAGATTTCAGCTATCATCCAAGTCTTGAATTTGCTATCAGCATGACATGTGTAACCCAAATTGTTAGTGGCTTTGTATGTGGGTAATAGATTGAACAGAACTTAAAGAATATGCTCAAAAGAAGGAATTCAGATCATGTCTTTTCTCAAAGATACCATTTAAATAGAGCTGCTTTTCAGGCTGGTCCACCATTTTTTAGGTTTCCTTCTCATTGGTAAGGATGGGAGAGGGGTATCACTTTTTCTCAGTGTCATTTCTAGTTTGTTCTTTCTCCGCATGTTCCTGAGCAGTATTTGAAAGACATGGATGTTCCACTATTTTGATATGTAAACCTCTAAGAATCTGCCAAGTGATCACTGCAGCTTTCTCCAAATTTCATGCTGTTGACACAGGAGGCAGCTATTTTGCTGTGATAATCAGCTGCGTTGGCCAATATATTGAAGACTGTACATTAATGTGACTGGGCTGTAGCTGGATTTTTGTCTTAGTATCCCTCTAACAGAGCTAACCTGTCTTCCCCAGTGATTGTCCTTGCAGCAGTTCCATGTGCTTTGTGTTTCATTCTCTGAATTTGAAATGCTCTCTGTTCTGGTGCGCTGAGCTCATAACGTTTTCCAGCCTAGTGGACAGAATGTATATATGCATAAGTATGGGGAATGAGTTGGTCAAATGCTAGTTACCTTCCCCCATCTCCAGAAGCATACTCTTTTTTCTCTTGACGTTTTGTGTTGAACTTCATCTTTGTTAGGAATGTTTCAAAGCTGGAACTTGGTTTTGTATGATATGAAGCGTGTTTTTGATACTTGATGACAGTGTGTTGGAGAAGTGTTTACCGCCCATGTCTTAACTTTATCTAGGATCCTTTTTTTGAGGAATCTGTCTCCTTCAAAAACTAGACCTGTAGAGGAAACTTCATTTCTGTGGAAGGCATACCTTGTGACTATCACCTGTAAAGCGTCTTTTAAGAACAAAGGCAGGAAAATGATGCTGCCAACCTCAGACTGCTAATGTAATTTTAGACAATACTTTCAGCAAAGTAGGACTATTGTATTTGTTTTGATTAGATGAGGAGAACTGTTGTAAACTGGCTTCCATGGAGACTTAGCAAATAAAGTATTACTTGGACAGTCAAGTAGTAGAGACCTTTATGATGCCCTGGAGTTTGGTACTTTGCTGTGAAGTATTTGTTTAACCTGGGGAAAAAGATTTGACAAATTGTTCTGCTTAGGCCTTCTAGTAAATAAGACCATGTCTTAAAGCTCAGTAAAAGAATAATGGTCAAAAGGTGGGTTAAACTGGTTTTTATAACCTTAGTGATATTTGGATTTAGTTAAATGGAATGTTAAGCATTAACACATGAAAAGATTAATGGCAAAATACCGAAGTTAGAAACCGAACAGCTTATAGCAATCCATTTGAAGTGCATTTTTCTAAACAAAGATGAACTCTTATATTTTTGTATTAAAGGGAGAGATTGCATTAACTCTGCTGCAAGCCTGTGTAATTTATCATAATTTGTTTATAATAGTAAGAAAGAATGTTACAAACCATGCAACTCAGCATAGTCGTTCTTCTTTTTGACACATTGAATTTACATGCTCATGTAGCAGTGTTGACAAAAAATTAATATGTCTTCAATTTGCTGCACGCCTTTAGGAAAAAAAAAATAATCAACCTGAGGTTGTCAAGTGTGGGTTTCTCCCCACCCTTAAGAATTTGAAAGTGTTTGCTAACTTGCATGGAAATAGGTGCAAATGTCAGATGATGTGAGTTGGGAAAGGTTTGGGGGTTTTTTAAAGTACTTAAATGCTTGGTAAATTTGAATAAAATCTACTGCATTCCTCAGTGATCTTATGCTTACAGAATGCAGTAACTTGGGTGTTTTTGCTCTAATAATGCTGAAGTGCACCTGTTGTTCAATAAAACTTCATTATGTATGCTTTGTGACTATCTAATGATCTCTGTTTTGAGTTACCATGACTCATTTGGGGATGGGCTGTGATGACAAACCAAACTCATGACACCTAACAATTTTTGGTTTTTACATTCTCTTCCTGAAGCTCTTGTGTTCTTCACATGAATTTTTAATGACTGGTTCCTGACTTGCTATCTTAATTGCATGTTGGTGCGTTCTGTACTTGCTTTGGGCAAAGGAAACTCCAAGTACAGCTCTGGGACCTAAAGATCTACAGAGTGATAAAAACTTACTTCTAAATCAGGAGATAAATAAACTGGCACCAGGACTTAGCACAGCATTGGAAAAACTGTCTTTGATGTAAAAGCAAACCTGAGCTTGGGAATATAAATGATAAGTTTATTTAGAAAAAGAAAAAAAAAAAGTTGCCTTTGTTCTTCCAGTGTAGGGGGTGTAATTGTTTAGTTTGACGGGAGAACTGGAGGAAGAAAGAAGAGGTTTGTGGTCAAAGCCGGACTTGCATTCCTGAAAGAAAAAGATTCTTTGATAAGGCAAAACTTGACTGATGTCATTATCATTAGGATAATCATCTCCTGTGGTCAAGTAGTAGTCAAATAATTTCTGGTTGCCTTCATTACAGAAATTCTCTTATAGACAGCCAGGGTATCTTTGTTTTATCTAAGTTAGGTTGAACTGTCATGCTTGCATTTTCTGGTGTTAGGTTTTTTTTTTTTCCTTAAAAATGTTATGCTAACATTAGTTTTTAGAATCAGAGTTGAGATAAGGTTTCTGGAAACTAATGAGACTACAGCCTCTGCTGTGGAAGGTGTGGTGTAAAGGTTGGGAACCTTGTGTTAACTTAAAATGTCACATGAATTAAAGAGCAGTAAAAGTGAGAGGAAGGGCAAAGGCAATAAGAATGTGACTTTGGTGGCTGGCTGCAGCATGCGGGCACCTCTAATGGCTCCAGGTCACAAGCTCGCTTTGTTGACAGTCATCACCTCAGTGCACTTCTGCAAGTGTCATAGAATGAAGCAGGACTCGTGCTTCCTGACTAATCACACTGAATGTTACGCTTTGCTAATAACAAATGCAGGCAAGGTACATATCTGAAACGTACTTCAATCCTGATTCTCCTTCCTACCCCCTCCCTCCTGCAGTAATTGTGGTGTCTGGTAATAAAGGTTTTCACAAGCACTTTGTACAGTTTAAATGTCCGGCAAAGATAAAGTACAGATTATGATGTTACGTTGTTGAGAAACTGGGATGACTGTGCAATCTTCCTTGTGAAATGAAGAATTCTGGCAGCCCAAAATGAGCACGAAGGAAAGTATTTAGTAGGGTGCAATATCTGAATGAGATCATTAACAAATACAGTTCTCCTGGAGTGATTTGGAAAAGTCGAGGCAGCGTATCAAGAAAACACCAGTCGTTAAATGCTGTTATTTATATTGTCCATTTAGCATGAGTGCCAATTTTCAGATAAAGGAAGCTGATGGGAACAGATTCAGGTCAACAGAATTGGGTTTATTCCTGATGTTTAAGGGATTATGTTCTTTTAGTTCATGTTGTTAGAAGCTTTTTGCCAGGAAAATGCATCAAAGATGAAATGAATCAACAGTATGAACTCTATTCAACAGCTAAAACATCCTTGGCTGCAATATTTATGTATTAAAGTTGAATGCTTGTCTACTTTGCACAGGTCTTCCAAAGTAATTAACATGTATATATCGTTATATAGTAATTAAAACATCGGCAGTTTAAAAGCATCTATTAAACCTATAAATGCCAGGCTTGAGGAAGCCATGTGCATGTGTGGTTGCTGGAGCAATTTGTCATTTGAATTGAGAATGAAGCCCCTATTGAAAGCAAATGAACTAGGAAACAACTGATCCAGCTGTGTTGTAAATGAGCCTTAGAAATGAGTACAAGGCCAGTGTTCATTCATACTGAAAATGTAAGATAGCTGCTTGTGACACTGGAAGGATGTTTAACTGTTGCATGATGATTTTATTTTCCCAGAGGGTGTGAGGTAAGGAAGGGGGGGGGGGGGAGGGAGCACTTGAAGAAAAGTTGTAGTGTGACACCTTAATTAAGGGATCTGAGCAAGTTGATCTGGTGGTCTACTATCAGTCTTGATACTAAATGTGAGTGGTCTCAGGGCTGCTATTTAAATAGGGGCTTGTGGTGAAAGTATGTCATTGCTAGTGTCAGTGAATTGTAGTAGTTCATAATTGAGTATTTTTACCTGTGTGGATCCATTTTTTTCATAATGTACTTTTTGGGCATACTGAGATTGTGTTCTCTTTGTCCAGTAGCATCATGTATATAGCCCATATGCTCTTGTATTCCCCCTCTTGAAACCATGTTCTAGGTCCTATTTCATTCCAGTTCTTGGTCTCAGAGAGCTGTTTGACTCCACAACACTGTACTTGAAACTCAGGAAGACACAGCTAAAATTTCTGGACAGAACCAGAGTAAGATATGTGTTTCTGAGTTTATTGTGGTGCCAACAAGCTGGGACCTGCTTATTCCAGTGCTCCACCCTTGTCAGGAGGCAAGCAGGCAGTGCAGACAGTAATATCTTAATAGGCCTTTCACCTGCCCAGAACAAACACTGGTAGATTATCTTGGCAGATGATACGCAGCCAGCCATAATGAATTTCTTTTCTGTAGTTCAGATTTGGTGTAGATCTGTTTCTCTATACAGAAACGACTGAAGCAGGTGTCAAGCTTTGGACTGCTTTTGTTGTCCCAGTCTTCTCTATGCCTACTTCTTTTTAAGTACAGTTTGGGGGGTGGAGATTTGATAAAAGTAGAGACTCAGTGCTAGTCTAGCAGTCAACAGCATTTAGATGCCCCTCAGATTCACCGTCTTCCATTTTGGAAACTGGTTTGTTGAGAGAATAGACCAAGACAGGTCTACCATGCAACAGAAACCTTTTGCAAGATTGCATTACTGATAGAAGTAAGTGTTTTTTGCCTGAGCTCATCCCTTACATTTCACTATTTAAATTTCTAGGAGGGGTGTTCTATGCTAGCTCCAGTTCCTGTGTCTTCAGCAATTTTTGTATTGCCAGTGTTACAGCCTATATAGCAAGCAGATTTTGAGCCCTGCTAATGTACTGTCTTCGGTTGCTCATTCTTGAAGCTTACTCCCTGAAATCAATTCAGTCTGAAGAGCTAGGTAAGCCACTGTCTGCTTCAGGTAACTTGGGTTAAGGTGCTGCTGTGATTGTTCTACCTCCTTTTCCTACACTTTCCAGTTGCTTAGCATGTTGGTTTTGTTTCAGTTAAATGAGAATGTTAGTTGTACTCATTCTTCCCCAAGTCACTTTTATGCCTGAAAGATCTTTAGGTCCGTTAGTTTTGTTGGTAGGGAAAGGCATGAGCAAATGAGGACTCTGTTCCTGGTTTGTCCCAGGAGACTGCTAGCTAACAGAGGTGCTCTTTTCCACTTCAAAAAGAAGTCCTGGTACTTTCTGTCTGCATAAAGCAGTGTTTGTGTATTGGATGTCTGCAGGGCTGCTGCCTCATCCTGGGTGTTCCTTTCCCCAAAATAATTCATCAGGAGCCCAGTTCTTTTGTTCTTATTTAGGTGGCTAAAGGTAGCTAAGACTCAACCGATTCTTATCTTGCAGACTTTGAGATTTACTATTTGTTGCCACAAGTGGGATGAGAGTAGGCAGAATGTGAGGGAACAGATCTTACACAACCTGTGGTTGTTCGGACTCTGTGCAAGTCTTACTTGGCTTACGTTCCTCCTCTTCAGCACGGTCGGTGCTGAGATGAGGCATTAGCAAGGGAAGGGGGACAGCAGAGACTTAACTACATTTATATAGAAGCTGCACTCATCTGGGGTGATTGAGAAGTTCTAGAGTCTATGCTCTGCGCAGGTGAGCAGTCTCCGTGGACAGTGCCAGCTGGATCCTGTCTGAAAAGTCCGAGGTGCTCTCCTGGGAGACATGGAATCCACAGGGACATGTTTTCTTTATAGAGACCCAGTTACTGAAGAGAGGTAACGGTGAGGAGCTTTTTTCCTGTGGACAAAGTGGCACCGTGTTCTGCTCTTTCCAAGAGTGAGAGAAGGCATAGAAGCTGCTGTGGCGAGTGCAGGCTCAGAACAGAGGAATGTTGCTGGGCATTGAAACCAAAATGAGGTTTTGATTCCCTTATCTCCTGCCTGCCTTCTGATAAACATGGAAACTGCAGCTGAATTTCACAATTGTAACCTTTGGTATATGCCTTTTCATGTCATAATGTAATCTATTGTATGATAATTAGCCATCCAGAACTTAACAGAAGCACATAATGATTTTTATGCTAATTGTGCTGCAGACTTGATTTTATTTAATGGCTAAATGTTTGTGTATGGCAGGGGGAGGAAATCACAGCACTATCCACACAAATTTGATGCATCAGTTGCAGATGGCTTTGCAACCTTGTCTGGTCATCACAAATGGCCTTTGGCAAGAAATTTTATAATTTGCACAGGTACCGTGCTTGCCTGTGATAATGAGATGGGATTTCAGAACCTGCGTATGTACTTACAGGGTAGGTTTTGCTGTTTCAAGCTAAGGTGCAGATTTCTACTTCTGTTGTACTCTGACAAATAATCCAGCATGTTTGCTGTGCACTTGTGATATGATCTACTGTAAAGGACCTAGTAGTGCAAACACTTCAATCTCTTTTTAATCTATTGCCGTATTAATACATTTTTGCTGAAAGCATCCAAAAAGATTTTTATTTTTTTGAGTGCGTGCCTCAGTCCTGTTATGTAATACAGGTATGTATGACTTGTTCAGTCGCTGAATGAAAAGATAGAGGAATTAACATTCCCTTAGAAAGATAATCAGTTTTCTTGAATAGCTGCTTAAATAAATGAGAGATTGTGTCTTACCCCTCCTCCCCTCAAAAAAAAAAAAAGCTGAATTAATGGATGCTTTCATACCAGCCCTTAGGTATTCTGAATCTTAATTTAAACTTGAATGAGGCTGGAATGTTGTTTGTTCTTGTGTTTGTGTGTGCAATTTGAAAAAGACATTTACACTACAGCTCCTACTAGTGACACCTGTTTTGGTTCCTGATTGTTCTCTTTTTCTACTCCTGAATGACACACATGCCAGGAGGAGTTACTTACTTTTTTAAATGTAATTTTGAAGAAAAGTCATTTTGGTGAATTTCTTGATGTGCTTACTCTAAGATGTTAAGGAGTTACGCTCTTAGAATAAAGGACCCTTAATTTTATTCCACATAAATATTTACATGTCAGTTTGATTTTTCTGAATACAGTAGATCTTTTCCTGAAAGCTGATTGCATTTAAAAAAACCAAACCAAAAACAGTTTAATAATTTGGGGGGGGGGGGGGCCTTTCTTAGGG
>NW_010973351.1:4456349-4482981 GCF_000737465.1 Haliaeetus leucocephalus
GGGGGGGGCCTTTCATGTGTGAGAATGAATTACTAAGACAATTAGAGCCTTAGGAATGATGGCATAGCTAGCACAGATAAATAGCATTTTTTTCCCCCAAATAAACTGGAAGGGTATACTTTTCTGCCAGTAAAGGTGCTAAAATCCCAGATAGCAGAGAAGTTCAAAGTTTCAGTAAATTAGAGCATTTTGAGTATGTAGAAAGTGGCCTGATTGCTTGTGGTAAAGCAGCAGTGCTTCAGGTGAAAGCTGAACCCACATTCCAGGATTATCTGATGTGTATTATCAAGAAATGTTCCTCATGTTGGAGGAAATATAAACTCAGTGCTATTAAATAACCTGGAATAAAGCAGGCTTCTACCAGTCATAGCTTGCTTGTAGCAGAGTGTAATACACGGGAGAAACTAATGTAGAAAGAGTTATTACAAACCTGAATCTTTCCATCTGAGTTTTGGGTGTTGAAATAGCAGAGTGATAACTGAGAATTTACTTCCATACTTGGAAGAGACAGACATGCACAGTGACCCAGAATAAAGAACACTATTACTAGCAATAATATTGGGAACAAATACAGCTTTTTGTAAACTATGTTCCCAATGAAATTATTTGGGCTTCCCGCAGGCTAAACTGAAAGCAGCATAGACCTCTGCCTATGCTCTACATTGTTTACATCTCAAAACTTCACAGACAGCTGTTTAACAAATTGGGAAAATAAGGGACTGAAGCAATAGCAAAACCTAGGGTTTAAAATCGGAAGTCTGCCTCTCAGCGCTGAGTTATTTCTGTTGATTGTTGCCTTTTTTTTAATTATTTTATTTGTTTGTTCTTCGTTTGAACCTGAAGTATAGCTGAAGGTTATGTGCCTTGGAGGGTGGTGATATGTGCCCAAATTTCACTTCAATTCAGTTGGGCGCACACTCCTTTGGGGTGTCTTGTAAATGCCAACCTCTGTGTATGTGTGATTCTTTTTAATCTTGATAGCATTTGTTTTGTTCTATTTGATCTTGGCATGCATGTGTATATTAGCTCCCTGGTAGAGATGAGTCACATCTGAGACACTGTACAAGTGCGGTGCTGTTTATCAAGTAGTAATTTCAGACTTCATTTAAATATATTTCGTTTAGCTTGAAGGTGTGTGCGCCTTGGAGAACAGGCTTGACAAGATCTTGAAGTGTAAGTTGTAGGAAGGCAAATGTGATCTGTAAGTTTATAGCTCTGAAGAGCAGTATTAAGAGTTGATTAAATGATGCAGAGAACAGAAGAAAGATGTGGTAGAAGGTGAAAAATATGGAAGAAAACAGAATGGGTAAAGTATAAAAATAAGACAGTTGGGAGACAGATTGCTCAAGTCAGTGTTGAGAAGAAGAATATAACTTATAGAAGGAAAGTTCTGCTATTTACCTTAAAGCTAAGCTACTAACGGATGAAAAAGTAAAAATTATGAAATAGAAATTAAAAAGAGGAATAAACAAGAAAAGAGTATTTCAGTCTTTTCTCCTTTCAAAATATGCCTAAATGCTGTGTGGCATTGTCCGTTCTCATGTATGTGTGGGTGAGACTTCAGTGGTTTGAACTGATCTGTCAGGACCTTTGCGTTTTGTGACTCGTAACTCTTGCACTAAAGCACGGAAAGAGTGCGTGACCCCTCTCTCAAGAAGTTCTTACAGCAGTGGTAGGGAGACAGAATCTAGAAACCATTTAATCTTTTGTTAAGAGTCATAGACCAGCTTGTTCTTTGGTAGGAAGTCTTACCTTCCCGTTCTCGTCCCTTAGCAAAAGCAACTGCCAAGTCCTGCACCTGGGGAGGAACAACCTCATGCACCAGCACATGCTGGGGGCTGACTGGCTGGAAAGCAGCTTTTCTGAAAAGGGCCTTGGGGTCCTGGTGGACACCAACCTGGACATGAGCCAGCAATGTGCCCTTGCAGCAAAGAGGGTGAACGGCATCCTGGGCTGCGTTAGATGGAGTGCTGCCAGCAGGTCAAGGGAGGTGATCCTTCCCCTCTGCTCAGCACTGGGGAGGCCACACTTGGAGTGCTGGGTCCAGTTCTGGGCTCCCCAGTACAAGAGAGAGATGGAGATACCGGAGAGAGTTGAGTGAAGGGCTGCTGAGGTGGTTAAGGGGCTGGAGTATCTGTCAGAGGAGGAAAGGCTGAGAGGGTGGGACTGTTTAGCCTGAACAAGAGAAGGCTTGGGGGGGGAATCTTATCAATGTGTATAAGTACCCGAAGGGAGGCTGCAAAGAAGTTGGAGCCAGGCTCTTTTCAGTGGTGCCCAGTGGCAGGACCAGAGGCAGTGGGCACAAACTGAAGCACAGGAGTGTCCATCTGAACATCAGTGAAAGCTTTTTTTACTGGGAGGGTGACCAAGCACTGGAACAGGTTGTTCAGAGAGGTCGTGGAGTCTCCATCCATAGAAGTATTCAGAAGTGATTTGGACACAGTCCTGGACAACCTGCTATAGTTGGCCCTATGTGAGCAGGGGGGTTGGACCAGGTGACCTCCAGAGGTCCCTTCCAACCTCAACCATTCTGATTCTGTTCCTAACACTGGCAGTTGTTAAATTAAAGAACAAACTCACTCTGAAGATGACAAGGACTTAATACTGCAAAGGCATTTTGGACCACAGAAATGCAAGTGATGGTGTTCATTTACCCCTGATAGTGGGGCAGAATCAAGTCTCTTTGGACTATTTGTCAGTCTTGTTCTTGCAAATTATCAAAGGCAAGAGATCCCACAACATCCTTCCGTATCCTGTTCCTTTGTTTTAGTGTTCTAACTATTAAAACTTTATTCTCATCCAAATAATCTCAGCTGCAAGCTTAAACTTTCCTGTTCCATCCAGAACATCACTGATTGCTGTCCTTTTCATAACACACTTCTGTGTATTGAAAGAGTATATGTTTAGAGTGTTGTGGTTGGGCTGTGGGTTCCTAGGTGGTAGGCAGCATAGCCTTTTGCATTTTTGAGACAAACAGCCAAACAGCCTTGTTAGTTGTTCCTTATAAGCCACATTTGCGAAAACCATTATCCTTGCAGTTCTCTCTTGGGTGCTTTCTCTTCATCTGTCAGCAGTTTAAAACATGGAGCCCCAAACTGAGTATGTGATTCCAATTGCAATGTGTTATTAGCACCAAGGAACTATAATTGCTTTCCAGACCTCACTGATTGTCTAAGATAACACTCCTCCTAGAAATGGGACTTGTGTTTTTTTGTCAACAGTCTAGTATTGACTGTGTGCAGTTTTTAATCCACCGTGAGCACCCATTCTCCTCTGCTGTATTGCTTCTTTGATTTATCTCCTTTGTATAGTATCTTATATTTAATGGAATTTTTGTTGTGTTTAAACCTCCTTTGGTTAATACTTACTTTACTAGTACCACTTTGACTTTTTAGTGTGATCTTTAAAAAAAATTCTTGGTACAGAATTGTTTATTTTGGACACTTTCACTGAAGTTATTTGAGCTACGGTTTTGATGCCATCTATAAATGTTTAAAGGCATACCCATTCTGTCATCCAAACCACTAATTAAAACTGTTGGAAAGAATCAGATCCAGGAAATAACTTAAAATGCCCTTCTGCTGGTTGTTCAGCTGCTGTCTTGTGAGTGCAGTTGATCAACCAGATGAGTCCCCGCATCGCTGTATTTTGGGTCATATTTCTCTAACTTGTTTATGAGAGTATTTAGGGAAACTTATGTTGGGAACCTATTAAGCTAGAAATATACTTCACCTGTAGCTCTGCTTTCAACCTTTGGGTTAATTGCTCTGTTGGAATAGAAGGAACAGGCTTTGCTGTGAGGTAACATCCATCTTAATCCTCCCTTCGGATGTATCTTCTGCATTGTGGTCATTTGGACTCTTAAGTGGGAGACCTGGAGCCCTGTGGAAACCTTGAAAGTAATATGCCCTGTGGAAATACTTGAAATGCCCTTGTCTGAGGGAAAAGGGGGGCGGGGGGGGAAGTAATGTAATACATATTATGTACTTCTCTTCCTGTGAAGAGAAGGCAAGTATTTTACAGTGAAACCCGAAATACTGAGAATTTGCAGAAATAACCCGTTCTAACTGTGGAAAGAGGGCAGTCCTCTCCTATTCTGATAGAAGGCACAAGCTGGAGAAAGTAGCACTTAAAAGTTTTGGGTTTTTATTTAAGTAGTAGGATGGAAGAAATAGTCTATCAATAGACTCCTAGCTTGTAAATGCAGTTGTCTTCATACTATTTGCTGTAACATTTCCTAGACAAATTACCCCCCCTCTAAGGTATGCTGAGAATAAATGAATAAAATTTAAAAATATTTGTCCAGGACCTTTGTTCTAAGGGATCATGGTACCTGATTAGTATATCAGAGGGATTTTTTTCTTTGTTCTTTTTAGTGTGGATTTGCTTGCTAGTAATGAGTAGAGATAGGATCCAGTCCTGTGGAAGGGCTTACTTAAAGTACCTCCTTGGAGTGGACCATTTCATATTTTGGGAGCTTTTTCCTTTGTATTTATCTCACTGAAGTGCTACTGTGATATTATGGGGATTTACTTTGAATATTGCTATTTTCCACTTCAGTGGTAACTTTTCTCATAGTAGAATTGGTTATGGAAGCAGCTTTGCTTTTCTGGTATCCTAGGTTGATAAGGGAAAAGAAATAGATTATTTTTCCCTTTTTAATAGTAGGAATTCTTGAAAAATGGCATATGGAAGATTGGTTGGCATTAACAATGCAAAGCTTCTTTCTAACTGCTGCCTGCTTGACAGTGAGGCTGTACAGCTGCAGGGTCCTGGACCACTTTGCATCTCTGAAAGAAGCAAGCCAGCAGGCATTTTTGAGGCTCGTGTTGCTAAGGTATAATTGCATGTGGATCCCTCCATCTGTAATAGAGCAGAAAGATTCCCTCCTTGGCCCTTTCTGGACAGAACTAGACACAGTAAAGCAGATGCTTCATAGAGTGTCTGCAAATCAAGAGATACCTCACGAGTTGTTCATTGTTATTTTGAAATTAGTTATTCCAGCCTTCTGCAGAAAATGCCGTTTATTCTTTCACCAAAAGATGCCATCTACTGCAGAGATCTCTGGGCGTACATTAAGCATTGTTCTGTTGACTGCTGGTCAGTGCAGTATTTTTATTAGCCTTTCTACTCTTGTCAAAAAGGATTGGGAATTGAAAGAGTGCTCCCTCCTTTGTTGAGGGTGGAGAGATACTGTGGTGTGTGTTCTCATGTGTACCTTGTCTCAACACATTGACAGTTGTTTCTGTACTTTTCAGTACAGAAGTGCTTTTAAAATATTGGAAATATTTTCAAATCCTTCCTCCTATCAGTAGATAGAGATACTTACTTTGATCATTTTGGTCACAGAACAACCTCTATCTATCTTGATGTGGAGAGGTGTTTTCCTCCCCTCTTTGAATTCAGATTTTTCTTTGGTGCAATGTAAGTTTAGAGGCCATAATGAAATGTTGTAAAGTGATACTTCATAAGCTATTGAATCATAAATCCTGAAGTTATAAAACCAATTGGATTTCTCCAGTGGAAGAAAAAATGATGTGGTATACAAAGAGGTAAAGTTGCTGTCCAAAACTTGGCTCTTCAGAGGAACTTAAACAGGAAAATGCTTAGCATAACTAGAGAATATTCTTGTTGTTGGAGACATTTCCAGATGCTTTCAGTTCATAGTCATGTGGGTTGGAATGATAGTCCAAGCTTGTACTCAAAGCAGAGTCAAAACTGAATTTAGACCAGTTTTTTGTTTGAATTCAGACTGAGGGCTTCGTCTTGTAGAATCTCCATCCTTGTAAGTTTTCAAGACAACTTCTTTGGGCAGCCTAGTGAGAAGTTTTCTAGTATATCTAGTTGGAACCTTTCCTGTTTCAATTTGTGTCTTTTTCTCTTACCATGCACCTCAGCAAAGAGCGTGACTGTCTTTCCAGTTACTTATGCTTAGGTATCAGAACATTGCTCTTCTGTTTCCTAAATCCTTCTTTTCTCTAGGCTAAACAAACCCAGTTCCTTCAGCCTTTCTTCACAGGGAAAATGCCGCAATCCCCTTATGATTGGTGGCCCATCGCAGAACCTATTCCAGTTATCAATGTCGTTCTTATACTTGTCCCAAAACTGGATGCTGTCTCCCAGATGTGATTTAACAAGCGCCGAGTAAAGAGGAATAGTGAGCTCCCTCAATCTACCTGCTCTGCTCCTGTTGATACAGTCCAGTATGCTTGTTGGCCTTCATTGTCACTGGGGTGTGTTTGTGGTTTGTGTTCAGCTTGCTGTCTGCAAGGAGCCTCAGGTCCTTTTCAGCGCAGCTGCTCCCCAGCTAATCAGACCCCAGCCTGTACTACTGCCAGGGATTAGCCTGTCCTAAGCACAGAACTTTGTTTATGTTTGAATTTCATGTGGTTCCTATTGGCCTGTTCTGCCAGCCTGTCTAGGTTGCTTTGAATGGCAGCCCTGCCCTTGAGTATGTCAGCTACAGCCCTCAGCTTGATGTCTTCCAAAGGCTCGATGAGGATGCATTACAATTAACTGGATATACCAAGATCCATGGTGCTGGATCGAATTCGCCTTAGGAAGCTGAAAGGGTTGGCAATGTGACTGCAAGGTGCAAAGTCATGGGAAAAGGATAATGCTACACCCATCTGCAAGAAAGTCAGACTTTGAAAGTTGTAGGCTTGCCAGCCTCATTTCGATCCCTGGAAGGATCATGGCTTGTCTCCCTTTGGGCTTCATTTCCTAATACATGGTCAAGAAATGAATACTTAATAGTGTGCATATAACAAGAGTATGCTTACCCAATCTCATTGCCTTCTGGGGCAAAATGGCTGGCTATATGAATGACATAAGACCAGTGAATATATTGCTTTTTGAGTTTACTAAGGTTTCGGACACTGCCTGCAACTGCATTCTCATTTAGAAGTTGAGCAAAGTATGGACTGGATGAACAATCTGCTTAATGCATTGAAAATCAGCTGGACTATTATCAATAGCTTGACATCCAGCTGGCAGCTGAGTGCAGTACACCAAGGGTTGATTCTGGGGTCCATATTTTTCAATAACTAGTGATTTGGAAGATGACATATATTTGCAAATGACACTAAATTAGTGGAAGTGGCTGACATGACATACGGCAAAGCATAAATCCCAAGGGATCTTGAGAGACTTAAGGCTTGGGCCATCAGAGGCTTCATGAAGTTGAACACAAAGTGCAAAGCTGTGCACCTGAGGCATAACAATACCATGAATCAGTACAGGCTGGGAACTGGTGGGCTAGGTGGCAGCTTTGCTCAAAAGGACTGGGGGTTATAGTTGAAACCAAGTTGAAAATGAACCAGTAGTGTGCTGTCATTGTCAACGAATCTCATACCGTGCTACATTAGGAGCATGGCCAGCAGATCAATGGAAATTATTGTTCTTCTGTACTTGGCACTGATGAGCCTACACCAGCAACATTCCTTTTGAGCTCACTAGTTTAAAATAAATGTCAAGTAACTGCAAATGTTTCAGTGGATGATTACCAGGGTGGTCTGCATGATCTGCAAGGGGAGGCTGAGGGAGTGAGCTTTGTCTGAAGTACACTAGGCTAAGGGGTGATCCAATATTAGCGTGCAACTATTTGGAGGGCAGTTACAAAGATGATGGAGCCAAGGATGTCTTGGTAGTGGCAGGTGATATAACAAGACCAAAGACCTGTTTACTGCTTGAGAGGTTCACACTGGACATAATGAAAAATTTCTCCACTGGGAAGACAGTGTAGCACTAGAGCAGGTGATTCAGAGAAGCCATGAGATCTCTAACCTTAAACGTTTTCAGGAGTTGGCTGTTTGTTCGTTCTTTCTTTCTATCTATCTATCTGCCTATCTATCTGTCGATCCCTACTGTGTCTGGATCAGCAAGACAAAGGATATTTTGGAGCCTCCTGTCATTTGATATATTTACATTATTTTGGTTTGTTTTTCTTTTATTTTGCTTGGGAGTGTGTGTGTAAAGATGTGAAACCTCT
Source organism: Haliaeetus leucocephalus (assembly GCF_000737465.1). Taxonomy (NCBI): domain Eukaryota; kingdom Metazoa; phylum Chordata; class Aves; order Accipitriformes; family Accipitridae; genus Haliaeetus; species Haliaeetus leucocephalus. Next base: position 4,464,340 of record NW_010973351.1, read on the forward strand.
CTGAATTCAGTGGAGATGCTTTAACATGCTCTAGCAGCATGCTTTGCAGTTAATTAATGTACCTTCAGTGTGTAGGGGGAGAGGTGGGGAAAGAAAAAAACACAGTTGTGTCCCTTCGAACAAGAATGCTTTGTTCAGCATTGGCACAAGCAGTCTTTTGGGCTTTGTCCTAGGGGAACATGTTATCTTTCTGGCTTCAGGATCGCAGTCTGGCTTTTCTTCCTGTCAAGGGACTGGAGTCTAGGCAGAGTTCTATTGGCAAATTTTATTTTTGTTTTGTTTTGTTTTTTAATATTCCCCATAACGATGAGAAATTCCCTCCTAGTAATGGAGTTCTAACAGTGCTGTTGGGGAATCCTTAGTATCCTTATAGGCTTCATTGCTTCGAATCAGCCTCTTGACTGAAATGGGGCTGAGAAAGTGGGATCTTAAGTGTGTGTGGGTATCTTCACATGTGCGCTCATGCACACAGTTGACTACTTTGGGGAGCTGGGAATTCCTCAGAAGCAGTTTTGTCTTAAGCTCCTTGTATTTCACTAAATCAGCATCTTTGTCACAAGGGCTTTCTCTGTCACTGATGGATGGGAATTCAAGTTCAGCATAATAGGAAGCAAGAAACTTGAAAGCAGTAGAGAGCTTGTGAATTCTTAAGAGTATGTTTAGTAATCCCTGTCTGTGGCTTCAAGAGTTAGTAAAGACTATGTATATTCACACCAGGACTGAGTTTACTTTCTGAGTGTAAACATTGGCTTGCTGCAGCAACATAGTCCAAATCTCCATGCTTAATATGCTTAGTATGAAATAATCCTCTATTCTGACTAGTACACCACTGATTATCCCCCTACCTTCATCTTAGTTGCTGCTTAATTATTATCTTTCAGAAGTAGTATGCCATACCTCTACACCAGATATTTTTGTCTGGAATTGATAGTAATTTTACAATAATCTTTAAGTCCAGCTATTTTGTAGTGGGCATGTGTTGGGAACCTGAAGCGCAAAATCCAAGTGAGTTACTCATGCGTTTGTGTTTGAAAGCCGTAGCGGGGTAGTGGGCTGTGTGAGAGCTGTGCTTCCTTTCTCTTAATTTGAGGCACTGGCACTTCAGAGTTTGTTGCACAATTTTCTGGAGCTGTTTATCTGGGCAATGTGTTGCTTGGGCAATCCTTTGAGTATGGGCCGTTGATTCAGGGCTTTCTGCCAACTGATTGCCCAATCTATTTCCCTCCTGTACCTTGATTCTTGTCTTGCAATATGTTCTCTAGTACAATTATTTACATGTGCAAGAATTTTGTTAGTTTTGGAAAATTTTTATAGGTTTAATAAATTTGTCTATAAATAGTCTGCTTTATTTTTCTAATGCCATCTTCTTCCCTCCTCTGGGGCCTCCAGATTTGGCTTTTCCATTTGTTTTTGTAGTTAAGCTACTTAAAAATAACTTCTTTAAGCTACCAATAGCTGTGTTTAGGCGAAAGTTAGATAGACTGGCTCCTCTCGAGTCCTACAGCTGTGCAAGGCCTATAGCATGAGCATCTGGATCATGTTAATGGTGCCCAGCCAGGCACCATTAAGGCATGGTTGCACTGGACATTGCAGGATCAGGCAGCAAGATAAATTCATGACCTTAAACAGATCTTGTAAGACTCAGTAAAGTGTGTATACCATCTAATAGAGAAAGGTGTTTGTTGTATTAATGCTAGCAATCCCTGTGGTTTCCAGGCTAGTAGAAGATGACTGGCTGGTTTCCTGTCTTTCTCCTCATTGTCTCTTCCCCAGTTAGCATTCCTCAGTGTCAAAATTTACACCTGCTTCTGTGGTTCTTGTTCCCTTCTCACATTTTATTGCTCTCTTCTCTTGACTCTTAAATGTTACACATAGTTGCAGCCTTAGCTTCTTCAGTTACAGTCTTTCTCCTCTACTTCACAGCAGTGACTTTGATTCTTCACTTTCTGGATCAGTAGCAGATGAGATGTTAGATGTATACTCCTGGTATTGCATGCTTTCTTTGCCAGGTAGTTGATCTGCCTGCTATATTTAATACAGACAAAAATACTCCTTTTGTATTAATATTGTAACATTACGTGAACAGAAGATTATTTGGCTCCACTAGCCCCTACCCTGTCTGAAAACATCAAAGTAAGATTTAATCAGTTTATCAAGATGCTGGAAGAAGAATATGGGATCGATAGCTGAGCTGCTACAAAGTGCAAAAAATACAGATGCCGTCCAGAGCTGTTGAAAAAAATTACGATGTGGTTTTAGTGCATGATAAAAATACGGTATGTGATGTCTGTTCCGTTACGTAGTGTTACATGTGCACCAGCATGTTCTGACATGTAAATGAAATGTAAATAAGACAGTTCTAGTTTCCTTATGAAGCTTTCTAAATAATGCAGCATGCCTGCTGATATCTTCCAAAGTGAGGAAGACGTTTGCAATTTGTGTAAATTCTCATCTCTAAGTATGATGTAAATATCACTAATGAAAAACACCACTGAGTACTCTACATACTACACTCAGTTCTTTTTCATCTTGATAGGTTATATTCAGTATATTCAGGACTGTTGGTAGATTTTTTTTTTTTTAAGGGATTTCTTTATTTTGAGCAATGTTTTTGGTATGCCCTTCGAACCCTTTTTAATCTTTGGTGAGTCAGTCTCATTAAGCAGTAGAAAATTATATGTGTTTAGTTTTTAGTATTAAGACTTAACAGCATAAGGAACTTAGCCATAGTGGTTCTAGCAGAGTTGTTCTGCTGTGGTTACCTTGCAGACCACCTATTCTGAAATGGGTGCTCAACTTCCTGACAGCTTCCTCTTTCCGAGGTGCAGGAGTTACTCCAGAATAAATCATTTGTAGCACAACCTCTCCATGAGGGAAGTGGAATGTCAGTTATCATACAGAGGGATGCTCTCCCAGGCTTTCATGCTCAGTATCCAAAAGGTAAACAAGCCATAACTCATTCTTTCATTCATGTACCCCTTCCAGGGTCTTGAAGACAACTGGTGGCTCTCTGAAAGATGGTGTTTTAAGCATTGAATGTGTTGGTTTAAAACAAACTGGTTAGACGTGCACTTTTCTGAAAATTGTTATTTGATCTTGTGTGTCTTGGGAACCAGATGTATTACACCAAGGGATTTTTTTAAAAAATGCTTTTGTAGTTAGGCTTCCATTTTTCAAGCACTTACACTTGCCTAAATAGACGTTTTGGAGTAGAATAACAGAGATGATTGTTTAAGTTAGAGTTTGATGTCTACCATTATCCTTGTGCTTCAGCAAATTCCTACAATTTAATACTCACCCTAGTTCACGGTTTATCCTCAAAATTCAAAACAACCAGCAGCTTTAACAGTGATGAAAGCTAGAAGACAACTGGAAGATAACATGAGAAAACGCTTTGCTTCTAAATGCTGCATTGTAAACAAAACTGCATTAATTCAGTGTGAGTTACACACAATCAGGAGAGGCTTGTTACCAACGAACTGTCAATCTTAGGTCTGTTCACTTGCAGGAAACTTAAATTAGGGGGTGGGGGAAAGTGGGAGAGTTTGACTCACATAGGTTGGGGGGGGGTGGGTAACCTACGTTTACATTTCAAGTAACATTAGCTTTAAAAATGCTTTTAAAGTGTTAAATATTTGCCATATTGTAGTTTGTAAATTTTATGTTTTCGTGATTCACCAGGGAAAATGGATTCACTGGGAATGAGAGAATAATTCAGGCTGGGGAAGGACAATTTGAAATACATGAGATTTCACAGCCTCTGGATGTTGTGAAAATGAGGCGGGAAAGCATTTGGTGTTGCTTGCAGGCACGTGTGTGCTCCCCGCTGACTCTGTGACCCATGGAGTCTTGGCACTTCACTTTGCGTGGAATCTCTGAGCAGGAAGGAGAGAGTGTTCTCATATCAGAATAACCTACGTTCTGGTGGGTTGATTGTGTTTGTATCAGTAAATATATTATAGAAAATATATATGACTTTTAATTGAATGCTTGAAGTTACTGAATAATAGGGTAGAGGCATTTCATCCTCTGAATGCTGGTGGTGGGGAGGGAGGGTGAGAGAGACAGACAAAGGAGCTTCTCACAGAGTGAAAGAGTGTTTATCATTCATTGAGGACATGAGTTCAGTGGTCTGTGAGTAGAGAGTATTGTCTTTCAGTAAGGATGAGTATGGCAGATCTAAGATAGCCTTGTCTTGACCTAGGTCAGTAAGACTGACTGAGGTGACTCCCTGCTCTCCACCCTCCGCCTGAACACAGGCTATTTTGAATCTCATACTGAAGGCCTAGTAATCTGTACATGATGTATGAGAAGCCTAGATACCGAGGTCAAGACTGTGGAGTCTCTGAGGGATGGTAGGCATTTGTATTTTGTTTACCTAGCAAGGTTTTAGTAGCAGGGGAGCTGCAGGGATGGCTTCTGACAGAAGATGCCAGAAGCTGTCCCCGTGTTGAACAGAGACAGTTCCAGCTGGCTCCAAGACAGACCCGTCGCTGGCTAAAGCTGAGCCCATCAGCGGTGTTGGTAGCACCTCTGTGATAACGTATTTAAGAAAGGGGAAAAAAACCACTGCACAGCAGCTGTGAGAGAGAGGAGCAAGAAAAATGTGAAAGAAACAGCCCTGCAGACCCCCAGGTCAGTGCAGAAGGAGGGGGAGGAGATGCTCCAGGCACCGGAGCAGAGATTCCCCTGCAGCCCGTGGGGAAGACCATGGTGAGGTAGGCTGTCCCCCTGCAGCCCAGGGAGGTCCACGGGGGAGCAGATATTCACCTGCAGCCCATCAAGGACTGCACGCCGGAGCAGGGGGATGTGCCTGGAAGGAGGCTGTGACCCTGTGGAGAGCCTGCACTGGAGCAGGCTCCTGGCAGGACTTGTGACCCCTTTTCTGTTCCCGAAAGACTGTGCCCCATGGAAGGGTCCCATGCTGAAGCCATTGCTGAAGAACTGCAGACCATGAGAAGGACCCACAGCGGAGAAGTCCATGAAGGACTGTATCCCGTGGGATGGACCCCATGCTGAAGCAGGGGAACAGCATGAGGAAGAAGGAGGAGCAGAGACGAAGTGTTATGGACTGACCGCTGCCTCTGTTCCCCAGTGTCACTCGGTGGGGAGGAGGTAGAAGAGTCAGGAGTGAAGTTGAGCCTGGGAAGAAGTGGAGGGAGGGGGAGGTGGTTTTGGTTCTGTTTTTATTTCTCACTATCCTACTGCTATTAATTGACAGCAAATTAAATTAATCTTCCCCAAGTTGAGTCTGTTTTGCCTGTCACTGTAGTGATCTTGTACTTGTCTTGACCTGATGGGGCATATGGTCCAGCCTCATAACACCATTGCAGCCCTTTCCTGATCTCTAGTTTGTCGGCGTCCTTGTGTACTGCATTCACACAAGTCACCTGCACACCCTAGCTTGGTGTCTTCCAAAAAGTCAGCAAAAATGTGTTCCATCTTTTACTCCACATGGTAGATGGAGGTGTTAAACAAGATAGGTTCCAGGATAGATCCCTGAGGAATTCTCTTTACAGCTGGTCTCCAGGTAGTGTACAAACCATTAATGACTACCCTTTGAGCCCAGTGATCCAACCATCCACAGTAATCCACCTATCTAGACTATCATGTCCCACTTTGGATGCAAGGATGTTGTGGGAGACCATGCTGAAAACCCAACAGTCGAGATAAACAACTTTTGCTGGTCTTTCATCCAAAATTTAAAAAGAGGGCATAATTTAAGATCTTCAGTGTGCATGATTGGCGAGTGATTGAGCATTCAGCTTATCACTCTGTTCATCTGAATTGGTTGTTTTCCCCCAACATATGGTATTTTCTATACAGTGAGATGAAAAACTGAGTCTCTCTTAATCTACAGACTCCTTGGCTGTATCAACAGTCATATGTGCTTTGTTGCTCAGCCTGAATAAACTTCATCACATGCTGTCTCTTTCTGAATCGACACAGCTGAACAAGTGAGTTAACACTTGTTCTTCCTACGTCATTGGTGCAGTGTTGTATTTGGTTGCGGTGAAAGGCTCTGCTGGCTACATGTGTATGGCTTTGAAGTCAGCTGAGTTGTCGGTGTCATTTAAAAGCCATTAGGCAGCAAAATTGTTGTTACAGCCAGAGCTTGGTGTGCGTTAACTTTGCTCCAACAGAAGAACTGGAGTTTGCTCTTGACTGTTGTCCAAGTCTGGAAATGAGAAACATTGGTTCTATTAGTAATTTCCCCAGGGAAGCGGTGGATTCCCCAACACTGGACACTTTTAAGATTTGGCTGGACAGGGTGCTGGGCCATCTTCTCTAGACTGTGCTTTTTGCCAAGAAAGGCTGGACCAGATGATCCTTGGGGTCCCTTCCAACCTGGGATTCTTTCATTCTGTGATTAGTGATAGCATAAGGAATTAGGACAGCAAAATCTGATCCTTCAGTGAGTCACTTTTCAGTCCATCAGAATGCTTGGTATTAATGCTGGTGGTTTAGGTTTAATTGAGTATTGATTGAATATTTAATTGAAGTATTGTGACTTTGGGGGAATTCTCTGCACCTGTGTTCGCTTTCATAGTGAAATAAAATTCTTCTGAGACAAAGAGCCCTTTACTGATTTTGTTTGTCTGCTTTATAACCAAACATTTTTGTTAATATCTGCATGGAGACTGTCTTGCAACTGCAAAGAATTGGTGGTAGAGCCTTTGCTGGGGCCACCACAGAGTGATTCCTTTTTTAACTAGCCCATTATCCCTCCAACTAAAATCTATGCTGTGAAGTGGCTTCATGTTACAGTGGCTTTTAAATATGGACTTGACTATGCTAGCATGGTCTGATATATTCATACTGTAAGTAAGGAATTCTTGCTGGTTTTTTTCCCTGAATTAAAAAAAAAAAAAAGAAGTTTGACTAAAAGACCAAGTTATCATTTTAAATAACTGAGACAGTAGCAGTTCAGCCACGTGTGACTGGCCAATTCGGAGTGTTTGATCTGATCTGTCTTGAGGTCCAGACTCTGAGAAAAAGATTTTTGTAAAAGTTGTCAAGCATAGCAAAACTGTTGAGGTAAAATGCCCAGGTAGAAAGAGCCAGCCAGAAGGAATGCCCCATTAACCTGTCACTGTAAACTGGGAGTGTTGCCAGCTTAACGAGTTCTACTGAATCTCTGGAAAACACTGTGGCGATGGCGAAGTTTTCCGATGTTTGTGTGGTGGTCTGAGTCAAAAGTGTAAGCTCCTATGGAGGTGGTGTTAATACACAGGTAAAATAAGCAAGCTGAAAAGCTGACACTTTAGTTTTTTACTCCTTTATCGTGCTTGCGTTTAATTTACACTATAGTCTTTTGGATCCTGTTTTATTTTCCTTGACATGTAAATGGCCAGAATCCGTTTAATGGCATGGAGACAGGCAGGGCAGCCAAACCTCAAAGTGAAAGACAAAACTCAAACTTCCCTGCAAGTTACTACAAAGTGCAGCCTGCTGCAAATGGATTTTCAAATCAAACCATATGTGGGGTAGCCTTCTAACTATTGCTGAACTGCCTATACTCTCTGGAATGTATGTACATGCAGCATGTACCTTTGATCATGTATTTTCATCTCTATTTTTGCCTAAAAAATTCCAAAGGCAGTCTTTCAAGGTACATCCAAAGGAAGTGCTGGCGTATGATATTTCCTCCAAGCGGGCAGCAAAAATTGCAGCTTGCAGGGAACCTGACAGGGGAGGAGTCTGACACTTGTGCAGATTTGTGATTCCTCTTTTCTGTCTGTCTTTTCTGAAAATGTCACTTTTCCGGATTCTGATCAATACTGTGCTTTTCTGCATAATAACTATGGTGTTAGAGATTTTGTCAATAATCACTGCTTTTATCTTCTCAGCCTCTTACTTACTTAACTTGATTGGGTGATCTATTGGTTGGCATGAAATGCAAGAAATCAATTTTAGCTATAACACAGTCTTTCTGGTCCTCATGTTGACACTCGGAACTTCTAACTTAAATGTGGGTTTTCTTTAATTAAAAAAAAAAATGCAGACATGTCAGCCCTTGTTCATTCTTCAGAATGTGGATAAACAGCTGTGTCTATGCTAGACGAAGGTTGCCATTAGAGCCTTATCAGTAAACCGTTTTATTGCAGACAGTCATAAAAATAAGTTAAAAAACAAGTTAAAAAAATTGGGAAGAGTTGAGTCAGGCACATATACATGCAAAATGTATATGAAAGATGTGTCCATATGGAAAATTTTGTTTGTACAATTGCATCTATTTAACACCATTTCTACTCGTGGAGCATTCAAATGCAGATGTATAAGAAAGCAAAGATGTCTTTTTGAAACTTTGGTACTGCCATTAGCATAAGAAAGCAGAGAGTCTTTGCTAAACTCTCCTGGGATTCTCTTCTGATAGCATTTGCCTTTTTCTCCTTGTTCTCTTTTAGGTCAATTTAGCTTATGCTGGTGTTCTGTATTATTTCTCAAATGCAATTTAAAGTCATTACCTAGAATCTTCTCTAGCTCTGCAGCAAAATGGTACTTATATCCCACCATGGTTTGTGCAGGACGGCAATGGGCAAGTCACGAGAGGGAAGCAAAACGTTACATTATGTGTTTGATGGTATCTCTTAGAGGTGGCTGCCACTTCAACACCTGCAGCTTAGCTTTATCGAGTTCTACCTCTTCCTGTGGGGATGAAGAACTGTAAATTATATTTCAAATGAAATCATGTAGGTTAAGAAGTCTCAGCATGGGTTTCTGTTCTCCTCATCCTAGCTACTTTGTGTTTCTTCAACTGTGTGCTTGAACCTGAGGGGCATGTAGTATTTCAGGCAGTTCAGGAGGGGGAGCTGGCAGTCTAGGGGTGAAAAAGAATCATCTTTCCATGCAAATAATGATTTTTTTTTTATTGTGCCTCTGAGTGTACAAATGTGATGGGGTAACCTGTCTGTATCTGAAATAACAGGAGTCTGGACCCACTTCTGGAACGTAAAGTTACAAGTAAGGATTTTTATACTCCTTTGTTCTGTGGCTGATGGTAGTTTTTATCTATTGCCTGAGGATCCCATTTAGAAGTGTTGACAGTGCTTTGCTCTTGGAAGAGGTCTGTGTTGCCAGTAGTACATGTAGGTGACAGGGACAGCAAACAGAAACTCTCACCTTCATCTGAGTCCAATAAAATAAAAATGTCAGTGCTGATATTAACATTGCCAATAGTAATTGCGTTTATAGGGCACCCATTGCGGTAGTATCTGCTTGCCCTTCGTGTGGCTTTTGGAGAGATTAAAGGCTCTTCAAAGACAGCATGCCCTTCAGATGACCGATGACATGATTGAAATGTAAAATTGCCCTGCATAAAGGTTTCCCCACTGTGGTGGGTTAGCCTTAGCCGACAGCCAGGCTCCCACCCAGCCCCTATCCACAGGATGGGAGAAGAAAATGTGGAGAAAAATTAGGAACAAGGAAGCTCATGGGTCAAGATAAAGACAGCTCTTTCCCAGGCTCAAATCCACTCCTTCACTCCTGGCTTTTGTACCTGCTTCCTTCTGACCACCACCAGTGCGTCCATTGTGGAGATGGCTAGAACCAGCTGTGTCCAGCCCTGACATCTTCCCTGAAAAACCTAAGCAAGTGATGGAATTCTCCCTTCCAGATAATGTAGGTCTTGAGACATGATACTTTCATGGTCCTTTTTTCACTAGCAAAATGGACTTCTGACGCTCTAGGTGTGCTACTGTAATTAGTTGTTGAAGGGCTGTACTATAAAGCTTAATTAGTGAAACTATGTGTGTTGAAAACAACTGTGCAAAAGCAGCTTTGAGAAAAAGTTAGCATTATACAGATAATTTTACAAAGCTGGTCCACTTTTTGTACTTGTCCACTTGAGGAAGAGGTAGAATGTGTTTCGGAGGTGGGGAAGAAAGTGACTGGAAGCAGGGATGGGCGAACTGGCAAAGGCAAAGGAAACCCTAGGCTCACCCTTCAAATCTCACCTTCTTGAATCTGTTTTAGATTTTAGGTGTTGCTGTACATATGACATCTTCCCAACAGGTTACTTGGCATGGTTTTGGGCTCTGTAGTGATTGTTCTGCATGTAATGTAATTCCTCCTCTGCTATATTTTCTGTATATTCTCTACGATGCTGTGCTACCGTTCCAATATTTGATTCATCTCAATGAGTTTGTACTTCATGAATAATTAAAAATCTTTTCTTCATTCCTATTGCAGAGCTTGAAAATAGTGTATTATTCTTCCCCACCCTTAATTCTTTGTGGTTTGGGTTTCTTGGTTTTGTTTTTCTGGTTTTGTTTGTTTGTTTTTTGAATACACAAGTGACTGCCCTTACATAGCAGGTAGAAAGCTTAGGCTGATACGAGAGACTTGGCCAATGTCATGCTAGCATGGTAAAGGTATCGTGATCAGACTAGAAGCCCAGCGCCATTTGGGTTTAGGTAGTGCCTTGCCTGGTATGTATAAAATATGGCGATGTATTTATTTGTTCTTGTTCAGGCTTCTCTCCGTACTGGTTCTATAGACTTTCTACTTTCAGTCCTTGCTGTCCTGTGGAAAGGAGCAGAGGTGCTACTTGTCATTTGCAGTCATTAATCCCCATTTCCATCTTCTTTAGCGGGGAGTGAACACTGATTATTCTTGCCAATAATTGGTGGAGAGATGAGAGTTTGAGTGCTGTTGAGAAATGCTGCTGTGCAGCAATAGTGAGGTTTACTATACCAACTCTTTGGGGATTTTTTTCTTAGTATCTGTCTGCAAATTCTCGTTGGCATCTTAGTCACAGAAATCCAGCTCGCTTGCGCTGTTACGTGCCAATCTACCCGCAGAGAGAATGTGCTTAAATGGTAGTGTGCTGTTTCTTTATTTGAGGTTGCCCCTGTCCTCTTGATGGGATGCGACTTCTGAGAGTCCTAGTTTTTGAGAGTTCTATTTTTATCATAGGCTTTGAGAGTAATTTGAAGGAAGTGGCTTGGTTTGTTGGTTGGGGTTTTTTTTGCTTTGGTGTTTTGCTGTTTTTTGAGGCGTTCTTTAACTTTGCCTGTAAGCTTCTTTTGCTCAGGAAATGGCAATTTTAGTTTGGGGCCTTGACAAAAATGACTGGGAGAAAAATGCTTGTGCTTTCAGGGTTATAATAAGTAAATGCTATTCAGGGGACTTTTTGTCTTCTGTTGAAGGGCTGGGGTTTTGGTGGTATATGTATGCATTTGGCATTTTTTGTTGTTTTGGGTTTTTCTTGCAGGTTAAGGGAAGGTTAAGGTGATTTTGGCTCTTGTTTTTAGCTAATTCTTCAAAGGGGCTAGAATGAATTTTGTTCTGCTTCAGCTGAAAGTTCAAATGCATCAGTTGCATTTTCTTCTGGGCACGTTCAGGAATGCTGCTTGTTTCTATGGTCTGTACTACATTTAAACATAATTTGCATGCAGTAGCAGGCTCTGAAGCAATGCTGCTGTTACTGCCATGACAGGGTGAGAGGCTTAATGGTCATTTGAACAGTGTCACATTTTCAAGTGAGCTTGGAGCCAGAACTGAAAACTTGAGTCAATGGTTGACTGGTAAGAAAATAACGTAATATCTTCACATAGCTCGAGCAAGTTAGTCTCGTGGAAATGTGATGTGTTAAGAAATAACTTGCTTTTCTTTTAGTCTTAACACTGAATTTATTGTATATTGAAAGAAAGCAATATTTGCATAATTTCAAGCACAAAAATGCAACTCTCCGCATTCTTAGGAATCTGTTCATTAGGTTCCCTGGGAGGAGAGTGGGGCAGGCACCAAGGTCATGGCTAGTTTGCAGAGAGCGGCGTGCCCTCTGCAGAGTGTCATCTCTTGGAACTTGAAAAAATGTTACTGTCTTTGACAGTACTACCTATAGCAGCGTTGCTGGGATGGATAGCATGGTTTTCAGTGCAGCTTTTGCAAGCCCGGCCATGGCCTCAAATGCGTACTTGGCTGAAGCTGTTAGCTATGATAGCAATTGTGCTGTATAATATGCAGCTCTTTTTAGTTAAGAGCTAGCTCTGATGTGCCTACAAGAGTCAGGGTCCGAAGGATGACTTCACTGTAGTCACATACCCCCCCAGTGACCCAGTTTAGAGGGCACAGAGGATGATGTCTGTCCCACCGTCTTCCCAAGGGACCTCGTGAACAGATTTATAAGAATATAGAAAGAGTTGCATTTTTGTGCTTAAAATGATGCAAGTACTGCTTTCTTTGAGTACAGGTGAATGTGTTTGAGAAACCAAGGGCTTGACTATCTAGAAGCATGCAAGTTAAAGGACAGGTGATAACGAGTACCAGGAGTCAAGGCTAATCAGAAGCCCAGATGGCTTTATGCATGTTTAGCCTGTAGTATATCTGAAATGCTGGGAAACAACATTGCCAGTGATTGTTAAAAGGCAAAGCGAATTCTCACTACTAAGGAACATGGCCAGCAGATAAAGCCTTAGTTGTAGGTTTGAAAGATGAGTTCATAACAGTTCGGGTGTAAGAGGACCGAGCACAACGTACCGAGCTACCCAGTTCCAGCAAATGCCAAGGAGACGAAATGCTGATGCCATCAGAGTAGAGCAATATCAGGCCTGTGGAGCAGAGAATTGCTAGCTACAAATGCTCCTTTACTAACTTACTAGAAACCAAAACCTGGGGTCTGTGACCATGAGATCATAGCAGCCCACTCTGCAAAAATATTTGATGTATTGCAGAATACAAAATCCTGTGCTTTCTTTAGAAAAAGAAACTAAATCTGCCCTACCTACTCATTTCTGCTACTACTCAGTATTCCGTTTGGGACACGTTACAGTTAATTGGCTTTCACTTTTTTCTTGGCAGGAGTTTATTTGCCTATTTTTTGTTATCATTTTGTCAACTTGCAGGCTATTTCATGTACCTCCTAGCCTATTTGACAGGCTGTTTTCTCAAGCACAACTTCAGCTATTTCTGAAAACTGTTAATAGTTCGTTTGTAATGCTGTAACCTGAGCTCTCTCGTATGACTCAACAATTTCAGCCACTCCACTTGGGTTCATGTAAATGCACTGCGCTTGGTTGCTACGTACTGCACTTCAGTTTGGGGAAGGTGTGCACAGAAGCTGTCCAGCTTTGCTGTGTGTGTTCTGAGAACGATCGATGACATTCTTGCACCGTAACTGCACTAAAATGGGACTTTTCTGGCTTGGATGTCCGCTTTTCGTGCCCTTTGGCGAAAACCTTTCAAACGACTCTGGAACAGCTAAAATCAACACTGATCAGCCTGTTTAGACAGAGCCAGTTGGTGTAAAATGTCCCTGGCTGATGAATTTGCCTTTTCCCTCATGCCCACCAAAAGCATGTTAAAACCTGTTGCCTATTCACATGTCAAGTCTGGCAGAGTTTCTAATGAGAGAAGTTAATCTCTGTTTTGTCAGGTTTTAGCTGACAAGAATTTCCGTAGATTCCCTGAGACTGGAAGTCTTTGGCAGCTAAAAAGTTAACCTACTTGAAATGTGGGCCATGCAGCCGTGGCTGTGTCTCTACAAGGTGCTTTATACCCATGCTGATTTGAGTCCTTGTAGGACAACCCAGCAATAAATTCTCATTAAACGTAAAAATTTTCTTTGGTGCTATGATTCATGGTCACAAAGAAAATATGATGGGGGGGTTATTTAAGAAGGGCTTCCAGGGTACAGAGTGGAGGAAACTGGCATGACTGCCAGGCACAGCAGGGCTGACTGACATGAGAAACACCTTTTCTTTTCTTTTTTTTTTTCCCTTTCAGTAGTTGCTCATTATCGTGGAGCTTCCCAACCTGCAAATGTAATTCAGTCTTTCTAGGTTTCTTCAAGGAGAAAGAGGCAAAAAGGAGCAGAAGTGACTGCCTCTTGCTAGTTCAATTTTAGGTTGGGTTGTGGCTGTAGTTTTGTTTGTAAGCCTGATGTTTGAAATGGCCCCCCTCCAGTGTTTGCCGGTGAGGTTTCATGGTGCTCACACAAGTTCTCCTGGGTTCCAAGGAACACTCCACCAAAAACTGGCAGTAGTTTAATTGTTGCTTTAAAAAAAAAAAAAAAAAAAAACCTGACAAAAAAAACCACAGCCACAAAACCAAACAAGGTTTTGCAACTTTCCTTACATCACTGTTCCCAATTGTAGCAACTTCTGCAACAACAAAGTATTAACTGTATATAGTAGTATATGTGTATTGTTTGTTTCCGTATTCTTCCTTTTTTAAGATCTAAGTTATGCAGGTCTTTTATATCTGACAGTTCTGAACCATCTGTCTAGCAAGGTAGGACTGTAAAATATTCTTAGTTTATGGTTGGGTTATTTTAGATGTATCTTCAAAAAATATCCGCTAGTCAAAGGTCTATAGAGCAAGTGTGATTTGTTAAATTGCAACTGATTAGATCTACTATGAAAATTTTCTTGTATGAAATCAGTTTCATATTATTTATGTGGTACCAGGTTTTGAAAGAGGAAGCATTTTTTTTAGCTTCTGTGTTATCTAGAAGGAGGGGAGGAGGCAAAGAGTGTGAAAATCGCAAGTTTCTCATAATATGGACATGTTTTCCATTAGAGACCACTTCTATGCATATGTAAATCCGGAGGAAAAACCCTTCTATTTTGCCTACACCACCCATTTCATTCAATGCACAGGTACCAATTTATCAGTCCTCAATCTGACTCCCTAGATTGTCAGGCAGTGAAGAGGCAGAAGAAAGGAGAACAGGTCATCCTTTACTGTCAGTAGAGGAAAGGAGTTAGCCACTTTTATCTCCCCCTTTAGTGTAACATCTCAAAGAAAGTTTGTTGTCAGCAATTTGTTGGCTGCAGAAGCTTTATCATCTAAGTGGTATGAGTTGCTGGGAAAGCTCATTTACTGACAAGTTAAATGTTATGATCTCCTGTAAGCTGTGTATGTAATACTGCATTTTATGGTCTAGCCGTGCAGTGCAGAGCTATTCTCCGTGTAACACGTATGTTGAACATTAACTACTATTTGGGTACAGAAGGTGGAGTGTGCTGTCTCTGTTTTCTATTGGGTGTGTGGCAGTTGAAGATAAACGTACTGGCAGTTAATGTCATAAAGCAAGCAACCAGGAACAGAGAGATTGTAGGGCATCAAATCGTTTTTTTCTGATTTTGTGAATTCCTCATGTCTTGCCGTTTCTTTTTTTATTGCTTTGGAGGGTTTCCTCTTCCCTCATTCGGGCAGAATCAGTTTAAATTCTGTTGTGCTTTGGTTTGGCTTCTTTTAACAAGTGCTGAATTTACTACATATGAGAAAATACATTCTGGATACATTTTAGCAATCTTTTTGTTTGGTTTATAGCAGTTATTGTACATCTAAAGGTGATGGTTTGTTAGCAGTGTACTGCTTTAAGAAGCTGTTGTATTCTCATCTGCTTTTAATAGCATGTTGAACTTTGATTAAGAATGGCTATTATCTACCTCTTGCTCCCCCAAAATAATAAAGCAGTATCTTATGATGATAATTTAATGCTTGTTTTAAGTTTTTATGCAGCTTATTTTAATGGAGCTCCTAATACTGTTCCTGAAATTTGATAAGCTTCAATTTCTGTGCTTCTGCGTTGTTAGTAAAAAACCAAAACCAAAACCTCAAATAAAACTTGCTACCTACACCTAAGCTTGCTTGACCTTGGAAAAATAGAGAGAGGTGAAACTCTTCATCTTGTCTTTTGCTGGAAAAGACAGATTTTAGACAGCTTGGGATCCTGGACAGGAGTTCTGCGTGTTCCATTTGATGCTGCTTTTGTGCAGAAGGCCAAACTGAAGGAACTGAATGCTGTTTAGCTCTCCTTCAGCTGAAATCAGGGATTTTTTGCTACATTTTGGGATGAAGTGGTAATGCCTAATATGTTAGAGCTTTAAAAAAAACAAAATTAAAAAAAAAAAAAGATATGTGAGGGACAGCAGGCACATAAGTGGTTCCAGATCTGTACTTTCCTGTGTAGAATACACCTGTAGCTTCGGTCTCTCACTGAGATTTATGATCATCTCATGTATTTTTAGCCAAGGGGGATTTTTTTGCTCAGGAACTTGAAAACTTCCTTCCCCAAGTAACACAGCAGGGTTTACATGAAAAATTGGTTTGTTATTCCCACTTTCTCCTACCCACCTGTAACCTCCAAGCTTTGCTGCTTCTAGTGTTCAAAGTTGAAACACTGGGTATCCAAATTCTTGGCTTAACCTCAGAACAAGTACACAGGCCAATGCAGCCTAGCTTTAAGATCAGCTAACTTGTCTACCCATAGCCCACGATTAGGGTTAGTTTTGTTTCCATGCCTATGTGTTTCAGATGGCATGCCGAGTAAGAATTGTAGCTTTTTTCCCCCCCCCTTTTTCTGTTTCTCCATTTAAAGACTGTAAATGTGATTGCATTTAGCAACATTATGGAAAGATTGTTATCAAATGCCATTAATTTTCCTCACAGTGCTCTTCAAGTCTTCAAGCTGTCCAGAATTTATGTTGCAGCTTGAGTGGTGGTATGGCACTGCATGACTGCAGTTGATATGTGATAACAACCAGCAGATTTCAGGCAGTGTGTCAAGCAAGCTTTTCCTGGAGAATTTGGCTTCCTGGGGTTTAAAATGTGACTTAGGACACTTACAGGACATAAGCCTTTCCTTTCTCTCCTACACTTTGAGTTACAGCGAACTTTGAAAATTTTCATTGAGAGTGAAGTCCGATGCTGTTGAAATAGCTGCAGGCAGCAGCAACATGTCACTGTATCTTTCTTGAAGAAAATAAAAAAGAAATGTCAATACAATTCTTTAGAATAAAAAGTATTACTATTTAGATATTATTTTCCATTGTGCATCTCCTTTCCCCCATTTGAACTTAAAAAGAAACCTGTTCAAACAAACCAACCTGCACCCACCCATTAAAAAAACCTACTTTCTTTTCTGTTACAGAAAAATGCAAAGGGACAGGAGTTGTTTGACCAGATTGTATATCATTTGGACCTTGTGGAAACCGATTACTTTGGCCTACAATTCATGGATGCTTCCCAGGTTACAGTAAGTATAACTTCAGTTAATTTTTATGTTCTGCAGTAGTTAGTGTTGCCTATTATAAATGTATTACTGGTGCAGTTTCATGGAGAGATGTAGGCCTTAGGGGATATACTGCTGAAACAACTAGTATCACGTTTGGTTCTTGTACATAAAGCCAAGACTTCGAAATCAGTCATGTGTCATTATATATCATATGCACATGACTTGATTGCACATAAGTGAAGAAGCAATAATTGTGGGTGAAGAAAAATGTGCTTTATGTTTAGTAGACTCACAGTATTAACAATGGGTTAAATCTCTTGCAAGCAAGGGCTTCTTGTAACTCCTATCTTTGCTGTTCCATGCACAGATTATGTTGCTCTGTAGATTTAGTTTCATTTGCAATAGAGAAAAATTTTCCTTCTCCCCTATCCAATGACCTCCAGCATCTACAGGTAGAAGGAGGAGGAAAAAAAAAAAAGGAATGTATTTACAGATGCAAGTAGATAGATATATTAATAAGATAAGGTTAAAAAGACTGCAACCTTGTGGTTAAACTGTATTGCTATATATTTAATTTTTTCCTTTCTCTGTTCACCTTACATGCTGAGGTATTGGTATGACAGCAGCCTGGGTTGTGGATAGAGACTACGCAGACTTAGAAAATAAGTGCTTGCTTTTAGGCTCTCTGGTCAGTACATAGATTTTTTTTCCATTTTATTCTGTGCTATTAGAATAAAATGATGGGAAAATGTAGCTGCAATATTGACATCTTGTGAGATGTAGGTTCTAACTTTATAATCTCAGAAGTCTCAGCTTTACTCTCTAGCAAGCTTGGGTCAATGTGATTAGGTCAGATCAGTGTTTTATCAGCTGCACTATCATCTGTGTTTTACCAATGACTTTAAACAAGAAACAGGAAACCTGTCCAGATACTATAATGACTTGATATTGAGAAAGGGAATCTATGCTTTTGGGGAAGAGAAAACTGGTATTTTCTATTT
This sequence comes from Haliaeetus leucocephalus, assembly GCF_000737465.1. NCBI lineage: Eukaryota > Metazoa > Chordata > Aves > Accipitriformes > Accipitridae > Haliaeetus > Haliaeetus leucocephalus. The sequence goes on from NW_010973351.1 coordinate 4,482,307, forward strand.
AAACATTATCCTGATACGCCAGTTAATTTAAGGGTATGTATTTATCACTGGAAACTGATGTTTGAATGAAGTATGTCCATAATGGGTTTGGGGTTTTTAGGAAGTTTAGTGTGTTTGTGCCTGATAAAACTTACATTACATAAATTGTGTGTCCTTTTATGATGGACCTGATCATAAGGACACAGCTAATAGAGCAGAGCCTGCTCATAATAGGAAAAACAGATTGTATTGTCACTGATTGTCAAATCGCCTAATTGGGAACTTGATAGCTAGGAATAGTTACCTAGCAAGGAGTTCTCTAATGTTTTGAAAGAAGGGAAGCAGAAAGGGAGAGCAAAACATCCCTTCCTAGCAAGAAAGAGGGCAGATCAGAAGCAGAAGACGTGGCAGAGGAAGCAGAGAATGCTCATTTTCTTACATATTTGCAAAACTGAAGGGCTCTTTTGAATGGTAAGAAAAATGAATCAGAGGTGTGAACAAGTCTGTTTTCCGTAGATAGCTCTATCCCTGGTGTTCAGGGCAAAATGTGCCTATATGTGCAATCGTTTTAGCTTGCTTTGTGTGCTATTTCTTTGCTCTGTATTAGTGGGGGGAAGTAAATCACGGCATCTACAGTTACAAGAGGGATAAGGGCTATGAGCAGCTTCTGGGGGGGGGGGGGGGGGGGGGCAAGAG
>NW_010973351.1:4482991-4501574 GCF_000737465.1 Haliaeetus leucocephalus
CCGGACACGGGGGGGGGGGGGGGGGGGGCGCTAAGAAAGCCAACACTGGTTGCAGGGCCTTGGTAGTAGGGTTATACTTTCCTGGATTAAGAAGAGTGTCAAGAGCAGAGTTCTTCACCTTCACTGGAGTGCAAAGCTGAAAGCTCTGATTTGTTTTGGTTTTTTGTTGGTTTTTTTTTGCCTGGCTTAAACTGGGCAGAGTAGAGTTTAGAAGGCTTCAAGGCACAAGCTTTTATCTTCCCCAGCACCCTGTGCAAAAAGGTTCCATGCTTTAACAGCCTGCCTTAGTCTGTTTTGAACTTGTGACCCACTCATTTCATTTGCATAGCAATTAATGCATAGCCTCCATGTGCTTCTGCTTAGTGCCAGCCCAGCCACACAGTGGCAATTGCGGGGCTGGGAGATTAGAAGTTGTATAAACTCCTTGAGGCTCTAAGCCTTTGTCTTTATTAGGTATTGTTAAGTGCTAAACATCTTTAAGCCACTATTATAAATAAGAGAGAGCAGAATAGTCTTTGAATAGTGGAGATTGCTTCTGTGTGCTTCAAGGCCAGCAGCTTTTGAGTGCACTGTGTTTCTTGCAGTCCTGTAACTTTGCCAAAGAGTCAGGACAAGCAGTGTTGATAGCTGTGATTTAGAAAAGAAAATCATGATTAGGGCTTATCTGCTTTGAAAGAGAAAAAGACTTTATTTGTTTGAGCAGCTTATTTTTAATACCCCCCCCCCCCAAAAAATTTTCAATATAACCAAAAAACATAAAGTTGTGAAAGGCAAGATGTCAGCAGTAAGGCAGAAAATACTGTAAAGTCTATTCAGTGAGCTCTGCATCAGTTTGTATCTTGTACTCTTTGAAGATATCCATGAATAGAAGGATGTAGACAATCATCTAGTAGTTTATTCTAAAGCAGAGCTTTGTGTACTGCTGTATTTTTAAGTTATCTGATATTAACTCCAGAAGTAGATATACTTGAGGGGGAGAGGAGTTGTTAAGAGTTGTTAGTGTGTGGAAGAACTCGATGTAGTAGAAAACTTCTGTTCATAAGTGGGGTTTAAAGAGCAGCACAGACACACTGCCTGCTGATATTCAGCATCTTGACTGATCACAATTTATAGGTTATAGTGAGGTATAAAGCTGCATCTTACTGTAGTTGCATTATAAGTGCTATGGACCAACCCTTTTTTTTGTACCAGACTCAGTAACAAAACTCCTGAGACTTAGCGTTCTGCAGCTGTTCTACTGGTGGTTCTTTCATCGTTCTCATCCATTTTTAATTTCTATTTTTGTGTATGTTTTGTAATGTGCGTAATATGGTAGTACAGTGGGACATATGCATATATTGGAGGTGTGTGCTCAAAAACTTTACTTTTTGCGCCATTGAAAAAGGTTGGAGACCACTGCTCTAGGACAGCTGTAATGAGTCTGGGAACATTCTAAGGCCCTTCAAATGTTTCCATCGTCTTGTAGTAAAAACCCTGCTCTGCTTTTCTGTTCCTCCTGTATGTGGAAGAGAGGGAAGGGGGCGTGGGGAAGGAGGACTGAAGGAAGGAAATGAGAATCAAAGAAATAATTTCTTGTTCAGCTGTTACAGGACTACAACAGAGAAGCAGTGCTTGGGGTGATAAAAGTGTCACTCTTATATAGGAGATCTCTGCAGTGGTTTGGAGGAAATGTAAAGCTTATTGCGTTTTTAATTACTTTTACTATGGTGTGTGTGTTCTAGCAAAGCAGGAAGCCTTGAAAGCTTTAGTCAAGGTTGGAAATAGCAATAATAAAAACTTGTGAGACCATACTATCAAAGTTGAGTTGCCACGAGGAAGTATTTTATTCATCTTTGCAGAAACTGGTCATGTGCAACATATTCTATGCAGTTGTCTGTCCTGTGATAGCACAACATGGATACCCTCCCAGGCCCCCTGTTTTACAGGAATTCAGAACAGGAGGATTGTGCATGTTGATTAGCTTGGAATTTGCTTCTGTTTCTCTCATGACTTAGTTTCTGATCACAAGTACAACTACAGAGTAATTGAGGGGGAAAAAGATTTAAGATACATCTTTAAATTTTTTTTTTTCTTTTTACAACTGAGCTGCTATAATCTTTGCAGTATCAAACTTTAGTTGGGAATGCATGGAAGCAAAAATAATTAAAATGCCACTTTTCTTACATGCGTCTCAGTGATCCTCTAAGTCCTTTATGTCCGATCTCTAATGTCACAAAAGCCCCTTGGCTTAAAGAAGGTCCATATGGTACAGCTGTTCCCAGCTGGGTAGATAGATTGCGCTCTGCAGCCAGTTGAGCCATTTTGAGGGTGTGTGCACACACCCAATGTATCTGGCACATTGGGAAGCACTGGATTTACCGCGTGTGTACAGCAAGACTTTTGTGTGAGGACAGCCCATGCCTCCTGCAGGTGCCCATGGCTATGATGGGGGCCAGGGTTCCCCAGGGAAATGAGAGCCAGGACCGACCTGCAGTAAATTGTCCTGTCAAACCGCATTTTCATCTGAACTTCTTAATATTGACCGATTCCTAAATTGGGTTTTGATTCATTTGCTGTGAGAGGTGAGAAGACAATGGAGGGAGGAGATGGAAAAGAGCACATAGAAACTAAAATAGGCTTTCGTGAAAGCAGTGTTCCAAGTACAAAAACAGAAGGGAAAAAAAAAAGGGGGGGCAAGAACTGTGTTGCCCAGACTGGTCCTAACCAGCAGCAATGTGTCAGGACCCACTGATCTGGACACCGAGATGCTCACCCGTATGGAAGGTGGCCTTGTGGCCAGGTTTTTCTGGGAGGGTCAGGATCATGTGTGCTTCACAACCTAAGTTTTCAACAATGCAGTGTGAGGGTGGGGGGGGGTGAAGCAAGCTGGACAACAAAGTATAATACTCGAATGCCTTTGTTTTCTCTACACATCATGAACTAGGCTCCTGGATGTTTTAGCAGGTATTGGGTCAGGGTCTTGGAGGGACTTGGTGCTTCATGACTGCCTCTGCTGCATCTGAATTTTCTTTTAAGGGCTCATTGTCATTCAAATCAAGAGGGGTTTTTTGACTGCTTGCTTTTGATATTACTACTATGACTTCTTAAGGGTGTGAGGGATGTGGAAAAATGAGCAACTCAAACCAGTCAATTAGCCTCATAGTGTGATAGCCAGGAGTCTTTTTCCTTATGTACTGCTTAATACTGTAACAACAAGTGCTCGTTAGGCAGAATAAAATAGGGACAAGTCTTATTGTTCAATACATTGAATGTTGGGAGGAAGGGAGACTGGTAAATATTTTGATAATGCAAAAGGTTTCCTTTTCTGCTTCTGGTAGAAAAATCCCACTTCCCCATGAATAAACAGTGAAATTCATCTGTGATTCTCTTTCCCCTGCCTGAATCTCTTTTGTTCCTCTGGATGATGAGCTCTTTGGGACTGTGGTGTTGCAGGATGTGTGTCCATGGATTGTAGCCCAGAGCAGCAAATGCCAGTCACAGCTGGAAGGTCCCAAGAGCTGTACAGGTAACAATATCCTGTAGTTCTTAGTGCTTCAGTTACTAATAGTGGCAGTGATGCAAATGCCAGTTCAAGTAACTGGACAAAGACAAGGTTGCTGTCTCCACAGTGATGTGGAGCACCTGATGAACGACTGCTTCCAGCTGTGGCTGTCCAAGGCTGTATTGCAGTCTACGAACACTTGGTGGGAGACTCCAAAACACTAAGATTTCCCAGAGCATCTAGTTTTTAGTCTTCCAGTAGCACTTGCTGTTTCCAGGAGGACTGGAGACCGTTTCCCTGGCACAGACTTGAGAAGCAGCTGTACAGGGCTGGTGGTTGTGACACTGTCTGTCAGTGATGCTTCTTCGTTCACTTCTAAGTGTAGAAAGGTTAAGTCTCCGGTCTGTTCAGGACAACAAATAGTTTTTGCTGTTTTCTTTTGTCTTTGTGCGTGGTCAGAGTATAAGCTGAAGAGGTTTCCTTAGTTGTCTTCCACAGATTTAGTCAGGTTTGTTACAAATCCTTTCAGTTTATTTTTTGAGTGTTTGGGCACAGGCTTCAAAATTAAAGGTAATGTACTTTTTATTGCTAGAATTGATCTGGAGTGACATCAACTTTTGTTGTCTGTATAATAAATCTAATGAGAATTATGCTACACAAGGCAAGGTTTTTATCATTTTTGTGGTTTACTTTTTTTATTCCCCCCCTCTCTGGGTTATGAAGTTTCACTGCCGAGAAGAGAAAGGGAGTAATCTTGTATGTACTGTTGTTTTGTGTGATAGTGATTGTCTGTGTTCATGTTCAATTGTAAGTTCTGTTTCTGTCACCTCATGTCTGCAAAGCAAAATATTCCTTGGGCCGAAGTAGGTTATCACATGTATACGAATTAAGGTAGCATTGATGGTCTTGAAGGTTGTCCATATAGCTCTCCATCATTCATGTGTAGTCTGTCTGGACTACAGATAAACCACGTCACGTATCAGGACGTTTCTGAGATAGCTCTGTGCAGGCTCAGGCTGGGACAGGCAAGGCTTTCATGAATGCCACAGATTGGTTACGGTGCTTTGTGATACGCTGCTCTGTATGCAAAAATAATACTCTAAGGGGGATTTTTCTTTTTCAGTTCTATCTTTCAGTCTTAATATTCATGGTGATAATTAAAACGTTACCATGACAGGATTTGAAATATGTGTGATATTAATTTTATGTTTAGTTTCTGTAAAGAGCCGTGGAAAAAATGCCTTAAAGTAATCCATATGCAGCATGATCCTAAATGTATTTTCAGGAGTATGAAATGGGCAGGTGCAAGAGTTGTGTAGCAGCCTTTTCCTGTTATGAGATTACAGTTTTCTTTCACGAAAAGCTAGCTGTTTATTAAAGTAACTGGGCAATTAATTTGGACTAAAAATTAGCAGGTATGTTCTCAAAACAAGATAAATGTTCTGCAAAATCAAGATCAAAAGGCAGATCTTGGGAACTTGGCAGAACAGGAAGGAGTTTCTGCAAATAAATTTTTGTGTTGTTTTGAACTGTAGGGGGCAAAATTTTATTGTGGCTAAAACCAATTTGTTTTAAAAAAATCCTTCTAGACTTTCTGTCATATTAAATTCAATTCAACTGAAATCATATGCCACAGATACGTTTGAAAGAAATATTTTTAAATTAAACAGAACCTCTTTGTTGCAGTTACAAATAATTGTGGCTCTATGACCCTAGTAGGAGCAAAGGGGTGTAATCCTGCTGCCTTTGGTGTCACTGAGAGCTTTTTCCTTTTGAGTTCAGTGTATGCTGTCCTAGCAGCTTGTCTCTTTAAGTGTCCGTACGACCAAATTCCATTTAAGACAACACAGGTATATTTTTATTAGTGATGAACTGAAGCCTTAAGCAATGCTACTGACACCTTTATGCTGTAGTCTTTAAGTAAGTCCTTTCTGGGAAAAACTAGCCTGCAGTTGCTTCTGCTCATCTGTTAGCCTTAATTAAGTTAAAAATAAATGCGAAAATTAAGACAATGAGGCTTTTTTTGCAATTACAATTTTATTTATCACTTCCTGGTAGCCAAAACTGTGTTTTAATTTATGGTCACTGCTGAGGGTGCTGTAGGGGTCAAGCCTTCTATGAAGGTCAGTAAGTACGTCGGGGTGTGTTGTTCTCAGAGCCTTACCAAAGCCTGGAGGTGTGAAGTATGGCTTGAAGCATTGCACTTCCACTTGCAGAGCTTGCTTTCAGGAAAATTCCAGTGCACGTAGGAACACAAATGGCTGGTTTTGAGCACACTTCACTTAAAAGCCTTATACTAGCTTTTTCTCTGCTCTGTACAGTAGTTACAATTGGCCAGAAAATTACTTTTATGGCTGAGGCTTGGTGCTCTCACAGAACGGATGCCGTAGAACATTCATAATGCTTCAAGTATTAAAGGTTAGAAACAGAACTAAGCCGGGGGGGGGGGCAGGAAATGAAGGCAGGGGGATCATAAAACTGGAGTCCACAAAAAACAGTGACTGAACATACTTACGCTATGACAAAGATGAGCTGATACTGCACTTTGTCATTGGAGAAAGATGCATGCACTTGAGCGGTTTCACAAAAGCACGCAAGGGTTAGCAGAGTGTGTCCAGTAAAGATGAAGTGGATTCTTCAGAACAGCAGCAGTGTTTGCAACAGAATAATGATGGATGGTGAGTCTCAGCACAGATGGGATGTTTGATTGATACGTTTAGAAGATGCAGGAGAAAAGTACTCCTCCTTTGTTTCAAATGAATGGAGTTGCTAGTCTTACCAAGACCTCTGGAAGGGCAGGAGGTAAGAATAGCTGAAGCATTTGAGAGCCTTTTCATGAAAAGGGGAACCTTTCACTGGAGTGGAAGCTGGAGCTGAGTCAGTCCAACCGTGGAGATGAACAAAGAAGGACCTTAGTGTCTCCTGATAACAGTGGTCATGGTGTTCCTAGGGAGACATGGTGAATTGCAGAGGTGGCACAGGACAGCTGGGTGCCTATTGTTGCTACTTCATAGAAGCATGTTTGCAAGAGTCATCGACATTTTATAACTTGCAGTACTATTTGTAGGGGCCCATGACTGCAAAAGGAAGACGTGTGGAACTGCATACAGTGAGATTTTTGCAAGAGCCAGCTGAAACTACTAATTGCATTTAAGAGGTTGCTTACATCATGTAGTGGTGGAATCTGGATGCTGAACATCAGACTTCTGGATTGAATGTGTCAGTATATTTAAAAAAAAAACCAAACCCCCAGTGCTTTGACAAGGCCAAAGTTTTCAGGAGCTGTTGTGTATTGAAACTGTGATAAGAGGTATCCCCAGCCACATTGTTTTATACGTTTATTCAGAGACTGTTTGCATATTAGAAATGGTAATAACTGGTTTCATGAAGGTTCACGCAAAACATGGCGTTGCAAAATTTTCTCTTGGTTTCAAATTATTTCTGATATCATGGTAATTGCATGTGTGACTTCCTTGTGCTTTTGTGGTTCCATCAAATAGCTATTTTGTAGGCCAATAATTCTGCCGGTACTGGGCCAATAATACTGCCAGTCCATGTCCTCCTACCTCTGTATTTTTATTTTGTGATCTGTGTGATGGCCACATCACACACAGCCATGATGTGCAATGTGGCTTGGGGGTAAAAGAGCAGCTCGTTCTTGCTTCTGAGGAGAGATGAGTTTAATGCTTGCTGTCTTTATCTCCTGGAGCAGTCTGCCTCTGGCTGCTTGGGTACGGAGAATGAATGATAGCTTCCCGCCTAGGCTATAGTCTCATTTAATGGTCTGCGCAAGTAGTTCCTAGAGTCTTATTAGTTATTTTTAAACCTTCTTTGAAGTATTTACACTTAAGAATAATCAGTTTGAAACTTGCTGTTATTTGAGTTTTAATGTGCCTGGGACACCATATTCCAAGATTGGGACTATCAGCTGTTATTTCACTGGGAATTATAGTAGTTCAGGTTGTGCGGTGCTTATTTCTGAACATGGTACTAATGTGAGCCATAGATGAAAAGTTATTGAAGGATTTTTGCCTGTACTATAGATGTTATTCATGTTTGGTTTTATTTAACATGAAGCTAAAGTTTTCTTTTAATGGAATCAGTATATTTGTCTTTGTGAGTGGTTTATCTTTAGCCAAAATAAATATTGAGGAGAGAGACATTTTTGTAGCTAGGTATTTGAAGCATAAAAACTTAATCTGCCCTGGAGGTGTGAAAGTAACAGACTTGTATAATTTCAGTAAAAAAAGCAAAGTTTCAATGTTGATATTCTTTCGTTTTCAAAAATTTGAAATTTCACAAAGCTTCTGTGAACTGCTGTGGTTTCTGGTGTAATTCTTCATAAGAGAGCAAAGTAGAGACAGAATAAATTACTTCCAACTCTAAGGAATGTATTTGTATGAGCTGCTGTAATGTTTTATTTCCATTCTGGTAGAGATTTCTCAAATCGTAAGGATGGAATCCTTGGCAGCCTCACCTAAAGGACTCTAGTAAGTCTCATGCAAATAAAAGCACCTTCAGAATAATTGTTCCATTTCTCCTTCTTTGTCTCCTTTTTTTATGAGATTTATTTACCTCAAGGATTGTAAGTTGTCAGACTCCTCTGTACCTGTGATAAATAAATTTTTGCCTTGGCTCAGGACATACTTAGTAAATAAATACCAGCATTGCTATCCAACAAATAATTTTTCACATTTGTTTAGCCATGGTGGCATGGTGTTAGTGGAATGATAAGTAGTCATTCCGAGATCCTCCTTTTTCTGAAAGCATGAATGCTTCAACAGGGAGGAAGAAAGAGTTTTTTTCTCCTAAGATTTTGTTCCATAGTACCTAGTTGATTATTTTGAAATAAATATATACATAAAGATAGAAGAACATTTATCTCAAGGAAGTCCAAATGCTGGTTTATTACCTTGTGCGACAGGAGCATTTACATGGGGTTGCTTCACATCAGATTGCAGCCTTGTGTAGGACGTTGCACAGAGACAGTCAAAGATTTAAGCTAAATTTACACCAGAGAGTGTTTATTGCTACTCTTCTGTAGATGCAGCTTGCATTGATGAGAGACTGCATGAACTTTGCTGGGAAGCACACTTGTTTGTCATCGTAGTTACATCTACTCAAGATCTTTTGCCATTAGTTTAAAAAGGGGAGGGAGGGTGTGCATCAATGTTTCAAAAAATGCTTTTAGTGGGGTTAAGTCTTCATCCTTATCTTGAAAAAACTTGGCTATGGAGCAATGGAAGGCAGGACAGTACAGGTTCTGGAGGTTCTGCATCAAACAGGGGAGTTGAAAGGAGACTGGAACCCAGGGGTTTGGCCTGCTGTCCTCAGGGGCACTTGGGCAACAATTAAACTGAGGGACAAAAGGGTATTTTCCTTACACACCACTGCTTCGTGGCTTTGGATTTTGAGGTTTCCTCTCTGGAAAAGTGAAACTTCTCTGGCAGTGCTGATGCATTTTTTAGTCAAGCTTTCCCCCATAAAAGAAGGTAAGCTGGTAAATGTGCAAATAAATACTTTTGCAAATGTGTAGAAGTTTAGCAAATAAATATGGCAATATTTCCTTCTAAGAGATTTTTATCTGTTAAATTTTACTGTAATTAGTTTATTGTGTAAACAAAATCTTGAAATGGAACTGCTTTTAAATGTGGATTTTCTTTTTTTAGCACTGGTTGGACCATTCAAAATTCATTAAGAAGCAAATAAAAAGTAAGTACCATGTCTGCCTATTTTGTTACTTCCTTAAGAATTTGAACTTAAAGTATTTGAATGTGATTTTGAATGTTTAAATATGGCCTTTAATGGAATAAATATTTCTTAGGAAATAGAGTTAATTTAATGGCTAATTGGCTGACTGTAACATGTCAAAATGCAAGAGCATTTATAAGCAATAGACCAGCCTTCAGTAGCCCCCGTTAAACATGTGCTGTTTGTCTGAGGCAGAGTAGGTTGCCAGGTAATGTCAGTCTGATCTGTGAAATCAGGTTGCCTGGACACAGATTGCTGTTTCTGTCACTGCTTCTGATCCAGAACAGATTTCCTGTTCGTTTTTTTTTTTTTTTTTTTTTTTCCCCCCCCCCAAAGAGAAAATGGCAAATATTTTACTGAGTAACAGTTAACCTCTTTTTTTGTACATTATGAGTAAAACTAGCAGAAATACCTGCTGTTTCATCAAAGGGAGTTTTGGGTGGAGGGGTAGTGTTTGGCCACTGAGTTTTTTGTTGTAATCGGCTAAGGCAGGCAAGTTGCTCCTGGATCTCTAATAATCTGGTTGCAGGCTTGGATACAGTACAGCATCAGCACTAACGGTGTTTTGTTAATGTACTGCAGTTGGCAACAGCCATAGGCCAACTGATAATATCGCTTCTGTGAGATTAAAATACAGCATTTTGCGAGGGAATTTTTGACCCCCTTGCAGGACCTCACAGAGATGGGTCTTGATTGCTTCAGCGGTGCTTTGCTTTTCTTTCTGATAAGTATCCACATATCTAGATGATTTTTGTAAATGGTGGAGTTCTTCAAAGACCTTTAGGACATTTTGCTTTTACCCCATGGTGTGTTGGCGTCAGTCTGCTAGAACAGACGGTAAAGATAGCTGCTATGGGTAAGGTTTTGGTGGTTGGCTTTCTCTCACCTTTTCATCACATCACAGACTACCTCGAGTGACTAAGTGATTTGCAGGTGCGCTTTCTGCGATAGCTTTGTCCTTTTCTTGATCTGTCTTAAAATGTGGAAAATCAACGGTTCTGTGGCACCTTCAACCAGTTTAGTTGCACTGGTTTGTCTGTGTTTAATCTGTGAAGGGCCTGTTTTTAAAAGAAATTGGCCAAGCCCTGCCCTAAGGAATGCTGAAGAGGGAAGCAATTTGATGAGTGTTGTAAAGGTCTGTCTCACAACAGGATACTTTTCTTTACCTTACATTCAGCAGGTGCTTTGAGAAGAGTTCCTCTTTCATGATGGATGTTGCTCACTGCTCTTTTTTTTTTTTTTTTTTTTTTTTTGCCAGCAGTGAGCAGGTAAGAGTCATTATCTTGCTGATGCAGACCTTACCAGTGGTGCCTACCTGTCAGCCTAGGGTGCTTACAACCTGTCTTCTAGGAGCTATTGTTGGAGCCAACGTCAAAGCTCTAATTGTTAGAGTTTTGGCTGCATATTGTTTAGTAGAATGAATCATTAATAGGCACATATATACTGTGTTGATGCCATGTTACAGAAGACCTTAGAAAGGTGTGAAAAAGAGTCATTTTTTCCAGCATTTAATATACCAGCAGGCTGTTAGTCTGGAAGGTGAGGCTTAGGCAGATAAGGATGCGTTGGTCACAGTCTCATCGTAGCTGGGTAACATTTTATTATCTGTGTTACATAGAAAGTCAGACCTAGCGTTCACCTTCTGGCATTAGCAAATAACAATTCTTACAACTCCACTTCCTGGAATTTGTTAACTTTCTGTGTTCATGGGTGCCTTCCAGAGTCCTCGTCACCACTTTCACCTTATTATCTCACCTTTTCTCATTCGCATGTATCAATCGGAAGTCGATCTACTGGGTGGGGTTTTTTGAAGTTGTGTTTGAGCCTGGTAACAAGGAGCATCACCCTCTCCCTTCCATATCTCCCTGTCCCCAGCAACAGGCAGCATACCTGGAACTTGCTGTCATTCACAGGATGCTGCGGGGCTTTTAACAAAAATGTGTTTGCCAAATGGACTATTGCTTGATTAATCTAATGATTAGAGTATCATAAAGTATGGTAATCATCTAATCTTTTTTTCATGCATTTTTTAATTTAAAACCATGAAATATTTGCTTCTTTGAAGAATTTGAAAAACATACTTAATTTTGGGTTTCTTGGGTTGTGGGGTGGTGGCTGTTGTTCTGCCTTAGCAGAACCGCAACTAGTGTAAACTTTTTTTTCCCCCATTTAAAATCTCTGCATATACAGTTGGACCTCCGTACACGTTGCATTTTCGAATTAAGTACTATTCATCAGAACCGAACAACCTTCATGAGGAGTTTACAAGGTAGGAACTATGCATGGTTAACTGGGTGACTGGCAGAGGGGTAAATATGACATCTAAGGGGGTGCTGTAAGCAGGTGATTTGAGCTGTCTTACTAAGAGTGGTCATTTTGTCTGACTTCTTAGGTGTTTTCCTACTGTCAGAGAAACATAACCTTTTTTATTTGCTGCCAGAAACCATTCATGGGCCTCTCCCGAGTGTTTTAGTCTATAGGAGATGCTGTGTTCTGGTGCTCTGAAGTTAGCAAAGAAAGGCAGCGTTGGGTGGGGAGAGCTGCAGCTGGGACACAGCTGCTCCTTACACCAGCGATACCTGCCATACCTCTGGGAGCACTTTCCATCGTGTCCTGCTAAAATACCAGTGCTCTGCATTGTCCCACTTGCCCTGAGACTTGGGGGTGATTTAATAATGGTATAAAGGCCACAGAATTGTGGGAATAGTCAGCTTGAGTTCTTGGTTGATTGGTTGAATCTCTTCCACTTCCCCACGAGTTCTCTGTGGTGCAAAAGGTGTAAGGACTGCATTGTATAAAGTCACCTTAGAATACCTGGAGGTCTTTTGTTTCATTCTGGTAGGCTGTTTTCTGGGCTGTGAGGACTATACCTTGCTGGGTTCGTAGCACCCTGGTGTGATCTAGCGAATATTCTGAAAACTAGGAAAAGAGCAGCTGGAGGAAAAGGGTTGACTTTTGTATCTGCCAACTTTGTCTTCTTTGTATAGTAATCATCTATCTTAATGTTATTTTATCTTTTTTTGTTGTTCTGTTTCTCACCGTAGGGCACTTTCTATGTCTTCTAATTTGGTTGGCAATAATCAGCGTACTCCCAGTCAGCCTAAGATGTTTAAAGATTGTTGGTTGTTGTAGTTCCTGTGCATGTGATGTTTGCATTAAACTTATGCCTGCAGGCATACGTTTACTGTCTCCCATCTGCTGTGTTGACCATGTATTTTTTTTTTCACTGCCTGAGACAAGATCAAAGAGCTAATTGTCACCACCTTATGATACTGACATGGAGGCTTTAATATCCATTATCAGTTTAGTGCAGAAGTGTTAATTCAATAAAAGCGCATATTGCCAGACAATGTATAATTAACCTATAGAACTCCCTGCCGCTTATGTAATTGAGTATAAGATCTTAGAGGATCCAAAAACCTGGATGATTTGGGGGATTCTCTAATGAGAAAATGCAGTTAAATTAGTAGGAATAATATATATTTTCTGAAAATGGATGTAAGTCTTCATACATCAGGGTGATGTTAGACAAGTATTACATTCCCTCTGTGGTCAAATTATTCCATTACTGTCTACCACAAGATTTCTTGCTTAATCCTCTGAAGTATATGATCCTAGTCACTGCGAGATGTGGGTTTCTGAGCTATGTGATCATTGCTGTGATCAAGTAAGACATTTCCTCTGTAAGTATTAACCTCTGATGTTTTGTGATCTAATTATTGCTGAAAGGTGACATTTCAGAAGACTATTTTAATTAGAAAAACACTTTAGTCAGCTAAATTGTCAGCATTACGAACAATTTTCTTTTTAATTATAAGCTTGACAGAAGACCACTGTGAAACTATGCAAGGAAAATGAAAATGAGCTGGAAATTGATTTTACAATGAACAAATAGTTGCATTTTCCTTTTTTGTTGGGGAAAGTAATTTTGAATGTTGCTGGATTCTTAAGAATCTTTATGCTGGCTGGATCATATTTTCCAGGTAGCTTGTTGAGTAAAAAGTGAGGATTAACAACTATATACTCAGAATTATTCCAAGGGGAAATCGAATGGGAGTAAGAGGAGGAGGAAAAATGATCATTAACAGTAACCATGAACTGGCTTGGTTTGGGGGGGGTGTTTGAAATTCCTTGTGGAGACCTGTTTTCTAGTAGACTCCAGTTTCTACTGAAGCTGTAAACATCACAATCTCATAATTAGCACAGTAATGGGGAAGTGTTGAAACCCTTCACCCACTCTATCTTTTTCCAATTTAAAAACACAGTTGAAATCCAGTGCATTTTGGAAGACATCTTCTGTCACTTTTATGGGACCCGATTAGTTAGTTTAGTTAGAAAAACAACAGAGGAATGTACATGTCTGTACATGTGTGTTGTGGAGAATTTTCTAAGGTATTTTGCTGATTTGGAATATCAACAATTGAGATGGCAATGCTTGTCAGTCTGCGTGCAGAAAAGGAGCAAGAGTAAGCCATACCAACCAGAGCAGAGCTGCAGCCCTGCACAGGCCAGCTGACAATAACAGAAGCACTGCCCAGATTTTTCTTGCAAATTTAGAAGAGTTCAGGGGGTTGTGTGTCATTAGGGGAAAACAGTAAGAACAGGAAATATACTTGGCTGCCCTTAATCTATGCATGCAGATACCCAGGTTTGTGTGGCAAGTCAGGTATTAGCCAAGTAGGTGAATCAGAGATGTGACACAGAGCTAGCATGGATACATCTGATTCTGCTTTAGTGTATCATGAGAAGTCTTTTTAATCTTCCTTTTCGTATCTGTTTTCCTGTCTGATTCCAACGACTCATCCTTCACCACGTTCACAGCACGTCCTCTGTGATGAAAAACACTTGGTCTTCATAGCATCCTTTGTAAAGATAGGAGAAGTTGATGTTTGCCTTTACTGGGTAGATTCAGTAGTGCTTCATGCTTTCTTTTCTCGAGCCACTCATCGTTGCAAGCCTCACCCTGCAGTGTCCAGAGCAGTGCAGAGCCTGCCTCTGCCATCCTGCCCTGTACAGAGCTCTTCAGGACCTGGGGCACTTCTGCGTGCTGCAAACCCCAACTCTTGAGCAGCTGTGAAACTTGAAGCATGCCTGGAACTGAAGATTAGCAACAGCTTAAAATACTGCTAGTTTGAAGGCTGTAAATTCCTACTTGGCCTCCTAAATAAATGCGTGGGCTCTATGGAATTCAGGTTTCTTTTATTCAGAACTTTTCTGCTATTTTAAGTGAAAATTTAGTCTGAGCTTTTCCTTTTTGCCCAGTTTGGACTTTCCCCATGCTCAGTATCTGTGTTTGAGAAGGTAGCCCTGAAGTCTTCATGCCTTTATCTGCGTTTTGGCTCTAGATTCTCTAGTTCAATTCTTGCCTGAATTGGGCAAGACCCAATTCAGGAGAACACTGGAGCGTCAATAACATTTAGGTGGCTGTGGTGTATGCTCAGATAGAGCACATCTCTAAACAGCAAGGCTTTGGAAAACGTCCTGAACACAGCCAGTAGGTAAAAAATGTTCTCTTCTTTTTGATTTTAGTGAAAGCTATGGGAACTGTGAAGGTTGCAGGGTGTATCTGAGTGATCCCAAAGGCCCCTTTTCTTTAAGAGCAAGTTAATGAAAATGTTGTGACTGCAAAATGAATTGGGATATTTTTCCAGCCCTTGGGGCTAGAAAGATGACATTATATATACTTTTGACTTTCCTAATTTTTATTTGTCAGGTACCTGTTTGTATTACAGCTCCGGCAAGACATTCTTTCAGGGAAGTAAGTACATCTTTGCTCTTACAGCTGTAATTTAAGGTATTTATAATAGTTAATCTCTTGGTGATTTAAAATTTTACTTTTAACTGCATCATCTTTTTAATTCTTTATGATATTCTTGCACAGACTATAAGCATGATTTACAGTTCCACATGCATTTTTTTTCCTTTAGAAAACAGAGATAACATGACTTTGTGTGCATCATGACTATATTATTGACAAATAGAATGGGTAAAGACCTTTGATGGATTGACCAGGTGAGGGACATGTATAAAGAGAGCAAAGACTGTCCTGGTTTTTATGACTTGAAAATGTAACATGGGCTTACCATATTTTTCAGTATGGTAGGTAAAGTACAGGAGGAAAAGGTGATGAAGTGCAACACTTTCTGTACAGGTCAACCCTGCAAAAATATTTTGTGTGTTTATAGTCTCACCCTGGCCAATATATTCACACCTGCTCTATTTTTATTTTTATTTTAAATTACAAACCCCAAAAAACTTAAAATGCTATGTTCTAAATGTTGTGGTTTACCCCCAGCCAGCAACTAAGCACCATGCAGCCGCTCACTCACTCCCCCCCCATTCAGTGGGATGGGGGAGAAAATCAGGAAAAGAAGTAAAACTCCTGGGTTGAGATAAGAACGATTTAATAGAACAGAAAAGAAGAAACTAATAATGATAATGATAACACTAATAAAATGACAACAGTAGTAATAAAAGGATTGGAATGTACAAATGATGCGCAGGGCAATTGCTCACCGCCCAGCCAGTCCCCGAGCGGCCAATCCCTGCCCCCCCCTTCCCAGTTCCTAAACTAGATGGGACGTCCCATGGTATGGAATACGCTGTTGGCCAGTTTGGGTCAGGTGCCCTGGCTGGGCATGAGAAGCTGAAAAATCCTTGACTCTAGTCTAAACACTACTGAGCAACAACTGAAAACATCAGTGTTATCAACATTCTTCACATACTGAACTCAAAACACAGCACTGTACCAGCTACTAGGAAGACAGTTAACTACATCCCAGCTGAAACCAGGACACTAAAATATAGTGTTGAAGCAAAAATGGTTTCTTAGTCTATTTACTGTCTTCTCTATTAGTTCAAGCTTGTTTTATGGTGGAGCGTATCATGTGTTTAGTAGTAATTAGAATGTACCAAATTAGGAAATAATCATATGCAAGTAAAAATCAATTGTAGATGTTTCATATCATTAATAGCTTGTAGAAGTTAATGTTTCCATTTCTTATATCAGACTACTTTTCAGCTTTATTGCAAGAAGTATTCACTGAGAAAAAAGACATGATTTCCATAGCTTTTTTTTTTTCTTTTTAAGACTGAAATGCCCGTATGAAACTGCTGTTGAACTAGCAGCTCTGTGTCTTCAAGGTATGCAATCTTTTGAAAGTGGTTTGTCTTAATGTACTAAAAAACTCACCTACTAGTTTCTTTTCACTCTTTGTTACTAATGTTTTCTCACTGATGATATATAAATGCCATTCCTTTACCTGAGGAGAAGAATTTTAGGGAGATCGCTTTCCTGCCTTCCCTTCATTCATAACTTCTGAACTGCGTGAGCCAACGTCGGCACGCTTGCCAAGGGGAAGGAGCCTCAAAGGCATGGATGGACAAAGGTTTCAGGGAAACCAGGGGCTGACCGGGGAAGACAGGCACCAAATAGTTCCCCGCTGAGGGAGCAGCTGTGGTGTGTGCACAGTGTTACTACTTCAGCCACATGGGAGATGGTTACAGAGCAGGAGGGAGGGGGTGGCAGGTACTGGAGAAGAGAAAATTATATAGAAAGGTAAGAACTAAGAGTACTTCTGTGTCGGGAGCAAGGGTTACAAGATCAAAAAAAAAAAAACCACAACAACCTTAGGACACTAGGTTTCATTAGTTTATTGTAGGAAAAATGTGGGGGTTTTTTTTATTGCTGCGAATACATTAATATAAATACTCATTCCATTTCAGGCCGTTTGTTTTGCAGATGGGAAGGAAACTTGTGTAATGAATTCCAAATCAAGTTCATTTTTTTCTGAAAGAAAGTGCAGTGAGCTGGTCCATTCTATGCATATAAGCAGCAAAATGAATCGAAATGAAAAATACTCTTCCTGTTCTGCTGGTGGTTGGCAATGGCACATGGAGTGCTTAGGCAGAATCTCTTAGTTTAACACAGCAATGGAGATAACTCAGTGATTCTGGATGGACTTGACAGTCAAAACTGGGAAGTCAGTTCCAAACAGCAACAGATGTAAATCTAAAGGGTAGTGGGTTATTTTTCTGCGCCAGTCTGGCACAGCTCTGACTGTTAGGTGTGCAAAGAACTGCCGCAGGCAAACTCTGTTTTTCTTTTTGAGATGGAGAAAATCTGGAGCCCATATTTGATTTGTTGCCTCCGTTTCCACAGATAAAAACACCGGTAACCTCACCCCTGGTCTAAGCAAGGACAACCAAGCAAAGAATAATAGGTTGATGCCTCAAGATTTTGGGTAGTAACTGACACCTGTGATTACTGTGTAAATGTAATACAATAGCTATCCATCATGTTTATAATGTCTCCAACTAGGTACCAAAACTAACACTTCTTGACACTGTCTGTGGGAACATACTTTTACACTTTCCTGCTTTTTTTTAGTTCAGTTTTCCACTATTTTGACATCATCACAATAAGTTTCTCCAAAATTATTTCATTATTGCAACTAATTTATTATCTCTGCTGACATATGCTATAATTGGCATTCTTTGGTATAACGTTTATTACATTTTATTGGCATTGGAAACTTAATTAAGCAGAAGAGTTCAAAGAAATGTCAAATGATTATTCCCCCCTCAGCAGGTTACATTTACTCTGTAAAATCCAGTCTTGCTCCTTAGTGTGGCTTTCCTAACAGTAAAGAAAAAGTTATAAGTGGCCATTCAGGAATTGGTACTCTAAGCCCTCTGAAAGATAAGCCTTTTCTCTTGACAGGACAGCTTTAAACTTCATACATTTTCTTTTTCAAGGAAGTTGTTCTGTTACAGTAATTCTTTCTTTGTTTCAAACAACAGTTTCCAAGGCTGGTGTTCTGTGTGAATCACCATGCAAATGTAAATTGTTGGTTTGTTGCCAGTCCGGTGAAGGAACTTCTGTAGCAAATAACATTGATTTGCAGTATGGGGTAACTTGTGAAGCAGATACATAATCGTATGCTTTGCTTAGGGATTATCTGCAGAAAGGCTGTCATCAAACTTGAATCATCACTGTTAGAATAAGTTAACTACCTCCTGAGTCTTGCGTGGCTTTCGTATTTAACCAGGTATACTTTTGAAACTACTAATTAAACTCAAAAGGAAAACTTTTTCTCAGATCTCCAGTTTTCAGTTCTAATCATAAGACATCTTCATGGGATAGTGCAAACTTTTTTTTTTCTTTCTGTAAAAGAATCAACAATATATTTACAGATAAATATATTTTTGCAGTTTTCAAAAACTTTCTAGGAAACTTCCTTTTAAAAATGTCCCCCAGTTTATGGAGTTATTAAAGAATACACATAATGTATATAAGCAAGTTACGTAACACCTCCCCCTGCCCCCCCCCCCCCCGCTTGACCGCAACGC
>NW_010973351.1:4501584-4624793 GCF_000737465.1 Haliaeetus leucocephalus
CCCCCCCCCCAAAAAAACCCAAAGAAAAGAAAAAGACCAGAGAAGGGGCATGCCAAAGCACGATACTTTGTCATAAAACTGCAAATGAAGAGATGGGTCCTCTGCTGTGCCCTTGTGTTGAAAAATATTAGTGCTGCTGAGCCATTCAGGGAACATAATTCCACCAGGAAAGACACCAGGGAGAGCATCCTCCTACGGAGCCGTGCTTCCCCCTTCTGCTGCTGCCCTTCTACCCTGTGTGGGGAGCTGGTGAGACTCTTACTGGCTCTTACTCTCAAGACTTGTTTCTTAGAGATCAAAATAATGATGTTGTTTGTTTGCCTGAAAGTGGGTAAACAGCGAGTACAGCTATTGAGAAACAAGGGTGGTATTTTTTCTTGTACTTAATACTTCTGCCCTGGCTTCTCTGTGTATCTTGTCCTACGTGCTCATGGTTCTTCTCACCCTTACACATCCTCTTTACGGCACAGTCAGCCTTCATTCCCCACCTTCCCTCTCAGTGAACTAATAGAGAAATCTCCCATGTTTTTCCTAGATAGTTGTCAACACATCAAACTTGAGGGGAAGAAAAGTAAGAAACTGAAGTCCTCCTTGCTAATGTTTGTTGTGGCTCCCTCTTATATACTGGAGACTGGACTGCCAGGAATTTTTAGCATCATCTGTGTTAAATAGGCTTCCAACTTAGATGAAACAGCAGCAGAGCTACGATATCTCTGTTAAAGACATGCAGATAAGAATACTGTAACTCACCGTGGAAGATTACCGTTGAAGAGAAAAAATGTGTGTGAGGCAGTATTTAGAAATGAAGATCGGTGAACTCGATCTGTTTAATATCCTGAGGAATGCTAAATGTTTGAGCAAAGTTCAAGTGCTCAAAACCATCTAGTAGGTGTATCAATCAACAGATTGCATTTTGAATGTAACTTCCTATGTTCTAATGTATCATGCTAGGTATTTTTGAAGACGGAGAGTGAATTAAATTCTTGCAACTGTTACGTATAAAACTGCCCTGAAGCGAGAAAACTTATTGTCTTCAAGGGATTTAATTTCCCCCTATGCGTGGTTTTGGTGGGGGTTTTTTTTTGGTAGTAGTAGTAGTCAAGAAACCCCAACTGACAAAGGCCTGGTTTGGAATCACATCATATGTCAGGTGACACACAGTATTGCTGTACAGTGTATTTGCCACTGATGTTTGTCTCACAGTCCCGAGGCAGTGACGTTACAGCTTCTTTGTATAGCCAAGAGGTTCCAGGAGCAAAGCATGTCGCAGGCACAAGACGGTTAGGGGTGTCAGTCACCGAGATGCTCGGCACTTGCATCTCCTGCTGAGCTCAGTAGAGTTTGCGAGTGTTCTGCTCCTAGCAAAGAAGATACCAGGCCCTAAGCAAATAAGTTGAAAGTGACACCTCAATTACGTTAATGCTTCGGCATTTCTTTCCTTAAAAATTACTTAATCGGAATATTACACCACCACTGTGGTTTTAAAAAAAAAAAAAACAACCCACAACTTTGTCACTGGTTTCCTGAGACTAGGTATTACCTTCATGTTTTGGCACGAACAGTAATGTAACAAAGCATGCAACAGAATGGGAAGAGTTTTGGAATGAAAAGTATGACCTCATCGCAATGAGAGGAAGGTTCAAAGTAACCTCTTCTGAAACAGTAGTGCATTGATTTTTGGTTTTAATAGAAACTTTATTTCCTTTAAATGCTTTAAAATCCCGAGAAGCAGCTTTAGTTAAGCTGGTTTAGTTCTAACATTCTTGAATGTCAGAATTCTGTACCATAACCTTACACTGCTCCTGCAAATGCATTTGTCTGACTTTTGCTGTAAAATCTGACTTGCGTTTGCGGGGGCAAGCGGTTAACTTACAATCTAGCTTGAGTTTGCTGGGGCTGGGGGTGTTAACTTACAGCATTGGCACAAGTGCATTCTTCTACAACATACTTAAAAACTTACAAACTATCATTGTCTTTGTGGAGATTATGGAATTAAATGTTTCTGGTCATCCCATAATCTTTATGTTTTTAACTTTTCAATTCGTTGATTGCAGCTGAGCTGGGAGAGTGTGAGCACCCAGAGCACACACCAGAACTCGTGTCTGAATTCAGGTTTGCACCAAACCAGACCGAAACAATGGAATTTGACATTTTTCAGAAGTGGAAAGAGTGCAGGTAGGGTACCTGTGTGGGAGTGGTGACTCTAGCAACAGGAAGTTTTCTTCTCTTCCAAAGTCAAATATGTCCACAAGAACCCCTTCAACAGATGTGAAATGATGATTATGTTTGTCAGTTGAGAAGTACTGTAAATAGATTCTGAGCCCTCCCCTTCCCTAGAAATAGCAAGTGTAATTAAGGAAGGTTGGTGGGGTGAGTTTTAATTTTTTTAATTTGTCTTTATTTAGATCATTTCATAACAGTTTAAGCAGTCAGATCTTTTTCCTGTTTATATTGGAAACAATTCTCTTTCTCTCTCTTTCTCTCCTTTCACACATGCACATATAAATTTTTATGTTCAGGGTAGTAGCAAACTCTTTTTCCTGTCTTTTGTTAATAAATATGGTAGATTTCGGTGATTCTGTCTTACCTGAACTTTCATCCTTATTGGCAATTTTAGACCTTTTTCAATTTTTGTCCCTCTGGTTTATTTTCATTTGGAGGGAAGAGGGTAAAAACATAAGCTAAACTTGAAATACCATTTAGTGTCATTAAGATTGAGGACCCAAAGGAAAAGGTTAGGGGAATGAATTTGAAAACATTTAAAATGCACAAAAATTTCTTACCATAAAGTGTAAATAAATTTTATGCTCTTAGGGGAAAGAGCCCGGCGCAGGCTGAATTGTGCTACTTGAACAAAGCTAAATGGCTAGAAATGTATGGTGTAGATATGCACGTAGTTAAGGTAAGATCCACGTACCACTTTATTAATGTGGGGTCCCTGCCCTGGTGCGGGTCAGTCCCTCGGGGTGTCCTTGTAGTGGCGTGGGTTACCCTGTGGGCCGTGGTCCCTCAGAATTCCCTCCCTCCTGCAGGGCTCCTCCCAAGAGTGCATCTCCAGCCACGTCCCCCACAGTGTCCCTTTTCCCTTTGCCCTTTATTTTTTTTTTTTTATTTTTTTTTTTTTTTTCCTTTTGCACCTCCTTCCCCTGGCAGCTACTGCTTGCTGTTAAACACAGGTGAGCCCAGGTGTGGGCTCCCCTGGCTGCAGCGTTGGTGTGGGGCCATTTCCACAGACATCGGAGCCGTCTGGGGCAGCACGCAGCCTCTTCCCACGCAGGGCACCCTGCAGCCTCCTGTTGCCAAAACCCACCAGTTTGCACCCAATACAGATGCATATTCTTCTGCTCTGTAATGTTAAAAAAATACGCAAACCTTATTGTTTAGTTTAAAGCCTATGGATTTTGACATACTACCGTAGTAAGATTTACACTGCTAATGGCATAATTGATTATTGATTCTGTTCTTGCTTGCAGGGAAGAGATGGTTGTGAATATGCTCTTGGACTGACACCAACGGGCATATTGATCTTTGAAGGAGCCAACAAAATAGGCTTATTCTTTTGGTAATCTGTTTTTGTGTTATATTCCTTTCTATTAAAATGCTGAAATCTTTCTCCTTTACGTAATGGGATCTTGACTACGTTTTGTAATTTAGATTGAATCTGCAAGGTTAAAATATCAAGGTTAAACTTGAAGGTAAATTGGCCTGGCTAGAAGTACCACTCTCAAATGTGAAGTATTTGTTGAAAAACAGTGACATTTCCAGTAAATCGTATTTCTATTACAATTTCTGAAGTGTGTTCCAGGATTGCAAATCTCCCCTGTGTTTTGGGGGATGGTCCTAGATTACAAAATGCCATTTTTCCATTAATTTTCTTTTTGCTTCTTGTGTTTAGGCCTAAAATCACAAAAATGGACTTTAAAAAGAGCAAACTAACGCTTGTGGTTGTGGAAGATGATGAACAGGTAACTTTCTTCCCTTACTTGGGCCTGATCCAACAAAGTGTGTTGTGTGCTCAGGCTGGTGAGAACACAAGGGAGGCTCAGCACACTGTTGGCCCAGGCTGTATTTCTCCTGCCAAGGACAGTAACTAATACCATGCATGCCAACTTCCAAAGCTTTTGTTTCTGCATTTAGGGCAGAGAGCAAGAGCACACATTTGTTTTCCGGTTAGACAGTGCCAAAACGTGCAAACACTTGTGGAAGTGTGCAGTGGAGCACCATGCTTTCTTCAGATTGCGAGCCCCAGCAAATAGTAAATCTAGTAGATCCGACTTCATAAGGCTGGGATCACGCTTCAGATTCAGGTATTTAGCGAAGTAACAGCAATATATTTGTGTTTATACAAAGGAGTGGGTCCAGCATCCAGCAAAAGGCAGTAGTTAACTTTGTTTATTTCTGTATTTTAAGTGGGCGGACAGAGTATCAAGCAACACATGGGACAAGATTACGCAGGACTAGTACATTTGAAAGAAGGCCCAGCAAGCGATATCCTTCTCGAAGGCATTCCACTTTTAAGGGTAAATGTTTGTACATGTGTTCACTGAACCAGTCATGCAGGTGTCCTGTTAACTCATATAAATGGTGTATTACAAGCATAAAATCTGTACCACAGTATAAAAAGAAAAACATGTCAGACCACCTAAAAATCAGACTTTACATGTTTTTTTTCCTCCGGAGTCAGAGTCCGTTGTTCGTATCTACCGTTTTTAATCTCTGTCTACGCTTAATTCTTCCATCCCCCATCTGTGAAGAAGGAACCTATGGTTTCTTTTGTTGCTCTGTTGAGGAGGAAAGAAAGTTGCATCAAACTCAATGAGGGAAAGCATGTAATATTGTCATGTAGAGTGGAGCAGTGTCCAAAAGCCTCACTGACTTGCTTATCTAGCCAGACAGTTCTAGGGTTATTGAGCAGTCTCATTATGCGGTTGTTGCTGCTTTCCTGACAGTAGTGGCATGTTATTCACCTGTCCAGACTCTGACCTTAACTAGCTTTCTCTAGGACTTGAAATGTGTTGAATTTGAATGGAATGACAAGGAATTGATTTCCCTTGTGGTTTTGTCATTTGTCCTTCAAAACTTAAGCTGAGATTTTTATTCCTTGTAGAAAAACCTAGGAAGGAGCACTGCAAGACAACCCCCTCTGAATTCTGTATTACTTGAGGCTGGAGGTGTAGTTGCTGTATGGAGCAGAGTGAGCTGACATTCCCTTAGGATGTCTTTGCACTCCTTTGTATTCCTAGAATATGAATCTCAGTTCCATGAAAAGTCCTTGTGGTGGTGTTATGGGGGCACTTCTATTTCTCATGTACAATGGGGGGAAAAGGGTAGCAAGCATGTATGCTTTCTAGAGGCTGTAACCGACCCTCCCCGCCCTCCCCCCTTTCCTTAGTACGTGTCAGTTTTTTACAGAAATGCAAATTTATTAAATTTGTGAGATACTGTTACGTGATACGTGAGAGCCAATAATAAGGTAAGTGTGGATGATTTCATAAGTGGAAAAATGGATTATTTTATTTTTACAATAACAGGATTTGTCAGACCTGCAGGTTATACCTTGGGTCTCAGTGCTTCTGTACTTTTGTCTGTGAGATGTGGGGAGAAGGGAGAAAGTGTGGCTTATGCTCAGTTTAGTTCTCTGTGCATAGCAGCCTGGCAGAACTTCTGTCACCCCCAGATGATCTCCCTCCAGAGAGCTCAACAGCATGTTTGTTAAGTTAATGCAAAAACTCCCTTTAGATTATTGTCTTTCACGCATCTCTTGGCCATTAAGACCTGTACCTAGTTGCAGCCCACAGGCATTGGATTCTGTCCTAGCTCGGTCTCTTTGAGACTTGTACAGTGTCTCATTAAGTTTGTCATCCATTTTCTGAATTCAGCAGAGACTTGGATTTTCAGCTGTATCACTCAGCAGTTTTTCAATGCTCTTGAGAAATATGCTGTTTGTCAGGAAAAGGAAAAGATACCTCCCAGTTACTCAACTGCCTTCTTCACTGTTCTTTCCAGCCCGTCCAAAGCACAAGCCAAGACCTTGTTGCTCAAGATTGCTCAGTACCTTCCTGTATTCTCAACTGATGGGCTTTTTTTGGCTACCATCCTTCACTGTAATAAGACGCAGGCCATTACCAGCTTCAGGAATAGTCTGATTTCTGTAAGGTGCAAAATTTCTGTGAGGGGTAGCTTCCGATTTCCTAAGGACTCGATGGTATTGACATGGTAGCTGCAGCAAGGTGAGAAGAGTAGTGTTCTGGTTGTGCAGACCTTACTCTGTCAAAAGTCCTTCTTTTGTGACGTTTGAAGGGAATACTCTGTCTGCTGTCATC
The DNA here is from genome assembly GCF_000737465.1 of Haliaeetus leucocephalus. Classification (NCBI taxonomy): domain Eukaryota; kingdom Metazoa; phylum Chordata; class Aves; order Accipitriformes; family Accipitridae; genus Haliaeetus; species Haliaeetus leucocephalus. The sequence continues at coordinate 4,507,908 of NW_010973351.1, forward strand.
TTTGACAGGCTTTGCCCCTTGAAGAAATAGAGGGAGGTTTGTGTCTGCCTCATACTTTATGTACTCACACAGGAATGCTAGAAAGCACAGGGCTGCAGTTGTGATTCTGACGCATTTGTGCAGATATGTCTGTATGAGGATTTGCTTAAGCTGTAGTGTAATATCCCAATCACAATAGCTGCAAAATGACTGATATTTCACAGATCTTAAGTTTTTTTCACCTGTCTTAAGGTTTTTTGTTTGTTTCTTTTTAAGCAAACAATCCTGTGAAAGCAGCACAGCTGTGGTAAGTGACTGCCCAAGTTCTCTCTAACTCTCAGTTGCTGTTGTCGGGCAAAAAGGATTCTGAAGACCATTTCTGCATTAGGATTTGTCGAAGCAAATTCTCTGGTGTGAGATGAATTGCTTTGGGATCTCTCATTATTCAGCACCAGATTTTTCTTGGGGACTGCCTATGAGACTTTAAGTGCTTCCATTTTTAAATCTTTTTTTCCTTTTTGTGTTTGAGATCAGACTAAAGTTAAACATACTTCCTTTCTGCTCATTGCTATTATGCTAGCTTATCTAGCATTATTTGTTCCTGTTTCATAAATGTAAAATGAAAAAAAAATTTTGCACCCCTTTTTCTTGCACTCTAATTGCTGTGGTGTGTATCTTGAATAAAATATTGATGTCCTTAAGAATACGAATTTTATTTCACTGTAATACTTCCCTGAAGAGTAGTACCCTGAACTATAAGAAGTTGTGATGTAGATGTACTGATTACATAAAAGCTCATTTTTTTTTTCTCCCTTAGTGCTAAAAATACTCCTGAAGTCCATAACTACCAGGTAAGAGCATAACAATTGTTGAGGAGAATATTGACATTTTCTTATTTAGTCATAAATATTTTGGCTCTAGTACAGCTGGTTTGCTCCCCTTTCTTTTCTCTGGGGTGAGATTCCTTGAGGTGGTTCAGAAATGAACAACATCACATTGGGAGTTAAGGGGAAGGTGGAGGGACTCCTCTCTTTCTTCCTCTGTGTTCTTGGATGCTCTGTAAGCTGAATACACTCCATTTGCCACCCTCTTTCCCTTCCCTTCCCTTTCTGTGAAATCACAGGTTAAAGCCTTTGGGACTGTGAATATGATGGACCTCAGGAGACTGCTCTGTGAGCAAGCTTTTATCTAGAGCAGCCTCTCAGGTTGGATGATCCATGACAACAAGTTCCAAGTTGCAATTATCTCCCCATCACAACACTTAAGGAGTTCATTGCTGGTCAAATGTTTGTTTGTTTGTTGTTTTTGTTTGTTTTGGCTTTTTTTTTTTTTAAACAAGCTCCTTCATACACTTCAGTGAAAAACCTTACCCATTTTTTATCTGCGATACTAGCAGTCAGTGCTACTGAGAAAACAAGCTGTGCTTTCATCCAACCTGAGTGTGTGCACGAGAACTTAGTTTTAGCACTTGTTTTTATTAAAAGCCTCACTAGTGATTTTGTGTCACTGTTTCTTCTCAAGATCTTATGGATATGAGAGAGAAATGCTGTCGCCAAAGATAGGTGACCTTCTGAAGATTGCTATTACAATAGTAACCTTTCTCACTCTCCACCTTTGATTAAAGCTGACATTCTTTTGATGTGCTTTCTATGAGCAGCACTAGGTGTGCCAGGTTGTCTCTCAAACAGCAAAGCAATTTTCTTTGCATTTTCCCATGAGTGTGTCCTAATGAGCAAGCTCATCACCAAGAGGTCTCATGTATATGCTCAATGGCGTGGGAGAAGGTCTGAAACAGTGGGATTTCTAGGGCTCACAGGGAGCATGTTTCTCATGGCCCCAGGAAAATAAAAAGTTAAAGTTAATAGGGAGTTTTTATATGATTTAATTAACCGGGTTCAATGTTTTCACTTGCAGCCACAGTATCATCCAAATATACATCCTGCTCAGCCACACTGGCATCCACATACACCTGTGAATGTAAGGTAAGCAATCTTCACTTTGTGAAAAAGACGATTACTTCTTTATTTATCTTACTCTGTTGGCGTGAAGCTTTGGTGGACGTATTGGGCAATTTTCTGCACATGAAAAGCAAACAGAAGTTAGAAATATGTGATGTAGAGGCAGCATTAAATAACTTCTGTTTAGATTTTGCTTTGGAATGTCCTAATCTTGATGAAAATTTTTTTCAGGTTGATTTTAATTCAGAATTTGAAATACAACGTCAGTGTATTTCTGTAGGGTGTATGTAGCGTGGGAAGATTCTCAGTAGCTTCAATAAAACTAATTGCAATTTGATCAGTGTTTAATCTCCTAAAACAAAGAAGAAACTCATTTTAGAGTAAAGTTAAGTTGCGAGTGAACAGGTTCTTGCATTGGAGCACTTTTTTCATCTTTTGCAGAAATGTATATGGCAAAATGACATGTACGTGGAACAATGTAATGGCACTTTACTGATAATTAGCATTAGTGAAATTATAACATTGAGGTTTTGAGAACTGTTTCACAAAAATATTCCTGTATGTGCTGTTGTGTTACTTTCTCACCATACTTTTTTTATTTTGTAACTACTAATGAGAGAAATTGACTGAAAAGAAATTTTGGAATAAATTCAGTCCAAGTTAGAAGCAGCTTGGTGGAACGCACAGTGGAGGCATGCACCTGCTGGTGGATGTGTCTGTACATGTGATAAAAATCAGCTGCTACTTTATCCTAATAAAAAGTAACCTTTTTAGGTTACTCAGTTTTTTAGACAAATTATTACTGTCTTGACTGAAAAATACCAATATCCTAATCTTCATTCCAATTCATCTTACATTTTTATCTCTATATTCTTACATCAGGATAGGTAGACTTTGTTCTTAGTGTAGGCAGGCTCTGGAGATGAGGCTGAGCTTAAAATGGATGAAAAGACAATTTGGTCTGAGTTTGAGTCTGAGAATGCAGGGAAAAGGCAAATATGTTATTAGAAATACTTATTAGGCAGAGAAGCAGACATACTCATTGTCATCTCAAAATTCCTGGCATCAGCAGTAAAACATACTAAATTTATGCTAGAAACAGAAAACTTTAAATTGGGTAATTATCTTTGCCTGTACTTCAAGATTCTTCCTGTTTTGAGGGTTTACTTGTCCATTTAATTCTGTGTGAGTTAAGATGTACAATTTCACATTACAAAAGAGTGATTGCCGAGAGAGGTTAATGATTTTATAAATCGTTTGAGGTTTTGATGAAATTTTTCTAAAGATTTCTTCACTCATGGTACTAGTCTGTAACATTTTAAAGCCAAATAATTCACCCTGGAGCAGAGCTATACTGAAATAAGCACAATAATGTATTGTAATATGTGTAGACAACCTCCCCCTTCAGCCCTTCCACTGCCTGGACAAAGATCAAGGTCAGTGAAATATGAACAATGGCTTTTAAATAGCTAGGCTTGTAAGGCTAAAAAATGTACTGAAAAGCTCAGTCGTGCAGGCTCAGTAGAAAAACTGCTTAGAATTTTTGTCCCAGGCAGGTAGAAGCGTGTAAGTGTACGGCTGAATTGGAAGCTTCAAGTTATTGTTACTTGGAGTCAAAGTGGAAGAGTTGGATGTTTTAACATCTTGGATAGCTTGATTTGAAAAAGCTTAATCCATCCAGCTATGAACTTGAGATCAAACCACAGATGCATGAAATTCTTTCTGCTGGGCGTGCAAGTCTAGAATGGGCCAAGGGCTGAAATGAAACTACCTGTGCAATACATCTTACATATGAGGGTTTTGTTGGATAATTTGCGAAATAATATGTGGAATCGCATCTCAGTCTTCCTTGGTAAAATTCTTTTGTTGACATTATTTGTTTGCAGTTAACTTAATGTTCAGTCTTCTGAGAAAATTCATTCCAGTTAACAGTTGTCATTATATAACTTTAGAATATCTCCAAAAAAAGGTAAAAACTAAACCTGCCTGTATTTCTGCTAGCATAAAAAAACCTGCCAAAATAAAAAGTGCAACTTCACTTTGGTAATAAGGGAATTTTAAATATTGTGGTTTCCTACATACTGTTCAAAATTTTTATTTATTTACATGCACACACCCCACCACCCCCAATGATTCAGGAGGCACTGTAGGAATGGTTGAGATTAATATCTCTAAGCAGCAATAAGTAATGAACAAATAAAGAAAAAATATTTTTTTCTCCTAGTACTTTTGCAAGTTTCACTACACAGTCACAGAGGAATACCTGTACTAACTATAGACTCTAGGTGTTCATCCTAACAAAATGTGACTATGTAACTTACAGGCTGCTTCAGTGTAATTAACTGCACCAGCACTGAACAAATGGCAATATTTACAGAAGAGCAGTTCTCATTCTTAATAGGATTGCCTTTCTTAATTTTTTAGACCTTAAGGATATATTTCCGTGAGCTCAACTTTTTGCATGATATGGTTTATTTTACTTGTTGTACGCATTTAGTTTTCTTACAGCCTCCTCCTCCCTCAGGAGCATTGATGCACGGCACTTGTCTATAACACTTGAAAACAGAGAGGGTTTTTAATGACTGAGCTCCAATTCAAAGCCTTTTGAAATCAGCTAAAAGATTCCCAGCTGCTTCAGTGGCTTCTGCATCGGACCTATAGGTCCGCCACTATTTCCTTCCCTTACCGATAGTTGCCCATCACACCCTACTCATGCTTAGCACTTGCTGGATGAATTCATGTTACTGTGTAGCACTCATAAGTTTACTTCCATCTCTCACTAACCAATAACTGTGCAAATGGTACAGGCCACCCTATCATGATGACAGGCCATATTGGAAACCCCCCACAAGTGGAGAGGACAGCAATTTACGGTATATCCAGGAACAGAACCAGAAGAATTTAGGAGGAGTCCAAAGCATGGTGTACCAAGATAAACTCATGACGACTCTCTGAAAAACAGCCATCTTCATTTCACCTGCCATCTTAGACGATCATTGCATTCCATGGTCCTTGTCTGTCTGCAGTATGTTCAAAGTGTATTGTGCAAAAAGTGTGTGTCTTTGTATGTACATCCATCGTTGTTTCGTGTTCATGGACATTCTTGGGAAAAGTATTTTCCGTATCTTTGTAAAAAATCTTGAAAAACCTTTTGTGAAAGCTGGTAAGAATTTCCAGTGCCCTGAGACCAGAAATATTTCTGGGGATTTACATTCTACCATACTTTTGAATCTGTGACCCTCTGCCCGCTGTTTCAGATCAGCCATTTGTGCCTTAGTTCTTTTTATAACCTTGTTTCTTTTGAGTCAAATTAATAGATGAAGTTTGAGAAACTTTGTTTTTTAGTTGACGTGCAAATAGGAGACTGGAGGGAGGAAAAACCAGAATTCACGCTGGCAATCAAAATGGCTTGTGGACCACCAACAAAGGGAGCCTACTGAGGTAGTCATAGGTTTGGGTGTCATTTGTTTTTAACTTTTGTGTTCCACAGCAAAAATACAGGTGCTTGCCTAACTTTGAAAACAAGTCTAGGGAAAGAACACTGTAATAAACTTCATGGAGTACGTGTATTCCTTTTTTTTGACTTACTGATCATATTGATAGCATTCCCCAAAACCATACCTGCTGCTATAAAGGCAAGAATGTTAAAAATGAATCCTTGCTGAAAGGGTGCTGCTGTCGTCTTATTTTTAATGTGATTATGGAAGTTGAACTATACAATCGCATAAAACTACCTACCGATAACTTTTCTCTGAGTGGATTCAAAACCACAGCTCTTAATCGGTACACTACAAGATGACGATGATCTAGTGAAATAGCTCTATTTTTTTAAAGTTAGACGTCTGCAAAGTTGAATGTATATTTTACAAACCTAGGTCTTTAAATAGGTTTGGCTGGTATTTTGATCACTTGCCGATATTTTTTTTTTATTTTTTTTTTTTAAACTGGAAATCATAGTGCCATCTTCACTCATGCATTTGTTTTAATTAGGCCTTACATCTGTGGTCTCTCTGAAGTTGTTGGAATGAATGAATCTTCATTTGGGATATTTTAAAAATTAAGTAGTTTTTAACTTGATTTTGATAAATGCACATTTGTAAATGGTTACAACCATGAATTTTTTCAGAGCAAATTTGACAGTGTATAACTTTTGTGAAATATATTTGTTTACAAATTCTATCTTTTAATATTTGTTTTGATCTTTCCTGTATGTGCTAAGTACAAATAAAAATTTTCAATCTTCTTGTTCTGATTATGATGCATTATTGATTTCTGAAAGATTTGGGGGGAGGGGAGAGAGATATGATACACGTTATGCTTGTACCTGTTTTGCCCTGGAATCACTAATGCTGTGCTGGATCGACGTTTTTTCTGTGCAGCCTCTAGAGAGCGGAAAACAATAAAGCAACTGTGCACTGAGATGTGAAAATGCCAGAGTAAGCCTAAGGTGGGTAATCACAGAGGCTGACTTCAGTTTCCCCCAGCTAGTCTTCCTCTGTTTTAGCAGCATTTTATTTGGGAAAGGAAGAAAGAGAAACTTTGTTGGAGCCACTGGAACAAGAGCCTAGTTCAGCTGCTGCTCTGGATGCCTTCTGGAGGAGGTTTTTTTTGAATACTCGCGTTAAAGCGGAGCATTGTTGCTTTACAGTTTACACACCTACGTTCATAATACAGTATCGTTCTTGTCATGTAACTTCATTGGTTTCTGTGTGGTTCGTTGTCAGTGTTCCTCCTCATCACGTGGTGTTATCTGCGGTTTGGTTTGTTGCTGAAGGTGCACTGAATGAGGGATCTCCCTGACAGATCGCAAGAAAAGAGAGCATAAGGCCTAACCGGTCCTTAAGCGTTAAAACGCCTCGTGCAGGAGGTCTGCACAGGGTGAAGAACAACCTGTGGGAGTTGTCTGCTCTGCAGTTTGTGTGTGTCCCCTCAAGGGAAGCACTTGTCGTTCTGCTTCTCTGGAGAAGGCACTCACGCACTCCACACCCCCCTTTTGCTTTTTCATCCCACATCCTTGCTGTCTGCAGAAATCTGTACCGGCAAAGCCACCGAGCGATCGGGTAGGTAAGAAGGGATCGATTTCTCTGTCCTTCCTTGCTCTAGTCTTAGCTGGCTTCTTGTGGCAAATGGGCTGGGACGTGGTTGGGAAGAGGGAACATTTCTACCTCTTTCTTCTCTGACCCCAGCGTTGCTCTGACTGACCTGTGCAGCCTACATCACCTGAACAAAGGTGGATATGGGTATTATCTGTCTGAACAAAGTAGTACAAATAAGTTGCTTTAAATTTAATAGCACATTGGTTTTTTTCCTAAAATTAGTACACTCTTTCCTTAAAAAGTATTGGTTTTAGCAAGTGACTAATACGGGCCTTGTGATGTTAGGAATGCGGTTTTGTGTTTGAAGCAACACAAAACACTGCAGGTGAAAACCAAATTATGTGGCGAGAGAGGAGAAAGGTGGAAAATGTTTGGTTAACTCAGCTGTTAAATGTAGTAGCATCTTTTGTTTAAAAATAAAATACTGGGAAAGCTCTGGCAGTATAAATCAATACTACATCCTAGATTTGTGCTGCTACAGGAAGCCACTGGTAGTTTATAGATGCACAAACTCAACACAGGGACTTGATAGCCCTGGTATGTGAGTGTTTATAGATACAATCTATAATTATTTTAACTAGGAGTTCTTCATGAGGAAACGCCTCGCAATTTTTACCAAAGAGCATGTTACACAGTCATTCTAGGTACAGCGAAATCAACACATTTTGAATGTGCTCTAAATATACAGGGAAGTTGTTTTAAAAAAAGCCTTGCAAACTGCCTGAAGGAGGTGCCACCTTCTGAATCCAAATGAAGCATGTTCTCGGGGGTACCTGTTGAACTTTGTCCACAAACTTTCTCCACCCCCTTCTGAAGTCTGTTTATTGTGCAAATCTGAAATCTTCTTTTTACAAGTCCAGCATACACTTAGAAACTCTTCTGTCATCGGATTACAGGTGATAAACACTATCCTCGCATCAACTTGGGGGGGACGGGGGGTGGCGTGTGTGAATACGGCGGCAGCCATCTGAGAAATTACACTGATCTCAAGTCCAGCGTGTCACCAGCTGCATTCTTCCACGCACTGGAGAATTGCTCGATACATCTTGGCTGAGGATATCTTCTGATCATCTCTCTGCATACCTTCCTCCTGCGTTTAATAAAGCTGGGCACCAGTTCTTCCCCAGCAGAGCTCAGGCTCCACTCTGTGGATTCGGATTTGCAGACGAGTTACTTTTGCACTGTAATAACTCTGTGATCCTGCGTCCTCTCCTCCAGGACCTGGTGGAGGAATCGTACAGCTGGCAGTTCCACGTCTGTAACTTAGGCTGAAATACATCGCTCTTCAGCCCCAGTCAGGCCCTGGCATGCAAACTAATGAGTAATATTGAATACTGAAATACAATACTGAAAGTGTTGGCACTTTTGGTAAATTGTTTTAGCGTGGGCTTTTTCTTTAAACTTCCATTTTCAGCTATTTTTCTCTAGCTGATGCGAGTCACAGGCAAAGTGACAAAGGGATTGGGTTTTGTAATGCATTTCCAAAGCTGGCAGTCAGGGGTTCGCACACTCAAGGAAAAGAATGGACAAGTCCTTCCAGATCCTTTTATCAGTGAACCCGTATGCAAATTGACCAAAAGGAGGGTTGCTGTCTCACATTGTGGATGGGAACAAAGCATATATTATGGCCTTGTGATGTAAAATGTCATTTTTCCTTCCTTCTGGATGAGTGTTGCAGAAGATGTCTCTTCAGCCTGCAAGAGAAAGAGTGTTAGAGCTTGCAAGTAATCTTGAGAATGGAACTTCAGCTGCTGGCAAGGAATGAGCTGGGGAATGTCTAAGACGAGGAAAAAAATGAAATTGAGGATATCACTTGCTTCTCAGGCGTCGAAGTTGGCTAGATGGAGCCCTCTGAGGGGGAGGAAGAAGGCAGTTCAGCACCACAATCATCTGTTTTCAGAGGAGGTTTTCCACAAGTCGTTCCAGTTTCTGTATCAAGCAGGCAGGCTACTGCTACCTAGCTAGAAAGAGAGAAGTTTTGACACACATCCGTCTAACCTGACCCACTAGATCTCTGGAAGGACTGTTGGTGATGAGTGGTTTTCCTCTTACTCTGCAAAGGAGAAACAAGGAAAGCAGACTTGTAGGGGAATGCTGTCATTGCAGCATTGCTAATGGTAGCTAAAGAGGCTGTTCAAGCCAGAGCTGTTACAGACCAGCTGGCATTAATGGACATAAAATAGGAACTGTATTTTTTTAAATTGATCTCGGACTGTGCGTGTTGTGCTTCGAAAAGGGACTGATCCACCAGGACCCTAGCTTCTTTTGTTAAGACTGTGCTAGCCACGAATCTTCTTTGAGAGCCAGCTTGAACTAGCACTGTGCTGGTCAAGCCTCTGCACCCTAACCAAACCTGTGCTACAGTGTGAGGATCGAGATTTTGAACCGTTTCACAATAAACGCTTTTTCCTACTTTACAGTCAAACTGCAAATGCTTGGAAAAACACAGTGCTCTTATGCATGTTCCCAAGTTTTACTATCAAAGAGCCTGCAGGAAAATCAGTCCTCCTTGCTCCGCAGGCACCGGACACACAGAGAAAGATGCAGCTTTTAGACAAAAACAATACTAGGCAAAGTAGGTAAGAAAAAACACATCAAGGGATGGACCACGCTTTTCCGTCTGCCTCTTGCAGTACATTACAAAGCAGTGTGTGGTAACGATGAAGACCTTGTTCAGCTTCCCTTGTTTTCCACGTAGTGTTGTGTCTTGAAGTGACTGGCCAAATAGGCTTCCTTTCCGAGTGTATGTGCTGTTGCTCTTGTTGCCTCTGTGTCACAAAAAAACAGATAAACACTTGATTGAGCTGGAGTTCCTCCCATGATATGAGTCACTTCCAGTCATAAAGCTTCTGCAGACTAAATGCTGCTCTCAACTACATACTAATGACTCTTCCATGACTGTCCTTTAAAGCAAAGCAACTTATTTTGAAACAGTTGGTTTTATGAGTGTTAATCTGAATTTAGTTGTAAAGCTCATAAGTCAAGCCTCTCTGGGCACCGTCCACCGCATGTATTAGTAGGTTGTTACAGAAAATGCAAGTATGTTTGTAATAACTTGCATATTGCTTTTAATTTCTGCATGTAATATACCTTGAATTTTGAACAGGAGGAAAAGGTGTGGGGTTTTTTTTTAAAAAAAAAAAAAAAAAACAACTATCTCTCCCATCCAACTCTCCTAAAGATGACAATTTTTTAATTTTTTTTTTTTTTTTTTTTTTTTTCCCCCAGTCTTGGCAGACTTGGCACACGGATTGGTGGAGATGGGAAGTTCCAAAAGCCTGATATCTTAGACCCGATGTTACCTCTTTGTTTTGTGTTTCTGGAACAATAGCTTTCTCTTGACTTTGTGGGACTACTCTTTTGGTTTGGTGGCATCTTATCTTCCATGATCTGTTGCATGTGTCTTTTCAGAATAAATCTAGTTCATTTTCTCTCTAGCAGAAGCAGCATTCATGATGACTGCCTTAGTCATCACACCTTCTAAGAGCTGAGGAATCTGCTAATTTAAAAATAAGATAAATATTGAGCTAAGGCTATTGGGGAACCAGTGGAAATGCCCCTAAGGTTCTGTGTTTAAATAGCCACCACGATTACATTTCTGCTTTTGATTGTTTTTTGTACTTTCTATCTTTTAAGTTTGTGATGTGCTTGTTTTTTCCTTTTCCCTCTTTCTCTTCGTAGCACTAGTAGTATGACCTTCAGTTTTAAACTATCAAACAGCAAAACCTGCAGCTCATCATATCAAAGATGAAGATGTATTGAATTAAGCAAGAACAGATGTTTCATACAGGAACAGTTTGGAAAACCTGTAGTTCCTGGCTTAACAATGTCATATGTTGATGGATTATAAAAAAAAGTTTTGGTTTTTTTTAACGAGGCAATGAAAAACATCTTTTACTTCTGTGCTGTGAAGAAAATAAAAGAAGTAGCCACACCTAATTAGTAGTAGGAAGTACTGATCTAATACAATTAAACTCCAGATAAGAAGCTAATTATTTATAAATTATTTTTTCCTTACTAAACCCATAACAGTCTGTGCTGGAATTATAATCATGATGGTTTACCTGCCATTACCAATTTCTGCAATTTTGAGAACCTTAGAGAAGTAGAAATACATGAATACATCTCCAGCGCTTTCTAAATTGTTTAATGATGTAGCAATGAACTCAGTAGCTAAACAGATGACAAAATAGCTGTGTTGCTTTTCATCTCCAGGGGCCAAGCCCCTGAATTTTGAGGCCTTGCTGGCAGGCAGCAGGGCCAGCATCGTGTGTCGCTGGGCCAAATCTTTCTCATCAGTAGGAGTGTAGGAGTCTGACAGAAAGGAAGGAAGAGCTCGGACAAAAAATGGGCCAGGGTTTAGAAAAAGCAGAGTTTTACAGTGGAATGTGCAATGGGAGAAACTGGAAAAGGAAAAGCAATTAAGTCTGCTAGAGACTGTAGGAACGGAGAAGAGGAATGAAAGAGGCAAGGGAGTTCTGAGACTTCAGCATCTGTGTCTTCAGCACCTGGAGCTCACTGAATCAATAAGCAAGGCTTCAAGGAACTTGAATGTAAAACTGGATGCTGCTTCTGTATGAAATTTTTGAGCCCAGGACGGCTCCATTTGTTGTTATTGATTTTCAGATTCTACTGTTGTGTTTAACGTGTCTTTTATTCTCAATTTCTGACTTTAAAAAGAAGTCTGAAAATTGCTTTTAAGATCAAATGAACAGTTTCTTGCTGTAATTCAGATAAGTTGCCCAAGTGTTGCAGTGAGAACAGATAGGACAGGTTGCAAGTTTGTAAATAAGAAAGCCCTCACTGTGCTGAGTGACTGATTTTGTGTTAGTTTTACCTGTTAATACTGTCTTCTGAGCAACTAAGTGAAAAATTCTGTCCTGCCTTGATAGGAGTTTTTACTTGCTGCACACTGTACCTGTTCAGTAGCTTTACTGGTAACGTGTTAAAAGGGCAAAAATCTAACCTGAAGTCATTTGTCTGGCAACAGTGTCGGGTATGTTCATGCTGGACTTTAAAGTTATGGCAAATTACTGAAAATTCAGAATACTGTGTATTTCTTTGTAGGGCATTGGCAACATTCAGAATCTGAATAATTTAGAAGCATGAAACTTCTACAGTTTGATTAGTTTCTTTAAGAACATGGTTTTTTTCAAGGAATTTCAGCTTTGTAGGGAGAGAGACAGAAAAGAGGTTTTGTCAGATGGGAGCATATCGTTAAGGGAAGCCAAATCCAGTGGATTGGCTTCAAGGCTAAAGTGATTTCACCTTCCTAATCTGCTAGATGTGAGGCTGCTGTAGTTCCTGGTTCCGAGCCCAGCCTGTAGAGATGCTGATCATGTATTCCAGAGATGTAAATACAGGCAGAGCACACATTCAGCCAGAGGTGCAGAGCAAAAGAGGTGGAGAGCAGTGCCTTTACCAGCACCTGCAGACACAAACAGCAGCAGACAAACATGGGGCAGCACAGAGACCTCAATCCTGTATGCATACATGCCCACAGAAAATAGGACTACAGTTAAGAAGATGGTCTAGACTGCAGTGGTCGGGGCTTGACCAGCCAGATGTACTGACCAGCAGCTTGCTTACATGTGGCTGGTCCCTTTTCTCCCCTTCCTTTCCATTTTCCCATGCTTGTTCTTCCCTGATGCACATCGATTCTCCTATTCCCTTCCCTTGTCTCCTCTCAGTTACCCCTGCTTTTTCCCTGCGTTGCTCCCAGTTTTGCTAAGTCCATACTCAAATTTCCCAAGGCTACCTAGGCAGTATGGACCTTATGTGGTATTACTGATACGGTTTCTTAGGCAGTGCTGGCCTTGCAAGGTTATTCTCCCCCAAAAGTCCCTGATACTCCCCTTCAGTGCTCTGTGAAGTTTGAGCATTTCTCATGTAGCTTTCCCGTAACTACCTGTGAAATCCGGCAATCCTTCGGGGCATGCTCTGTAATAATTGTTAGCTGGTTAAGCTTTCGTCTGTTATGTCCAGCAACTTCTTTTGTCGCATCCCACGGTTTCTCATCTTCTTCTCTGTTAGCTAAACCTCGGGCCTGTGCCTCCTTCTCTGTCTGCGTGCTTTTTGTGTCTGCAGATATGTGATGCTGAGGAAGGGGGAGAGAGAGACAGGGATGTGCTTAGCTCACGGGACCCGAGTTATTTAATGGGTTAAGTGGTGGAAGAGGCTGTAGCATGGTTAGCGACCCGAGATCAGCTGCGGGCTGTCTCGGAGGTCTAAGTTCCTCGCTTGGTTTTGCTCCCATTTTAACCGGAGTTAGCTTGCTCGGGGTTAGCCGCCCCGAGCTGTTTTATTTCCCAAGGACAGGCATACATTGTCTGCCTGTGACTGAAAGGGGAAGGCAGCACTGACGTGGGGGAGGATTTCATCTGTCTTAGAAAATCTTGTGTCTGCTTTTCAGAGTTTTTCTCATCTGCAAGGGCATCTGGGACAATGAATTTTTTTGACAGGTGATTAAATATCATTAGCTATCGTTATCATTAATTAAAACCATTTGTAAAGGAAGAAAAGCAAGTTTAGTTCCCCAGTGGGCATATTTTGCATGACAGTTTTGCAAGGCAGTATTTTTTTAATGATCTTTATGTAGATAAGGTGAAATCTGTGAGGACAACGGCTTTGTCGAGTCGAGATTTGTTTCTTGGTATTTTATTAGAACATGCTTTGCTGCAGGCTCTGTTCTTCTTGTGGAGAATTTCAGATTACTCCTGCCTCAAAACTTAATTCGGCATCTTGTAATGCAGAAAGCTGCTGCATATACTTTCATCTCCTGCAGGAGAAATTCTCCCTGCTCCCATCACCATTTCTGAATACGTATTTCCCCATTGCCATTTTTTCTTCCCTTCCAAGGTTGGTTTGTCTGTCTGGGAGAAGGCTGCTGGCTGCCCGCTCTGCTTTCTGAGGTGTCCCTAGGAATGGATGGGGACTGCGGATCATCCCTGGCAGCACAGAGAGAAATCTGCAACGCATCTTCCCAGATCTTCCCTAAAGGAAGCAACTGGGCCAGCTCTCCTGTCATCTGGTGATGTCAGGGCAGAGCATGGAAGTGTAACAGCACTATCAGCTTTGATTATACACAGTTTAGGAAGCCAGTTCTGGCCAGCAAAGAGCTCTTGGTTACATGGTGCAGGAAAAAAAAAAAAAGCAAACCAACAACCCATAGGTTTGTTTTTAATGATCCCAATCCTCCTTTACTTAGGAACACTCATTGCTTTTGTATGTCCCAGTCCTTGGCTGCAAAAATGAAACTTCACGCTCTCTCCTTCATAAGCAGTTCTCCTGCCATGGTCTGTGTTCCCTTCTTGTAGAATGCTGGATCCTGTCAAAGTCTTTTGCTTCAATCCAGTGGTTCTGGCCATTAATTGATACTCACGCAGAACCCCACCTTCTTTCTATCCCCCTGTTTTCTCTTCATTCCTCTCCACAGGGAAATTTCCAGAGTATGCAAAATTCCTGGGCTCTCTGTGCCACTTTGCGTGCTTTAGCAACGCAAGGGGTGTGTGAGATTCTAAATGCGATTAAAGCAAGTTTGGCTAAAAATTCAGTGGGGTTTGTTTGGGGTTTTTTTAACTTCTTTTGAAGCACGGACAGGGAATAAACCCAAACTCTTTTTTTATTTTTATTTTTCCCAAAGGGAGAGGTGAAGCCCCAAAAAATGAATGTTTGGCTTAACATAGCTGTTAAGTCTCATCCCCCCAGCTGCCACACTGAAGCTTCACGTGCAATGGCGGCTTTCATTAGACTTCTGAGAGCCTCTCCTCCATGCATACACATTAATATACGTACACATTAACATACACTTTAACAGTTCCACTGACTGCCGTTTGGGAGCACATCTAAAGCCCATTTTGATGTTGGAGAAGGTATTGTTACGATATGGCGATGGGTGAAATGTCTTCTCTTAGGGTGTGAAGTGGTTGGGGGGCCTCCCAAGACGTTCAGCACAAAGCCTGCAGCGTGGATTTGAGCTGCTGAAAGCTGTGCAGGTCACTGTCAGGCGGATGGGGGAGGATTGAGAGGGGTTCTGAAGGTGTTTGTGTAAAGTTTGAGGATTTTTAAATATTAGAAAATTGCAGTGGTTTGGTGCAGAAGCAGCGTTCAAAGCAAAGAATAGAGGTGGGTGTGGTAATTGTTGAAGTTTATTTATCACAACCGGACCTAGAAGCCTGGGATTTTCTAAACCGCCTTTCAGCTATAGCAGGGAGGGTGTAAACTCAATGAAGAGTCATTCAAGGGGCATGATAGTTTGAGCCTGCTTTCTGCTATTGCTCCACCAGCCTCTCCAAGGAGGGGAGAGGAGAGCCCCAAGTGTAACTTTGGACAAGTGGGAGTTGCCTACAAGAAGAACATGGAAGAAGGGGACATAGACAGGGTGCAGGAGTAAGCCTGCTCTGGGACACAGGTGAAAGATGTTTATGCAGGTCTACATGGTTATGTTCTACAGGAAAATGAGGATGGCAGCTGGGAGGATGGTATGGAAAGGCAATTAATTTTTAAAAAAATCTCTTGTCGCTCACAGGTTATGTCAAAATGGGAAGTTCTCTCACGCCAAGTCTGTCATGGATGAGAGTAAAATCCTGAACGGGTTAGCATCTCATCTTAGCACGTGAGAAAGTTTAGGATGCAGCTCAGGAGGAACGATAATATGTTTGTGCTGTTAGGTAGGAGTAACCTGCTTCACAGCTGAGGTTGTTGGGGGTGGAAACTTGGCCAGTTTAGGAAAGGATCTGGTGTTCCTGAGGACCAGAAGTTGAACAGGAGTCAACAACCCCGGGCTATTTAGGAAAAAGCAAATGTCATGTTCTGGCATATAAACAGGAGTACGTCCCGTAGGACGTGGGAAGCAATCCTTCCTCTTTGCAATACGTTTGCAAGGCCTCAACCGGAATGGGGTGCCCAGTTCTGAGCACCACAGGTGGGAGGCAGAGCAGGGTGGACATATCAGAGGTGTAGGAAATGCGTGACCTGTGAGGGACAACTGAAGAATTCAGAGCTCTTCAGGCTCTGAAAGGAGATGTGAAGAGCCATTTTCAAAAACACAGGTTTCTGTAGCAATACAAGCCTGTGTCTGTGGTGGATGGGAGAAGGAAATAGCAGGCTTAAATTGCTGTAAAGGAGACAGGATAAACAAAGAAAGTGAGTGTAGGCATGGTGAGACACTGAAATAGATTGCACAGGGAGGTCATGGAGTCTCTGCTAGTGAAGGTGTTGAAGATTCAGTTCAGCCTATCGGTTGGGGTAACGTAGGCCTGCTTAGTTCGGCTTTGAGGGGAGAGGTGAATACTTCAGTCTTTACCTTTCTGTTCCCCATTTTTCTAGGATCTCTTAACGCTGTTGTATGCGTGAGTTGTACACGAGAGGCGTGGTTTGGTAAGGCAGTAGGTGGCTGGAGCACATGAAATGTAGGAATGTCAACTTTCTTCTTGTCTTCTTGCTTTTAAAGCAAAGGGTGAGGAGTATAAAATTGTGATGGAGGACTAGTAATGTACATAAAATTAAAAAATGGAAAAAGTAATCAGAAGATACACGTTATTTGCCCCGTTCCTCAGTATGCTGCCTTTTTGGTTAGAAGAAAGTAATTATGTGAGCTTGAGGCTAAAGGCAATACCAAGTGTCTTGTGAAATTTGAGTGGCTTTTTTGAAGGTTCAGCCTCTGGCAACTGAATCCTCAGGAGTGCTTTGCCTGAGGGAGGGACAGAGAAGGAAGAAATGTTTTCTTCCTTTACATAACAGCCTGTAGGGCCCTGCCTCATTTTCCTTGAAAGACACGAGTTGCTTGTGTAGGAAGCAGCTGGAGCTTGTTGAGAAAACTACACAGGTAAATAACAGAGGAAAAAGAGGAAACCTGCAGGACAGCCAGTTGACTATTAAAAGGTAAAACAAACATGTAATGTTGACATACTAGGAGGGCGAAAAGACAAATACAAGAGAAAGGATGAAAACTGATACTTGTCCATGTATGCACATAGTCTGAGAGCATTACTGGGGAGCAAATATGAAAACCTGGAGGGCTTAAGATACGGTCAGAATGTTGGTTCATCGAAAGTAGTGATTTTTTTTTTTTGCATCAATGGGTTGGGAAGGATGATGAGGATGCATCTATTCAGGTAAGCCAGATAGAAGCAAGCGACAGAAAGAAAAAAATGGCAAAAAGATACACTGAGGGGAAAGGTGTCAAGTCTCTAGACTTAAGACAGTGGAAGAACAGAAAAATAAGTGAAAAGTAGATGTGATATATGGTAATAATGATACCACCTTGTAGGAACTGCACTAAGATGTCCAACGTGCCCCTAAATTATATAATAGAGAGTACACAGAAAAGAGATTTGGACTACTCATGATATTTTTGCTTGGGTACTGCCAACTCTTCTAGTAGACTGGCTCTGGGGCTGATGCAAGCCCTGTTGCTTATGATTGTTCAGTAACTCATCAGTCTAGTAGTGAGGGTATGGGTGCAAAAGTCTTCCTCAGCCCAACTCCATATCCATCAGAAGTGCAAGAGTTGACGGACCACTGAGATGAGTTTGCTTCAATATCTGTTAGTTGCTGTCAGCCCTGGAAGAGTGCAGATGACCGCATCCTTTTAAATGGGCCCAGCAGTTTCAACATGGGATTTCACATCGGAGTGCACTGCCTGGGTATTGACATCCGAACTGGAGCTTTGTGACTTACTGTCCTCAAGGATTTCAGTGCATCCCTGAGCATCAGCTTTGCTGGGCTCGCTCTTTACTTCTTTGAAGTAATGGTCTGCCTGCATTTTACATGGTGTGGGCACTCCTCTCTGGACAGTCAAGAAATACTTCTAGAGAATTTGGTGCATGTTTGACCACATGCCAGAGGGGTTTTGGCTCATTCAGTTGCTCATCTCATTCCCATTTTAGCATGGAAGCTACCTCATGCCCATAGCAATATGAGGAGCCAATGTAAGGATTTGGTGTGATCTCATTCATTTTGAAAAGACCAGTGAAAAATCTGCTAAACCAGCCTGCCAGCGGGTGAAGTGAAAGCAACTCCCAAGCGCTTGGGGTTTTGTGTCTTGAAAAAAAAATTGAATCATCGATTGAAAAAAAGGATGTGCTGAGGCTCCAGCCCCAAACTGATCTTATTTCCAATAAGGGTTTTAACCGTGTGAACAAAACCAGCTATCCTTGCGGTCAAAAGATGTCACTTCAATCCAAGGCGCTTGAAGGGAGAGTGCAGGAGAGCTGTTACAATTAGTGTGCAATCTCATTAACCTGTACCATTTTCCCCTAGTAGGCACTTGCTTGATTCGATTATAACAGTGAAGATATAGTGCAGTTTCAAAAGACGGACGAGTCCTGGATTATCTGAGCTCACCAAAGCTGTCCCCTGTGGATCAGTCACCTGTTTGTATTGTTTCCTCAAGGCAAATAAGGCATCAGAAGTGCCTTTATTGGCAGTCATTGCTACGTGCCAGGAACCTGCCAAGATTAATATACACAAAATCCCCGTCCCCGCCTCCTGCTTTCAAAAAGTAACCAGCATAAAAGTGTTATTCAGTTACCACCCAGTCAGAAACCTCATGTTGTCAGAAGCTGTTACTAAGAAGACAGTGGTTATTAATGATGTACCAAGTTGCGTGCTTCAGCATATCTTTGGAAATGATGCAGATGTGTTTATTTGCAGATGACTGGTTAATTTTGCCTTGAATCAGTAAGTAATCTGCAGAGAACATATGTAGCAAGTAGCTAGGTATAATTTAGTCATTGTTCCTTTAATTCATCTGTTTGTCTTTATTCCATATTGTCAGGTTTTCAGCTGCTGTTAGTAATAAAAGCAAACTGAAAACCCATGCAGCTGAAGATATAATTTCTTTCACGTTTTTCAAAAGGGCAGGGGATTCATCTTGGAATGAATTGATTTACTGCAACTAGTGTCTAATGCAATACTATAGAATAAGTTAAAAGCTTATAAAAATTTTAAGCACTCCTGTGAGGAAAGCACATTCACGTCATTTGCAGTATCTGTGTAGAGTTATCTCAGTCTTTTTTGGTTGCTGGCACGGAGAGAAAATATCGTTTCTAGAAATTCATTGTTATTTCAAACAATAAAATGAAACAGCATCAGTTAAAACTATTGAAGAAAATGAACAGTGTTATTTGACACCTCTGAGTTAGAGATGATGAATTAAAATTTCAACAGGTCTCCATTTCTCCATATATTGTAAGACTGACAACAGTTAATCTCCTAACTAAACATATGCAAAAAAACCAAAACCATTTAGTTTACCAGCACAGGTGTGATTCCATTTTGACCAAGTGCTATTTTGTATGTAGTTACCTGTAAAACCTTTTATTCCCAATGGGATGTTTCTCCACTTTTTTCCCAAGTCACAAATTTTTCGTACAGCTATTTTGCACCGTAAATTTGGAGGCCCGAACTTTCTCAGGAATGTAACGTTATTCTGGGACTGTTCCTTGGTCCGCTTTTCTGACAGTTTCTCTTTAAAGGAGTTATTGTTTGCTGCCTGACCGCTTTCCTATGTCAGGTGAAGTTGCTAATTCCTGCAGGACAAATTTTGATGTTTTTGAGAATCATATTCCATAAATCAGTCAGAATTTGACTCAGCATAAGAGTTTAGCAGAGATTACATAGGGTGTAAAATCAAAAATAATTCTGATCTTAAAGTCATGCCAAACAAGCAAAGGCATCCTTTTTCCTCACCTTATGAGTCTCCTGTTAACAGAAAACTGTAAAGATTTGGGATACACCTCATTCAAAATTTTATTTACAGAAAAGCTCTGCCTTTTTTTCCCAAGAAAGTTTGCACTCTGTCTCTCCAAAAGTACAGTTTGTCCTACTGTTTGCCGATCTAATTTGAACTGATTTATTTTGTAGCTATCCCTTGAACAACAGTGATCTGCATCAGTTCAACATTGAAGAGAATGGTGGAGCACCATATACCACAAAAATGCCTGCAAGGCACCACCACCACCACCGTCACCACCACCACCATGCGAATTTTGGTGCCCTCACTCCGGACAGCAAAGACATTGTTTCTGGAGTTCCGAACCCAAACAGTAAGTCCACTGCCATGAAGGTCATTTCAGTAACTGTGCTGCTTTCAGATTTGTCTCTGGCAAGGAGGCAAAGGCAAGGAAAGGAAAACCACACGCGTTTCAGATTTTCTCCTTGAAGAGAATAACAGGAAGCATATTCTTATTTGCTAGCTTTGTAGTATGTGCAAATGAGACAAGATTTGCAATTCCCTGGCTTTGCTACAGGGTTGCGGGATTTGGTGTTAGATTGGTGTTCCATAGCTGAACAAATACCCAATTAGTCGCAGATACCGAGTCTCTAGCTACTTGGCACAGGCTATTTTTTCATCGTTACTATTTATTTGTATAGTTTCACAAACCTATCCTCGTCTGCCACTGTATTTTGCTGATCTGCCCAGCTGGCCTTCAGCCCTCATCGTTTGGATCTGACTCTTGCTTTCGTGTCTGGGCACAAACAGCAGAAATTTTGGAGCGCTGGACAAACAGTGTCTTGTTCTTAGTTTGGGTAATGGGGACAATTCCTGCTCAGCCTTACCTGCCACGACTGCAGTATGCTTGCTTGCTCGGCGGAGAAATTCTTGGCTTGTAGAAATCAAAGAGGAGAGAAGCCTGATGCAACTTTGGGTAGTTTGGGTGTAAGTCTCCACTGCTGAACATGTACAGGCTTTTTTAAGGGTACGTAGCTTGGCCAAATGTTTGTAGGTCCACACAGGAACTGGAAGAGAAACATCCCTGCCACTGAGTAATCCTGCTTCTTGCTCTCCAAATTTATAATCTCTGCACTCTGCAGTGTGTGGGATGCTGAAGCTGTGCAAGGATTTCAGAAAATGGGCAAAACAAGGTAGGATCTGTTCTTTTCCTTGCCTCAAGGGGATGAGAAGTTCTTCCTTTGCCCAGTTTTTGCCTTTTATAATTGTAAATCACCCTGAGATAGGCATCCATTACGGAAACTGTCAGCCTGGGCAGTTAATCTGACAGCTTTAAAATTCCTGAAACCAGGATCTTGTAATGGACAGTGCTGGGTGACCTCGGCTGTAGGCTGTCCCACCTCAGCAGTAATGCACAGGCATCTACCTGTGTAGGCACTTTAATCAGACTTTGTTTCAGAAACATGTCCTTTAATTTTCTTTCCCAAGGAGAGGGAAATAACAGTTTTTAGGAGGGAAGCTCACGAAATAAAAGCGCCAGGTGTTGTAGACGTTTAAGGAAGGAATCCTAAGCAGCCATACGAGTTGCTTGCTGGGTTTTCAATGAAGCTACTCCTTTAGGAGCAACCTCCAGGAGATGTGCCGGCTTTTTGTGGACTGTACGCTCCTCGCTGGTGTACCTTCGTGCTGGGAGGTGTGTGGGGCTGCCGTGGCTGGAAAGCCTCGGCCGGTCTCCAGCTCCCCACAACCCTGCCGTGGGTCCCGCCGAGCCGTGCCCACCAGAAGGTGATGAAAGAGCGGCAAAAAACACCATACGGGGTGTTTATTCCAGCTGTGTGTGTCTCCTCTTAGGCTGCCTTCCTCCTCCTCCTCCTCCGTGCTGAAATAACCTTAGAATAAAGCTTAGAAAGGCAGAAGGGCAAACATCGGAGCGGTTCTCTTTCTGCCCAGGGAGCGTTAACCTGCGAGATGAAATGTGGCTTGTCTTAACGCAGGCATGCTGCCCCACGGCCACCCGTTGCTGGTCCCCTGAGGAGACCTGTACCTGTCCACCCGGCCGGAGGCACCAGACTGATATTTCCCTTGAAAGGCACAAAGCTGATATTTCCCTTGAAAGGCACAAAGCTGATATTTCCCTTGAAAGGCCAGTCCGCAGTCAGACCCGGCACCTTTACGCCCTTAGAGCAGCGGTGGTATGGATAGGACCATTTCCCTTAAAACGGAATCAAAGTTATTCATTTGCAGTTTGGGGCGACAGGTCTGGGTGCCTTTTCGAGGCTGGTGCTCAGCGGGCTTGTTTTGGTTTGGTTTGTTTTTAATGGCTTCGTTAAAATGCTGCTCAGGCTATCTCGGCTGAGAAAACCCTCTTGCAGAGAGCTTGTGGAAAAGGCTCGTGGTGTATATGCTGGAACGGTTAGGAGCGTGCTGGTTGCCAGTCGGCTATCTAGGATGGCACACGTGGCAAGTGTGTGGGACAAGAAAAACTCAAGCAGAGAGGAGACGCTATCAGGGATCTGCGTCGGGGACACGGGGGACTGATGTCTGGCTCCAGGCTGTGTGGAAAGGCCACAGCTGGGAAATTATTTCTAGGAAGTACGTGGTCACTAACCTGGGAACGCTTTTGGGGAAGAAGGTGCTTGTGACCAAAATATCTCAAGTGGGAATGCCTGGAGAGCCAAAAGGTCTCATGGGGGGAATACGCTATCCTAGTGGAAACTTCCCCGTGAGGCTGCGCCCACCAGCGCTTTGGTTCAGCTACCTTGTGGTTTTCCAAGGGACCGTGGGCATTTCGTGATTTACTCCAGTTCCTATGGACCAGACTCATCTCTGAGCTCTGAGGTGGTTTTAAATTCATCTGAAGTGGAACGTGGAGTGACCCACCGATACGTACCTGGCATCGGGTCAAGAGAGGGAGAAAGCGTCTGCCTTTCCTCCACTTACACCTATTCTGATAAATGGCAAAATTCTGGCGCAATTCACAGGGCATGGGCAGGAGAGAGGGAAACAACAGTATGCCCGGCCAGGGTTCCCTTTAAATACTGGTGCATGTTTCTCAGCAAACAC
The DNA here is from genome assembly GCF_000737465.1 of Haliaeetus leucocephalus. NCBI lineage: Eukaryota > Metazoa > Chordata > Aves > Accipitriformes > Accipitridae > Haliaeetus > Haliaeetus leucocephalus. The sequence continues at coordinate 4,530,680 of NW_010973351.1, forward strand.
ACAGCCTGGGATTTTGTTACAGAAAACAAACCCGGGCCAGACCTGCCTGATTTTTCACATTCCGAGTAATTTGTCTACTTCAATTACTGGAAGAAGTGAAATCTGGTGAAACAAATCTGACGTGTGTGTTTATGAAGGCAGTTCAGCAGAAGACGTTTAGAAGATGTTGTTTTCCTGCATTCAGCCTGATTATTGTATTTGCGATGCTGCCCTTCACCTCCAAGCTAACGTAGACAGATCGTATCTTTCTATGCAGCAGATCTTCCCCCAATGTATTCCCAGGGACCACTGTATTCAACAGAAATTAGCCTTACGGTGCCGCACAGAGAGGGTGAGCCGCTTGCTAAGCCTAATTGGCATGGCAACGTTGCGCATGGATTATTACCAGGTGCACATGAGCAGATCCACCGGCAGCAGCTGGGACTATCGCTGAAAGCAGATGCCAACAAGTATCCAACGTAGCTTGCAGAATTTTTTGTAACAGAAAATGATGAATGAGAAGAGGGGGCCCAGCTTGCCTCTGGAACTCTGGGCTGAGCTTGCAGGTTATCACTTAAAAAAAAAAAAAGACGTCCTTTATTCCTGAACTGCTCGCTACAAAAGTCCTTGTGTAACCCTGAGCAGAGAATGGTGTAATACAGACTTGAGTTTCGGGCTGAAAACAGTGCTTTGAAGAACCACAGCGCTGCCAGATCCTTGCTTGAAATGAAAGCCTGGTTTTGCCAAGACTTAACGCTGACTCAGGAAATGTGTGTCTTTTGTAGGACTTCAGGTTTTTGGCTTTTTTTTTTTTTTTTTTTAATCTGTTTTCAAGGTTGAGTTAAAAGGCTAAACCGGCTAGCTTGTTTTCCGGAGCTCTCCCTTTAAACAAAAAAACCAGCTTAAAAGTCAATTTTAAATTGTAGCAAACCTGAATAATTTAAGTAAGGCACTTTCCCCCCCTCTGTGTTCTCTCTCAACAGGAAAATAGAATGACTGTGTTTCTTCAAAAAACCAAAAAACATCATCGTGTCTTATCTTGCAGCTGTGCTAATTTATTCCTGGGTATCATCGGGCAGTTCAACGGTCTCATATCCACAGAAGCGGCTGTGGTGTGAGAAATGCTGAACTCTGGCATCACTAACTTGTGATGAGAGACCACCAAGGGGAGGTCGACGCTGATATTGTAACCCCTTCTAGGACGCTATTACCTCAGGGTCTGATAATGTTTCAGCAATGCCAGAGACAGCTTTTTGCTTCTATCCCTATAAGCTGGTTTTAGCAGTTTGTCTCTAGTCAGCAAAGCCCTTAATGTATATTTAAACAGCTGTAGAATTAGATCCTGAATGAGTAATATTTGATATTCTTAGGACAGGCTAAGAACCTGATCCAAACCAATCTGCAGTCAGTGCAAGGTTTTTATTGATTTCAGCGGGCTTTGAATCAGACTCCAGAGAATACCAGATTGTTCCCAACTGTTATTACCTAGAATCCATGGCAAAAAGAAACACAGGGTGACGCAGAGATTAGTTAAATCATCACATGATGAAGCTCATTCTTCTCAGAGTACTTGCAAATATACATATATATGCCACACCATCCCCAAGATGTTGGCAGAGGCCTTTCAGGGCTGCCTCAAAAAATATTTTTCCTTGTCTTTCTGTGTCGGTGGCTTGCTCAAAATCTCTGTTGACAAAGCACAGCAAATTCCTGACAACAGTCTTGAAGAGGCTAGCATATAAATAAAGATGTCTGAGAGAAGCCAAAAGCTATACTCTGATCTCTTTACACATCACATGTTCTGAGAGTGGCACCTTAGCTGCATAAATAATCCCTCTGGTGTCAACTGAGTTTTAGAAAATTGGGGGGGGTTGGAGGGGGGAGGTGAGGAGAAAAATATCTAGCCCAAAGCTGGCGAAAGCCCTGCTAAAATGAAGGGATGGGTGAGAAGGAGGGGGGCGAGGAATTGTTTGCTAAATAGAAAAAGGCAAAATGACGTGACCCAACAGGCATAATTATGGAACATTTTAGAGGGTCTTGCAGGGAAGATGGTTTGCTGACTGCTGTCTCTTCAAACGCAGTTGAGTGTCTTGCTCTGCAATTCTTCTGTAGCCTCCCTTCAGACTGTGTTTTTTCTTTCTTTCTTTCTTTTGGGCATCTTTTTAGAACTGAGCTCAGGACTTCCCCTTCTTTATGATGAAACTTCTCATCTGAAGAAAATAGAAACGGAGAGTGTGAAGGTGGTTGGACCGTGGCCAGCCCTGCACGTCAGCATGAACAAGGTATAGCATATACATATATACTTTTACATATATATGCCAGAGAGCCCCTTTGTCACTTCATATTCAAAAGCTGCTGCTTTTTCACCTCCAATTCAAATCAACATTCATCTGCAACTGGCTTGCTTTTTAATCACCTCTCACCATCTCCTTATGGGACTAGCATTTGGTTTTTAGATTTAGCATTTCCTTCAACTTTGCCTTTTAAAATTTCAGAAGCTGCTGCAACAATGTTATGATGTAGTTTTACTTTAGTTGTGAAGAGTTAGTCATCCAGGCAGCCCAGAGCTGTAAAAAAATAACAACACTTTAAGTGATAAAAAAAAAAAAATCTTGTTTTTCTACATGAGGAGTCGGTATTACGCCTTAAAAACCCCCTGGGATCTGAGGTTAGTGGGTGTTTTATGAGTGAGTTTTTGCAAGGGTGGCAAAACAGCCGTGTCCCGCTGTTTCTGCTAGAGATCAGAGGCCAGCAGGTCGGTGGTTCCTTGTATCCATGTGGGGCAAAATCCACCGTGCCTGCGCTGTGCAGTGCCTTGAGCTGAGTCTGGATAGAACCACGGAGACCTGGACCTCTCATTTGCAACCACATCAGTCTTGAGACGGACCCAGTAAAGTCAGTGAGAGCATTGCAACTGGCTTCAAATGTGGTGGGTCTGGCCCCCCAGTGACTCTACAGACCTGTTAAAAGAAATGTGGTGTTTTGAGAGTTTTCTGTCAGTTCAAGGGAGAACTCAATTAAATTACTTCACCTTGGTTTCACAAACAGCCTTTCGTTATTGATATAATTTCAACAAGCATTAGAGAAATTAAAATCAAAGGAGAGGTGGCAAAGTGTATCAAAAATACAAGCACAAAGGGGCTGTATATCTTCTACATAGCATAATCTTTCTTTTCTCTGGATGAGAGAATCCAGGAGATGGACGTCAAGGCTGAAAATCAGCGAGTCTAGTGTTTCTAATAAAAAGTGAAATCTTGGAGTATTTTTTTCAATATTGTAGTTAATTGAAGTTAATCCATAATGCAGTAGATTTTCCATCATGAAGATTTGCTTGAAGAACCGCGTCCAGGGTGTGATGGTGTAGTTCAGCTGCGGACTGCAGTCCTCATACCTTATGAGTGTGGTCATGAGGCAATGACCTAGGCCGTGACTTTTGGAGACTGCTGAATGAACAGATGAAGGTGGAATAATTTAGACTTTTTACCAAATCTATTTGGTTATCAGCTGTGAGAAGCTGTCATTTTGTCTGACTGGTTGATTTGAGTGGGGATAAAAAGTTAAATCATAAAGTAGACAAACTGGGGGGAAATGGAAAATAAGTCATCTTTTTCCCATGGACATTTCTCCAAGTTCTTCTTCTAGAAATACTCTTAACTGGTAATAAGTACAGGGTTTTTGTAGGCAAAGCTAATTAAGCATTGACATAGTTTGCCAACGGAAAATTCTCCATCTCGCAGATTAATCCAGTGAATACCCAGGTCTTGTGAGAGGAGCACTGTAGTTCAGATGTAATTACTGATACCCTGTCTGAACCCCAGCTGAGAACATTCACTTAGGTGCAATGTCCAAAACATGCTTTAAAGCACTGTCCTACGCTATTTAGCTTATGGACAGCTCAGTTTGGTATGTATAAAGGGCCACAGTGAAGAAGTGAGAGGACTTTCTCGGTGTTGACCACAGCGCACAAGTGGATAAACCAGTCCAGCCTGTGTTGCACAAAAGATCCAAACAGATAATCTCAGTGGTACCCTTGTGATCTCAAAATGAGTAGATTTATGGTCTTTTTTCTTTCTTTAAATGAAAGCTCCAAGCATTTTGGTCCTGTATTCCACCATACTGTGCAAGTAGTCCCAATAGAGTCCCTGCAACCTCTGCCTGGCAAAGCCTGACCTCTGATCCTCTCACTCTTCTTCTCTGAAAATCTGCAGAAGGAGAACTCAGCTCTTCTGTAATTAATGGTTTTCTTTGGCTTGTCCTGACAGCTCTAGAATCTTGTCCACAGTCAGATGGATTATTTATTTAAGGACTAATTAGCAGAACCCAGCATCGTAGCAAGTCAGCGCTTCACAATAAATGCAGCTGCACAGTAGACGCAGCCTGTGTCTGCTGCGGCGAGATTGCCATCAGTCAAAGTTTAGCTGATGAAAAAGCCTTGCGATGAGCTCCAGGAGCTGCTGAATGCTTTTGTTTCTGGCAGAAGCTCAGCAGAAGGCAAGGCTAGAGACATGGGCTGTCTAATGAAAACCCTCTCCTGGCAGTCATAGAGGGTTTGGGTTTAAGAGCTGGGCAGCAATCCCACGAACAGCGGTTACCGTGTGAATGCAAAGGAGGCGAGTCCCTCAAAATTTATTAAAATTGCCATTTTGAGCCATCTGAAAATTGTACGTGCTCTTGAAACAGGCCCAGAGTCACCGCTGGAAAGCACCTAGTGATCAAGCCCTCGCGTTACAGGCTGCGGGTTGTGACCAACAAATCGTTCTGAAGTTCTTTTGGCCCCTGGCTTGTGGTTTCTTCTTCAAGCACTGTTTTCTGACCTAGATCCTAGTGAAACATGTACACAGAGCTCGTAAAGCTAAAACAAACAAACCGCAGGTCTTTGAGCTTCAAGCGGAGCCTGGAGTCGCCTCAGCAGATGCCTTCTCCGATGAAAGAGAGGGACATGCCGTAAATATTGGGCTAACCCTGGGCTGAAATGCTGTGGAGCATTGCCCGGCACAAAGGCAGCAGGGCAGGTTAGACAAGATTGAACAGCCCTGAACTGTGACAAGTGTTTTTCGCTGGGAATGTGGCCTTTAAAGCTCCTTTGGTTATGGTAGTTAACTAGCTACTCAGTCCAGCAGCGAACAGATTTTAGCCAGTGGTCAGCGTGTCTAGTTTCTGCCAAGAAAATGAAATGTTAACAGCTCTCCTGCACCACTTCATTGATTTCTATTCTACTAAGTGCTTTTTATTCCCTAGTTTTGCATCCTCTGAAATATTATGCTTAAACAAAACCAGTGAAGCAGTTACAAAGCTGCTTCATTTGCTCTATTTCTGGAAATAAAGCAACGGTTTCCACATCTATTGCGGAGCCCCAACTTTCACTCCCCCTCTTCCTGTTGCTAATTATTATTTTTTCAAGCAAAGTGCTTTGGGGCTGGAATTTGTTAGGCTTAATAATCAACCCATAGGAGAATTAAGAAGAAATTGGGAAAATTAGATTCAGCAGTTAATTAATTTGATTGTCCGCTACAGCAAACTTCATCTCATGGGAATGAGGACTGGATGCGTCCAGTCTCTTTTCCAGAGCTGTTTGGTACAGTGGACATGCCTGTCCACCTACTGAATGATAAAAGTCACTTTCAACATGCGTTTCATGCCCTTTGGTGCTAGCGGACTCCTTAATTCCAGGAGAGACAAGCCTAAGTGTTGTAGCTGTGAATGTATTTCTGATGTTCTTTCTTGCAAACCTTTCATTAGAAAAATATGTTCTCCCATCTCCCCTTGCTCCACGTGTGTGTGTGTGTGTATATATATATAATATAAAGCCAAGAATGTATTGTTAACATTTCTGAAATCTTGGCAGTCTAGTAATTATTAGTCCAGATGTAATTATTACATAAAAAGAAAGATACTAATACAGTTCAGATCGTTTCTAGCCCTTTTTCTGGTGTTATGCTCACCCTTCCCCTACACCCCTGGGTCCTAAGGTTGGTGATTTCATTCTGGTGGGGTCAGAGGGGCTGTTATGATGGCCATAGAATCATAGAATAATTTAGGTTGGAAAAGACCTTTAAGATCATTGAGTCCAACCGTTAACCTAGCACTGCCAAGTCCACCACTAAACCGTATCCCTAAGTGCAACATCTACACATCTTTTTAAATATCTCCAGGGATGGTGAGCCTGTTCCAGTGTTCCATCCAGTTTCTTTTTCCTCGCTCTAGGATCTACTTTGCGTCCTTTTGTATATTTGCAAACACGCTTTTCCATCTTGCTCTTTCTTCATTGATCTGCATCTTCACGTTACACCCAGATTTTCTACACATGGTGCCTTTTACATATATGTGCTAGATACTATGTCTTCACTCTCTTCATTGCCCCGAAAACCAGCTTTGTCCAGCTCCAGGTCTGCACTTCTTTAACTGCCCATTGGTAGGTTGTTTATAACCGTGGGGCCAGCCTGTGCCCCTTGCGCTATCACCCGATGCCTGCACTCCTCTACACCACCTCGCCTGTCTCCATTTCTCAGGGCCTCTGTTATCATACCAGCCCTGTGTTGCTTTGTACTACATCATTGTGTACAGTCATAAATATCTCATTCTACAAAGAATAACTGCTTGTGTTACTCTTTTCTATATAAAATTATTGCTGTTACAGCTAAACCTAGTGAAATAAAGCTGCAGGCAGATCGAGAAAGGTTCAGACAGAGCAAGCCTGATGAGCCTCAATGGCTTTGCAATCTTTGTTCAAAGCTTATGGCCTTTTACTAACATGCCAATACCATATTACAGGGCTACCCAGTTATGCTACTGACTGATACCACTGCAAATCATACCACTTGCAAAGAAGCCGTGGAACTACCTGCCCCGTGCCCAACTGCAAAGCCTAAAGCTACCGCAGTTCCAAAAATCATTTCTGGTTTAAAAAAACCCCCAAACCCAACTCACTTTGTTGATATATCTGAGACTGTTCTGTATGATGCGCTGATCAGAGGGTACACCCCAGGGAACGTGGCTACCATGAGCCAGTAAGGCTATCATGAAGCTTGGCACTGACAGAGGCAGGATCTAATAATATTGAGCAATAGCATTTTATAAAATAAATTTGATACCAGGAACTAAAGAGGTTTGCTCCAAGGATATAAACATAACAAGATTTATTGGGAGTTACACCTTTCATTAGACCGACTGATAGTTGACCTGAGGAAGGTCTAGAGTATCTGACAGCTTAATGACGGGCTTTTTCATTTGTTTGTTTTTCCAAATATATTTTTCTAATAAAAGATGCAGCTTCTGCTTGCAAACTTTGCCTCAAATAATAACACATAATCATACAGGTCTTACCATTATGGTGTCTGTTTGTAATTGGTGTTAGCTATCATATGGAAAAAAATCAATAAATCTCCTGGTGGAAAGGGGGCGAAAGAGTCTGTAGATTTTCATGCACATTTGCAGATGCAGTTGAGTCCCAGGAAACAAAAGGGTTTGATCTTACATAGCTAATGTGCATTCAGAACCTATATATCTGTGTTGTCTTCGTTAAAATTTTACCTCCCACTAGTAGTGATGACTAGCAAAGAAGAATAGACCTGCGTTCCTAAACAAAATATTAATTCTGTTGTGCAGATGTCTCCAGCTAAATACGTATTCTAAACGTACTGTTTGGCTAAGAAGAGGCTATTGATAAATTCACAGAGGCAAAAGATCGTGAATCTTGCTCTTGGTACACAGTTTGATGTGGAACAAAGCATGAACCTTTTAAAGCAGAGAGAAGAGAAATGTTAAGTACAGAAGTGGTATTGCTGTGTTTCATGCAACTATTTTTATATTCTGTACGTGTACTTAATATTCAGTTAGCTTTGCAAACCAAAGCCAGTGTCATCATTATCTAACACTGTACAAATCTGCCTTCAGTTCTAGTATCAGCAAATGTAATTGAATTTAAAGTAAATGTTTGGGAGGAGAAAAGCAAACATAAGACCTCAATTATAAGAAGAAAAAAAGGCATCTAGTTTTATGTGTGTATATATCTGAGCTTCTTTAACCCACTTCTATCAAACCCATTTATATACAATTCTCCAGTGTTCTCCTTCACTGGAAAAGTAAAGTTCTGCATCAATGGTGAAAGTGATGTGAACATATTGCTATTTTTTAGCACTAGCAGAGCTGGAGATGGAAAATTGGAGTGTTATCAGGTATCTTAACGTTTTTTCCTCATTGCTAAACCTTTTAGGATGAGCTTAGATTGCAGTTTTAAGCAGGAAGATTATTTGTTTCATATGCAAGTTTGACTCTCAGACATTCGCTTGAAAGGGGCATCTGAAATTCTTTGAAATTACATAATAAGAGATGGTAAAATTGGAATTTTCATTAATATTATGCCACATTTCGTTTTCTAATGACTTCCACATAGAATGCTCTTAGTTTATAAATGAAAATAAAATTTTAATAACTGCCAACCTGGTACAACATTTGAATACCCAGCTGCTATCTTTATGCTTCACTCATCGCTGCACGCGATAAGGATTCTGGAAATGCAAAATTTCTTTATTATTCAGCAAAGTAAAGTAGATTACAGTTTTCATTCTTGCAGCAATAGTATATAGAGATTCCTAATGCAGGCAGGTTTTAGATCTTTGATTTTCTTATAAACTAGTGAAATGAACCGTAGAAGGTACTGCGTGGTTTTGTATAGTCCTTAATTTCATTTTTTTTCTTTTGCCTTCTTGATGACAATTGTATTTCAGGAGTTAAATTGGGCGATGAATGGGCTTATATGTAAAGATCAGTGGCATTAAGGAACAACACGAACTGATATAGATGCTTAGAATTGCTAATAGTCTGCAGTAAGGATGCGCTACTTTGTTCTGTGATTTGAGTTCCCTTTTAGTCTGCACCTTCAGTGTCGCTGACTCTATGTGCAATAGTCTCAGCTGATCGGCTAGGTGAGAGCAGAATTCCGTAATGATTCAGGATGCGCTGCACTGTGGCAGAAAAGTCCATCGTTGCCCAGGCAGGCTGGCAAAGAAACCTTTCACATATGTTCAGAAGCGTCTGGGTCAGGTTGAGCGCTCCCATATGGGGTTTGGGTGCAGTCAGCATTTCCACTGGGGCAGGGGGAGGTGGTGGCCTTGGGCTACTGGCTCAGCATCTGGTGAGCAGGATGAGGCCAAGCAGCGATTGCAGCAACGTCTGCTCCTCGCGTGTGAGCGGTCACTGAAGGTGCTGCTGCTCCTGGTGCGGTGCAAGCAAAGCAAATTTTGCTTGCTTGAAGGTGAAACCCTTAAAGCGTGACCCAAACGAGGGCTAAAGCAGAGCGGAATGCCCAGGAATGACTTCTAAGAAGTCTGCAACCTCCAGCAGCACCAAGAGCAGCTTTTTCAGCCAGGTCAGTGAGCATCAGCGTTTGGACCTCTCAAGTTATGAGAATCTCCGTGTGAGACTTGCACATCAGATCCCACGCTGGGGACAATCTCTGTTATGTGGAGTCATCTGGTATAATCCTGAATACTGCAGCAGATTTAGACCTTTTGAGGGTTCCCAGCTACAGGACAGCCCCAAGGGCTTTTAGCTTGCTCTCGGTCAATGCGGGGAAATTGGGCAGGGGAGGAAGAACGTAAGGACTGAAAAATATCCATATTCATCTAAAGAACAGATGGGTGGGACTTTGGAACTTTTTGAGTTATGAAACAAGCTTGTGTCCTAAACAAGCATCGGTTGTCTTAATTTAGCTAGTAAAATACAGCTGCTTAACCTTGCTTGACTGAAATGCTATTCAATTAGTATCCAGTGTTAAAACAAAGGTGGGATTTTGCATGGCCTTTAGAAATGCCACTGCTTAGTGCGTTGTTCTTTCTGCTGTTAGAAATCAGTACGCTTAAAAGTTGACAATAATAGCGGCCCTTTTAAAGTGTGTAGTAGTGCACTGTGGCTACTAAGACTATTGGTGAAAGAAAAGTTGTGCTTTCTTTACAGTTGATTTTGTCCTTGTGAGTATCTCCACTTCTCAGCTTCATGAGTACCCCAGAAAAAACACCTGTGGCAAACAAATATTTCATGGGTTTTTTATATGTTTGCCAGAACTACCGTTATATTCAAGACTGAAGAGATGACTACAGTGCCATAAGTTGCTCCAGCTAGGTGCTGCCACTTTTCATTTTAAGTATTTTCTTCTGCCCTTAGGAAGAAAGTGGGGAGAATGAAAAGTCAAAAAGTATCTTCCACTAAAAATAGTAAATGTGGCTCAGCAAATAAACATGTAAGAATTATTAGAAATTTGCCAGAGAAAAAAATCCCATGATGAGCAGTCCTTTAACAGACAGTTATTCAAAATCATACCTAGCAGCTATGGCATTTGGCATACAGAAGTCTGCCAGACCGATTTTGCTTACACATGAGAAATATCTCGCGGTGTCAATAAGAGTTCTGCAGAGGTCTGGCTCTTCCCCTCGCCAGTGTTTGCAAAACAGTTTCCTCAGGCAACATAATTGCATTTGTGATTTGCTCCACTTGCAGAAAGTGTCCCCCGAATCTTGATGTTCCCTTTTGTCCGTGATTGTTTGTGGACCTGAGAGAAGAGTCAGTAAGATTGTAGTTACTGTCAGCCAGTGGGATGCCATGGAGGAGAGCAGAAGGAAGGATAAAGGAGGCAGGTTTTGGTCTTAAAGGGCTAATCATACGGTAATTTCAGTGGCTGAAAAATGACCGGTTCCATCCTGAAATACTTTGCCAGAGGTGAACCTCAAGGATGCGCTGAATCTGATTTACTGATGCTTTGTACTTGTTTTGGCTGAAATCTGAATGACAGCATTACATATCTGTTCTGTCTGGGTGTATATAACCACTCACTCTTTGCAGCAATGAGAGTGGAAAATGAATGCATAATCTAGGCTGTTACTCGGTTGTAATTCAGGTCTCACTTCCATGAAGAATAGGAAAGTTTACAATGGCTGTTATGCTATTGCCCAATTCTTCTTTAAAAAAATATAAGATGTTACAGTTTGATTGTTCAAGAGTTCACGTTTACAATCCTGGTCTCATTCATACCCCATTTGTTTATACGTTAATATTATGTTGTCCTTTTTTTTTTTCTATTTTTTTTTTTTCTTTTCTTCATGGGAAGTTTATTCATGCTGGTATTTCTGCTGGATGTAGTTTGTTCAAGGCACAAAACCTTTAGGTCATGTTTGAACAGGTCACTAAACTAGCTGTCCTAAGGCTTTAGATTTCTGATCCAGATCACTGCGTAGGTAAAGGGTTGACATCAAGGGGAAACAGCAGCAGCAATGTTTAAACTCCCTGGATTTTTCTTCTCTGATGAAAGAGATTTTGCTTGGCTTGCAATTACATGGAGATCCCTTCAGATCCTTCTGGTTAAATTTGCAAAGCCCCTTTACATTCTTAAGGTGGTGTAAGAAACCAACGTTCACTATAGTTGAGTGTTGTGAACTTTTCCCTCTTCTGCCTGCTGGGGGATATTTTGAGACAATGTTTGCTTCCTCGGTGCGATCACAGGTTTGGGCAACCACTCGGGGGCCTGGCTGGGCTTTTTCCATGTATCTTCACTCCACAGCAGTTTCTTGCTTCTATCGCTCAGGCTTCCCTGAGGCTTTTCTTGTCTTGAAAATAGTATCAAGTCATTAAATATTTTGAAAACTTTTTATTCTGAGATGTATCTATCAGGCTACAAACATGGGAAGTTTTATCCAGTATTGCTGAATCAAGACGTTACAAGTAAAAATTTGACCTTTGAACATTTTGTTAACCTATCTTTCTGATAGATGTCACTGTGCTTGTCTTTTATATTAAATACAGGTTGAAGACAAGAAAGTATCTGAAAAGACTCTTCATGCCCCTGTGTCACCTTCATCTGTACCTGACCATATGAAGTGCAATATCCTTAAAGCTCAAGTGGAAGCTGCTTTTAGAGTAGGCGCCCAGGTAATCTGTGTTTAATATTTCACCTTTCTAGTTTTGGCATAGCTTGCACCAATTTTCAAAAATCACGTCGTTCCTGAGGAAGCACCTTATTTTATCTCAAGTATCCACATTGACCTACCTTTCTCTAGCTGCTCTGAAGTTTCTTCAGGTAACTCAAAATGATTGATATGATGGAAGTAGGAAATTTGTCCTAACTGACATGATTAATGCAGCTGAGAGAGGCTGAGAAAATAGGAGAGAACGGCCCAGGAAATCTCCATGTTTTGATTTTGTCACTGCAGCTTCTACTTATTTTGTAGCTGAGACACAATAACCTCTGGAGTTTTCTGAGGCTACTCACCACTCATGGAAACCGTGGTTAAGGGTTTTCTAAAGATAATATCTATGCATCCAGATGCAACCTTTATTTTAGGGGATTAACTTTAGATGTCTGAATGTGAAACGTTAGCTAGTCTATCGTTTTCTTACTTGTTTGTGTGCTCTTAACTATTAAGCTGCTATTTTCACTGCTTGGTCAGTGCTTACGTCCTGTTTGAAAAACACCACAAGTCCTGTAATGATGTCATGCAACTGAAAAATGCTGTTAGATGGCCTGACTGTAAAAAGTTAATTTCCCAGTCAGAGGTAAACCTAAGTGAAACCTAAAATATGGGATTCTTTTCAAGCGTAATTTGTGGCCAAAAGATAATGCCGTTGCTGCCAAAAATAAAGCCAAATAGAATGCTTTAGGAACAAAAGTAGAGGCAGAAAGATTGGTATGACTCTTATCCCAAGTTCCTGTGGTATCTTTGTGCATACTATTCTCTCTGAATACAAATTATGTTGGTGTTTCCATTGCTTTGTTTCTTTTCGCAATAAGATATCAGGTCAACTTGCCCTGCAAAGGATTTTGTTAACAATCATCTTTGTGTATTTGTTGTTCCCTGGCAGATCTTTCATCTGAGAGCTAGATTACATCTGGGCTAGCTAGACGCAAGGAAGTATCAAAAGTTGGTTATTCTGACTAGATTTCAAGAACAGAAACCATAAATCTGACAGCGTGTGGGGAAAGGAGGTTAAGTTTTTTTCTTTTAGTAGTTGCTTAAAGCAGTTCTCTCACCTCTCTGAATTCAGCGTTGTATTAACTTTGTTTTATGCAGCACATTTCTCGTTTGATTGCCCTTGGGTTTGCCCTCTGTTTTTCCTCTGTGTCTTTTCTACAGCATGTCATGGTATATTTCTCACATTTGTATTTTCTCCTGAATATGCTTAATAGTCATGTTTGACTGGATAGTTAAAGACTGGAAGCAGTGTGTGCTGCTGCATTCAGAATACAGCATTACTAAAGCAAGATAGGAAATGTGCTTAACGTATGCATCTCTCACTGCCCTGCCCTGCCTTAATTTTTCACTCTCAGGCTTTCCAAGGGAGAACATCCTGGGTTGCTTTTTCATGCATGCCATAACGGTATTCTTTAGCTGCTGCTATGTTGTAAATAAGTTTCAGAGCAAGCTGGACGTTCTTTTTTTCCTTCTTACCTGTGTTGTTTTGCACAAGGCTTTAGCAGTCAGATTGGGTTAAGGAGGTGTTTGTAGGCTTGGCCTCAGTGAGAAAAGTCTTGTGATTTTGAGGGGAAGAAAGGGAAAGAAGACTGTTGCAGGATAGCACATATTGTGGAAAAATAATGGCATACAGTTCAGTTTGAAATCCCTGAAGCTTTCATTGCTAACGAGGTATGGATTAAGAGTTACAGCCAGTAAAATAGGATGTCACCTTAATCTTGGAAATCCTCATTCAGCTCCCCGCTTAGCCACAAAATTGCCTGTGCAACTAGAGATGAGTTCTTCTGCACTTGAGCTCCCCTCCTGTCATGTATGGAAGATCACCCTTCTCAGATACATTGCAAAAATAAGTGGGCAGAGACCAGGCAATGGTCAGCCTTTACAGTAAGGAGCTGTGGCTAACACAAGCGCTGGGAAGGGTCGGCAAAACGCTTATGGTGAAGGAATGGTTGGACACACACCATCTATCACCTAGAAAACGGGAGAAGGGAAGGGGGCTATAGGAGGCCCCGATAAACCAGCATATACCACAAAACCACCCAGTTATCTTCTCTGACCCCTGCCACCCAAACAACTAGCTGAATACCAGTAGCTAAGCCATTTCCCAGTGGCAAACTCCATTTATTACTCCAGGGCTGTGATCCTGCCCCTCTTTGGCCCCACGTGACGTATCCTGCTGCCCAGTATATCTGGAGGACTAACCGTGTTATCCTCTGCCCAATTCTATCTTTTGACACCAGTTCCATATTAAATCCCTGAGAACTCCTGCCTTCTGGCCTTATTCTTAAGACTCCAATTTCTCATCTCTTGTTTTCTGTACTGTCATATTTCAACTTATAAGGCAGCCAGAGCAAGAAGTATATCTAGGTTCTGTAAGGCACAGCCTATATTCCTCGAGCTGTAAAGCAAGACAGGCTGGTTTTCCTCATGTACAGCATAGATCTTCCTTTATTTCATGGTATCACAAAAAAGATGAGGATTTACTCCTCTGCTTTGTAAAAGGAAGAAGAAAGAACCAGACTCTGTCTTTTATGCACATGCTATTTGAAATGAAATGTTCTTTTAAAGGCCCCCAAAATCTATGGTCTAACTCATTCTTTATGAAACTTCATGGGGCATCTTCATTATACAGTTAGGTGTAGAAGCATGAGAAAAATATTGGTGCACTGTAGGATCAGATCCAAAATTAACAAACTCTTGCTTGAAATATTTGTAACAGCTCTCTCTCTAAGCAGTAGGAATCTTTTCAATACCATATGCTACTAACATCAGGATGTGACAAGTTTATGAAGGCACCTCCTGCATGTAGTAGAAGAAGAAGCTGTTCCTTGTTAATTCTGAGAATGGAGTGAATGTTTGCAAGTGGAAAACATAAACTGGGACAGAAATTTTCTGTAGTTTTCTTTCTTTATGACAGCTAGACACCAACACAAGAGAGAGCCTTAGAAATGAATGATTCCAATGCTTATGATTTAAAAAATAAAAACAGGGGAAATTATGCAATACATTTGAAAATATACTCTGGAAGATGGTCTCTGCACTGCTTCATTTCAGAATTATGCTGAAGAGCTGTTTATCGCATTCCTAGGGGGCAATACACCATCTCCCATAGCTACAGACCTGACTTAGAGACCAAAAATTTGTAAGTTTATGGTGCCGATCACTGAGCCCTGCATGTGGCTTAGAGTTATAGAGCAGCAGGAAACTAACACGAGTGAGTTTGTTTATTTGGTGGAAGATGGAAATAATTTACGTGCCATTCTGCTAGCTGGAAAATTGAACTAAAGTGTGCACGGGGATGCTGGGAGCCGAATCCGGGAGCATGCTGCCGCAGACACGGCAGGTGAGAAACGTGAGGAACCCACACAGGACTGTGGGAACCTGTGGTTTGCACAGGGCATGCCATACGGTGTCTGTAGGTCTAGAGCAAAGGAGTAGTGTTTCACAACACACCTTTCAAACTCTGCCACAGGGATCTGCCACCTTCTAGCCGACAGACTGCATATCACAGTTCCCACATAATTAAGCTCCAGGGGAGCACTAAACACTGTGAAGCAGCTGACATCTTTTCTTTTTTTTTTTTTTTGCTTCCTTTTTTTGCATTTATTCCAGACTCTTCATTTGAGAGGGAGTGGTATAAAGCAGCAGTGAGGAGCTGCCAGAATACAAAAGACCAGCTCTCCCTGGCATTTAAAACCCCTCTGCAGCTTGCATGAGTCAGTGCTGATACACTGTGATTGAGCAGACTTGTTAGTATCACAAAGAGTCCCTTTTGCCAAACAGTTCATGGCCCAACTGATGGAGGAAAGATACTAGCAGGTTTTGGTTGCTATTTATATCCACTTTGGCTCCGGGCAAATCCTAATTATCCTTAGAATTAAGCACACACTCCTGAGCAAACGTACAGCTATCTCAGCAGGGCTTTTTCTTTTGGCGGGCGGTGTGTGTTGTGTTCTAGTAGTTTGTCTTCTACAAGTGGTGTTTGTATTCTCCACCTGTTACCCAAGCTTTCCTAAATCCTTGGGTCGATGTAAGTCTAGCAGGTTAGCGCAGGGAAGCAACCGAGACCCCATTTCTCATAGATTTCTACTGCAGCTGATTTTTGCATTACTCCCCTCTGCAGGCTAGGGAAGGCCAAGCTCATTTTTAAGATACTTTTTTGCAATGCAGTTTGTGGAAGACAAACAGAGGTGACATTACCACCGAGCTGTTCCGCACTGAATGTTACGCGCTGTTGGTTGAGAAAAAAGTGGTGGGAAAAGGTAGTTTGGAGATGCGGAGTTATTTACAGAGAGCATACAAAATCCCCTTCGCTTCTGCTTTATCAACGCCAAGGGAAGCTCTGGGCTGGCGGGAGGCATCTTCTATCAGCGAGGTTTGGGTTCTTGAGCAATTGATTCCCCTGCCTTGATTCTTCGTAAACAAAGGGACATTTACACTGAACAAAGGGACGTTCAGTCCTCTAGCCCCTTTCACACACTAACTTTCTTCACAAGCTTATACACATGTAAATTTTTAGGCCAGGTCGATAGCCATCTGTCTCTTTTTCCTCCCTGTCCTAGAAACAAATACAGACCTATGATCATGTGGGTTTGCTTTAAGTATTGCAAATATGTGAGTCAGTGCAGGTTGCTTGTGCTATCTAGAGTCGCCTCAGGGGAAGGCCTGGACTGTGGTACCCAAAATGTTTCTGGACACGCAAGGGTACCGGTGTCATCCTGCAGCCCGTGCTCTCTACATAGGTGCAAGCCACGGCTGCCAATGTAAGTGAGACTGGGATCTATGCATTATTTATGGTAGAAAGGGCGCATGAGTGAGGTGACTCACAGCACTAGTGTGTCTTAGCTACATTTTTGATGATTCTTTGCGTTTTTCGTTGTGCTGTCTCCTTTAAGGACAGATTCAAGCGTAAGGACTTGTCAACTTCAAAGTCCAGGTGCTTTTGCCATGTATTGCTAGAAAAAATTGGCTGTCTTTGTGTGAGCTGGGTCTTTGGAGCTTTATTCACTTAAGGGGATCTGGATTCAAACCCTAATCAGGTCATGAATGAAAATAGAGTAGGTGAGGGGAAGACACTTGAGGATTTATAATCTTATGCGATCTTTCTTATAATAGGACTTAAACAAATCCTTCTGGATCCCCAGAGGAGTTCTTAGCTTTCACTATATGTTGACTTAAGTACCTTGAAAGGATCAGCTTTTCCAACGTTTTAACCTCTTTCCGTCGTGAATTAGATGCTATTTGCTTCCCTCTCCTCCCTTCCTCCTCCTCCCATCCTTATTCACAGCACAGAGCTACTGCACAGTTTGAGAGTCTTCGCAGAGATCAGAACTGGAATTACGTGAGTACAACAGGTCACAGCTGAGGTGTTCGGGCTGTGGGGGAAGCTTGCACAGCTCCTTATGTACACGATGCCTTCCTTGCTAAAGCTGTTGCTGTTAGTCACCCACTTGGATGAGCAATAAACTCACTGGCGAATTTCAGGCTAAGGAAAAAGAAGCAACCGCGCTGGGACTCTCGACTGGAACAGCAGCGAGCACAACATCACGTCAGTTATAATTGC
Organism: Haliaeetus leucocephalus; assembly: GCF_000737465.1. Lineage (NCBI taxonomy): Eukaryota > Metazoa > Chordata > Aves > Accipitriformes > Accipitridae > Haliaeetus > Haliaeetus leucocephalus. The sequence continues at coordinate 4,548,182 of NW_010973351.1, forward strand.
TCATAAGAATGGAATTTAAAAATGGCTCAGCTTCAAACCCTCGGTGTTCAGTCACTACAGGGAAACAGGTTTGCTCAACTTTAAAAGCGAGGCTGCAAGAAATGAAGGGTGTCAGAGGTATAAAAATACAAGATTTTGAATGTGTGGGGGCCAGGATGATCAATATATGATACATGGCAGCTCATTAGAAGTGTGTCAGCAATGATACCTCAAAGTCGGGGAAGGAGCTGAGCAAATGATGCGGCAGCCTTGCTGGGGTACAGAAGGGAGGGAGGATTTAGATAAACAGAATGTGGGAAAAGGGAAATCTTGGATTTATTCCCTGGGATACTGGAGGCAAATGTGGCAGTGGTGTCACAGGACTGTGACAACGCCTTGTGGGTATGTCAGCTATGTCTCCTAGCTGGCATGTCTGTAAGTGCTAGTACGTGATTAGACAAGTACTGTTAATTGCGGTGATGTGCAGGAGCCCCGCCATAGGCCAGGAGACACATGGTACCAGGCCCTGTTCAGAGGGAGAAAAACATAGTCTGTTCCCAAGAGACGGAACCGCGATGCTTTTCTGCCTGAAAGGATACATTTGCTGTATTAAATCACCAAGGTAGGTTTACCTTGGCAGGGCGTTCTTCCTGATGATGTGCTGCTTAGCCTGTATTATCTAATGAGATGAGCCAGCAATCGGCGTGGCTGACAAATGACAAAAAAAGTTGACGAAGAGCTGAAACATTTGGTACGCTTCAGGCCTCCTTAGCACCGTTGTGGAGCCAGAAAGAGCCAAGACAGAGAAGTATTTCCAGGCCGCTGCAGCGAGAACCATTGCTTCCTTACCTTTGAAGACCTCCAAACGTGTGAAAGCTGCGTTGCTCCCCCTTTCTTTCTGCAGCTGGCAACTTTGTGAAATTGCTAAATGAGAGACTTCATATGTTTCATATAAGCCTTCCAGACCCATGTCTTTCTCAGATGAGAACCTGACACCCCTCCTTGGCTGCAGTGATCAGATTCTTCATGCAGTCTTTTTTTGCTTATTCAAGATATTCCTATTGCGAATCAGATGGGGTGAGAGCCGCAGCGATGCCCCTTGTGATGGAGGAGAGGCACAGAGGGCACCAGCTCCCCGAGACGCTTGCTCGAGGTTTGAAGAACACAGCCTGCCTCGCTCCATGCCCCGCTGGAGGCTCACCAGCCTGCGGTCCCAGCCAAAATTAGTTGTCCGTGCGGAAGCACAGAAGGCTGCAGCCAAAGTTGTGTCTTTCCTGCGTTCCCCCAGAGCAACCAATTCCCCTTTCGAGGTCCTGTTCCCCATCATCCTGGGGCTAACTCATCCTTCAGAAGAAAATAGGAGCTGCTGTTCACTAGGCAAATCCAGCCACCAGGGCTTAGGAATTCATACGTGGAGTTGCTCCCACGGGCCAGAAAACGTTCCCACCCGGGCTGGAAAGCTCAGCAGGGTCTGATGTAGTATCCCTGGAGCATCCACTCCCTCTCCGAGGCTCCAAGGGACAGCAGCAGGGGTTGTGGGTAGTCAGGAGTCGACTGAAAAGCCGTCTGAAAACCGTCAGGGTCAGCCTGGCAGCCCAAAGGTAAGATCGCTTAGGCAGCTGTGGGCAAAATTTGGTATTACTTAGATGTTTTTCTTCTCTTTTCATCTTTTGGTGAAACTAGTATTCCTTAGCAATCATCTCTGAAGAGAGCCCGTACAATGGCATTTCTGTCCAGGCATGTTTCTCGTCTCTAGTATGATAAAGTAATGCTTTATCTTTGTTTCTAACACCATCCAGAAAGTTAATGGCATATGAAATTGGAACATTAATAATTTTTCTTTTGCTCTGGGCCCAGTGCAGATAAGAAAAGAGAATGGCATTGTGTGGATGGATTATACGGATCGACCTTTAATTTTGTTTGTTTTGCAGTGTGGTAACCAGAAGAGCCAGCTTGTTTCTCTTTGGATAGTTGTTAAATGAATCTGCTTTTGTATAAATGAAATTTCCAGGTCTTGCTGTGCCCTGAAACCTCTCCCTCTCAGAGCAGCAGCCTCTGGGTGAGGAGAAAATCTGCCTTAGTTAAGAAGATCTGAGCAGCTCCGTGCTTCTGCCTCTGTCTCCTTACATGGCTCAGTGCTGTATTTTCTGTGGGTGACAGAGCCACTGCCCAGCGCTCCATGTATGTTCCCCACCACGTACCTCCTGCTAGCCTTGCCTAAAATCCCGTGTTCCACTGATGGAGGGCATCCTGCAGTGGAAACCCAAATCCTGGCCCTAGCACATGCACTTGTTTTCAGATGAAGGCAAACCATCTGGGAATTAGATCGTGAGAGTTGTGTACAAGTGTAAGCCTTGGTTTACGCTCATATCTTTTCAGTAAAGTTGAGGAGGTCCTTGTGTGGTTAGTGAGTGTGATTTGTGGAAGGTTTAGCCTTCCAATGCAGAGAAGGCAGAAGAAAGTGCTAATGGAGTCACAGAACTGAGAAGAAACCAAGGATCAGCTATTAGGGACTAATACAGGGAAGCCCTCTCAACTGGCTAATGAGGTCCATGGCTTATAGCGTTTAAGTAGGTGGAATTTTAATCACTTAATTCCTGGTCACAGCCCCTGCATCGCATCCTTGATCTCTGTATTCTCTTTTCTATTGTTGTGTTCAAGCGCATCTTAAAATGCAGCTCAATTAATTTGGTGAAAATTGGAATAAAGCAAAATTTATGATTTTAAAAAGTAGCCAATTTGACACATAATAAGCAGCTAGCTTGTCAGGCTTAACAATAAAATGTTGTTAAGACATCAGCATGGAAGAGGAGACTGTGTATTAAGTTTCTGACAGCTGGATTCATGTTTACAGCTTTCAGAAACCCAACAGCTTTATAAAAAGCATTATAGTTTCTGTAGAACAAAGAAATATTACTTCAGTGCTCATCTACGCCAACAAAGAATGATTTTCAGTGCTTTCAATTCCTTAAAAACATTTTCTTTCCTTTCAAGGAAGCACTAGGTTTTGCATAAACATTATGCTAGACAGAGCTACTGGAAGACCAGTAAAAAAAAAAAGGTTTCTAGAGCTGAGCTAAATTTCTTGAAGTTATGAATTTATTAAAATACAGAAATTGCACTCCCAGTCCTGAAATTATTCACAGTGTGACGCTAATTTACTGAAAACCTTAGCTGCAAAACATTTGCTGGCTGAGTTACAATGGTGGTGACAGTGTGATTATGTCCCACTTTTATTCGATTCCTTAACGTTTAGAGCATTTGCCCAGGACTGAGGAAACCTCTGGCTGAGGGAGATTAATCCCAAATACGTAAGAGCGCTATGTTGGGCTGGAGCTTCTCCAGTTCCTACTGCTGATCCTGTTCTCCTCTGAGTAAACCAGCTGTAAACTAGCTTCTTCTGTGTAACCTAGCCCCCAGGAGATGGACAAACCTGCTGATGAGGTTCAGAGGGTCCCCTCTCTGCAGAATGGTGGGTTTGGCATCAATATCCAAGGTGTAACAACTCTAACACGAAGGGTTGTGGAAGCAACCATCACCTCAGGTATTTGCCTGGGCTGGAGTACACCCAGGACAAAGTTCACTTTCTGCCACGCTCCCAGTGGTTCCAGTTTAATTGTCCGTACAGTTAATTGTGTGTACAAACTGGAACAGTCTGTTCCCACCATGGCTGATGCTCTGGTAAATAATGACCTGGGGAGTGACCATGAGGGTTTTGTTCTCTCTGGCACAAGGGAGAAACGAATCTAAAACTGCCACAGCTTGGGTGATTTCCCCAAGCACGGAGCATCCCTACTGATATTTTGTGGTTCATTGCTAAGGTGTAGAAGAAACTCAGCTTTGATTTTCTTTCTTATGAGTACCCTCAAATGAAATCTATCAATTTGTGTTGAATGGAAGGTCTCACATCAAATTTACAGTATTTTTACATGCCTGTAAAATCCTTTGATTTGGATTTGATGGATTTGAAGGAACCTGTCTCATCCTTTTTGAAGAGGATGAGACTGACACATTTAACTCCGTTTGATCTGGACCGATGGCCTCAAATTATTATGGTTCAGCTATTGAACACCGAAAAATCCCTCTGTCGTAGGACCATATCAGTTCCCTTCTATCCATTTAGCAGAATGGAAATGTCAGAGCCTGCCAAGTCCATTACTGATTTGGAGATACTCTTGTGTCTTCAGCCAGTATTTTCTGTAGAGGGGTGCAGTGTTTGACACAGGAATTGTGGAACCCTGCATCTCAGTTGAAGAGTATAACCCGACACCTGCCCGCATTGGTTGTTTTCTGGGTAATCAAGCAATTTTCATGTAAGTCATTTTGCAATACTAGTATTTTCAACTCTATATACAAATGGTATGTGAGAGACAGGACTGTAATTTAGCAGAGAGCAGTAGTGGGTGAGATTTTCTGTGAATTGCATGTACAGTGTGATTATATGTGGGGGATTCCATTTTTCAATTAATTTTTCAAAGACCGAATGAAAAGTTGGCATCGTTATTTTGATTAGACTACATAAATATTTATTCTACTCCAATTAAAAGAACAACTCAACTACAGTATGCTTGCCTGGGTTGATTTTTGTTATTTCTGCTCAAATGCTTTCTCGAGGAACCGTAAATATCAGTGTTCCTTTCTCTCTCCTCCTTTATCCCTAGCCAATCTCTTCCTAACACTATTGCTCTGCACATTGTACATTGTAGCTCATCATAGTGGATCTCAACTGTAAGAGGTGAAAAAGAAAAATCACTGTGCCTTTTAAATCTGGGCAGAGTAGGCATTTTGAGTATTGCAATTTTCTGGGCAGCTTCCAGGAATATTTTTTTAATAAACAGTTTTATTATCCTAAGTATATAGATGTTGTACTAAACTTTGACTCCTTCTTTTAACAGGCTGTGAAAGAAGAGACCTCTTTTGTAAATCCCAGTAAGACCTCCAGCCTGCAGGACCCTAATGTAAGGTCTGTTGCTTCTTGTCCGTAGGGAAAACATCAAATAAGTGCATGATGTAGTGAGGCATTTTCCAAACGTTGTCTCAAACAGGTGCTACAGGTCAATTTGCTCATCCCCAAGCTGCTGTGTAAAGTTCACCAAGTGATGACCTGAGGAGAATGTGTCTGTCAGAAGAGTGCTTATTTTATACACATATATCAGATATAGTTGAAGAATTAATAAAAACTCAACTTTAAAAATCAGACCGAGTGTATATATTTAAACAATTGATAAAATGTCAAGGTAAAAAAATCAGGTCTAGTGACAAACTTAAAAAAGCTTATATAAAAATGAGTCAGTTTTCATAACTTTTTTATCAGAAACGTGCTAGGTGTCCAAACTGAATATACCCGTGTTTGTGTTTTTCTGATTTGTGCAAGGGTTTTTTTGCAGAAAAAAAAGGCATTTGATATCCAGCCTTCAGAAAAATGCCTCATTTGCAGGCAGTGGTAACTACTTTGGATTGTACTTTTAGTCTGTTGTTAGTGGATAGTAGTCTTTTTTGAGGTGGCCATTTTGAAGAGGCATATTAATTGTAAACATTATTTGAATGGCACAGTATGCTGTCTTTCAGCAGGTCATTAAAGAGGAGGTTACACCATGGGTATTTGGAAATTGCCTGCCTCTATATGTGTGGTAGTGCCATCACTTTGGACATATTTAGTGTCCAAATCTAAGAGGGAAGTTTGATGAAAAAAATTTATGGGTTTAAAGGATGGCAATCACACTGGCTGCTAATCAGCTAATTATGCTAGTGTATGTGCTATATATATGTAATATACATATGTACTAGAGCACTAGTCATCTCACGATTTTATTTTATAACTTTCTGGTGGTGACTCTTGCAACTGAAAGCAGACATTTAAGCATCTTACAGAAAAGTCTGGATGAGGGGGGTAATGAATTATGTCTGACAAATTAAATCATTCTGAACTCAGAAACAGTTATGGTTGTGAAAATTTGTCAACCCTTTTTTCAAATGTGTATCTTTCCTATATGGTGATAAATCAGCAATAGTCTTCAAAAAATATTTCATTTAAAATTTCCTTTCTGATTAGATTGGACTGGCAGAGCTGCTATGTTTGCTTAGTGAAAGCAGCTACCTTTTCTCCTCTGCCATTGCCCTTTTTAGACCTCTACGAAACTTTCTTAGGACCCCTGAGAAAATCCATCATGTATGTTACACAGTGACCTCTTCATTTAATAGAAATGGGTTTCCTGTACTGTCTTTGCCACAGTACCCTTTGTTGGGTTGCTGTCACTTCCAGAAGCAGTCCAGGAGGACCTGGTTTGTAAAGCCCGGGGTGATTTGGAGCGTGGCTACAGACTTGTTTTCCATACTGACCTTTGCTGAACTTCTGCATAATATCTGTAGGAAAGCCTTCCTATTTTACATGTTGCAATAGATTCTCTCCTGCTTCATCACGCTGAGCTGTAAATTAGTTGTGTGCTTTGTGAGGTGAAGTACTATTCAGCATGAGTTAGGATGGCAACCTGGCTGCAAAGCTAATTTTGCTATTTTCTTTTGCACACATCCAAGCTTATAAACTCATAAAAGCCACTTTGGAGTTCTCAGTAAGCAGCAGTCTGGTGTATATTTGCCTAATATTTATTTTTATCTAGTTTATGTCAAGCATTGTTTCCTCTACAGTTAGTTGTGCCAAATGAAATGGTATTGTTTTATTGCTTTGTGTCTGTGTCCTGGAGGTGCATATATACAAGTAATCAATGCTCAGGGCTAGACTAATTTTAACAGCCTGCGTTCAAATCTCAAAAAATAATGGAAAATAAATTCAGTGTCTAACCAATTCTCTTTCTCCTTCAAGTGGCTTCCCTTTCTGCAGGGACATATGCACCTTTGCAGATAGCCAGCATGTGACCGATTTGCCAATGACATCCTCTATAACCTCTATTTTGTGGACTGGGCTGGACATAAATGAGCCTTTGCTCTGCTAGGAATTGCATCCGAGTAGAGCCAAGGGTTAGTTCATACTGGTCAGACAAGTCACCTGGGAGTTCTCTTCTTTAGTTGAGAAATAAACAAGTATCCTTTGTAAAAAAGCCCTCCCCGTAGAATATAATTTTTACTCCTGCGAGTACCCATGCAGACATTCCTGTAGACAATACCTATATGAATGTTTGAGGAATATTTGTTTCCCGAAATATCTTGCCAGGTGAAACCAGTATCTGTCACAGCTATTTAACAATACTCCACTCTTTTCATGCAAGGGATTTATAGCAGGGACAGTGACTTTATGTATTGGATTACTGATGACTGTACAATGCACTAGCAAAACGTTCTGGTTTTTTCCAAACCCAAGACACTGGGAAATTTGTTCAGGCTAGCTAGTAAACAAACATATGCAGTTTTGTTCATTAACTGAAGCATGAGTTGTTCATACAAATAGGGAAATAGAAGGTGAGGAAGGAGGGCAGTAGTGCTTGTTTGATTAAAGAATTGTGCTCTCTCTGCTACCATTTTGTCTGCTCGTCCATTGCCACTCTGAAGATTACGCTTCTAATGAATTAACTTCTCGGCTATAGCCTGTAATCCCCCTGAGCAATTATTTTAGCATCTGCCACGGCAGACTCAATTTGGCTAACAATTGCTATAGCTCTTTGTAGCATTAGTTCTGGTTCAGCTAGTAATTACTCATATGTATGTGTGGTATAGCCACTTTCGCTACGAGCCGGTCTCCAGTCATTTTGTTGGGCATGGCCTTGGAATGATGTCGTGCTTACACAAAGTCGTCATCTATCAGTCAGTTTATTCACCTGTTTTCTGTGTCTGTTGGCAAACTGTGGATGGTTCTATATCTAAGTCATTTTAAATATGGGGAAAAAAAAACCCCACAGCTGAAGCTGAAATTGCACTATTTTGTCAGCTTTCAGGAAGGGAAAGCTTGTGAAATTTGCTCTGTCATTTGGTGCACAGGCTGGAAGCGCAGGGTTGTCTCCTGATCTGCCTGTTAATAGCTAACCTGTGCACATCAGATTGAGCTGCAGGAGAACTGTGGAACTGCAGAGGAGTACAGTCCTCTCTTCTCCCTGCTTTTGGAGAGCATTGCTATATGTTTCTATAGCTTTCCCTCCTCTGGATAGGATTTTTTTTTTTCTCCCAGACTGTTTCAAGTGCTGGTTCCCACATTCAGTGAGGAAAAAGCTGGTGACTCAATAACCCAATACGTGCTGCAGCGTCCTAACTTATACTCTCCTTAATCCTCAATTAAGACTGATATAGTGCACTACGAATTGGGACACAGTCATCCATTGCTCTTGCTGACCCTGCTGCTTTGCTGATAACCCCTAGCAGATCCGCAGGTCTGGCCAGTGGCAGGAGGGGAATTTGTACGGTTACCTCGGCTGGATCCATCCAGGCTGCAGATGACAGAGCTTTCAGCTGGACAAAGTGAAACGAGAGCAACTAACGGGAGGGGAATTTCAAAAGTGGGTTAAATAGGAGAGTTATCTTGATAAGACACAGGAGTCCTACCAGGAAGAGTTAGATGCGTCTTTGTTACAGCTCTGATGTAACAGACTTGAAAGCACACATATTTTCATCGACACCCACGTAATACGTACAGAGAAGTACAGCCAAGCTATATAGCCGGGGCATAAGCATTTTGGACAAAGCAGAACATAATGTTGATTTCTGGAAAAAGAAATACCTGAAAAAATGGGTTATTTATATATTTGCATTATTTTGCTTTTTATACTGCCCGTATCGAATCAAGAAGAGACACAGTTAGCTTGCAGTTACCACCTTGCATAGTGAGGCATGCTTTGTTAAGGCATGTGGTAAAAATGTGTTTGTGGGAACATCAGTCTAGTTTGGAATTTGCAACGCCAGTCATTTTGCAGTGATTTTTAATGGTATTTCTTTTGGGATGTAGGGCCCAAGTCTGCAAGGGAGGCAGCAATCATGTCACTCCTTTTTATGACCAACAAGAGGAATTAATCTTCCACTAGAGCTAGAAAAGCCTTTCTAACAGAACGTTTTCTTCTTTAGTGTTTTAAGAGAAGGACCTGTCATGGTGCCGAATGGGCCAGAAGGGGTTATGAGGAAGTAACAGCGGTTATTTCCCTGTCTTTTAGAAACTTCCTTACACCCAGGTATCTGACTCAGTGTCCAGATGGAGGTGTCGAGGGAGAAGTGTTCTGGGAGAATTCGCTGATTAGATATCTAATTTAATTCAGGTTTGAGATTACTGCATGTTCTTATATATAGTTTTGGTAAGGCTCTCATCACCTGCCTCCAGCTGGGATTCTCTTAGCCTTGAGAGATCAGGGTTCAGGCTGTCTGCCAGAACATTTGTATAATGAAGGAAGTATAAAATATTGTAGGAAATATAAAAATGAAAATTGTAGTCACCCGATTTCTTATCACCTCTGGTCACACCCTCCTCTTGATCAGAGGCCCACCCTGTTTAGTGATTAGGGATGCAGAGGTTTCTCTCCTGCAGCATATCAAGCAAATGTGAATCACATAGTCATCTCTTTACCATTTTATAAACCTCACCCATTTCTTAGTAAAGGGATGAGCTGCTAGAAAGATAACCTTTTGAACTTTCTTTCCAGAAGTATACCACCTAATTGCCAGCCTGCTTCATTTGTTAAATGTAATAAATATATGGCTAAGCACAGAACCCCATCAAGAGAATTCCTTCCACTATTCCTTTCCTTACTCAAAGCTTTGCCAGACAGAAGGACCATCTGTACAACTTTCCTAGTGCCTATACATGAACTTCTCCTGAAAACTCTTGGAAATATCTGTTTTCTTTCTGGCTATGACCACCTGGATAAGCCTATAGTATGTATATGTGTGTGCATGTGCACACAGATTCACACACACAGAGTTTGACTATATTTAACATAAAGGTCTACGCTTTTCTTATTTTGTTCTTTTCTTCAAATATGTCCAAATGTAATCCCCAGTACAACTCTGCTGTACCAGCTTCAGGAATTCCAGTGAGTGAAGAATTAGACCAAAATACTCCAGATGTCAGGAACTGCTAGTACTGCTAATGGAAAAATTAGGCAAAATACTGGCTGTCCTTGGGCATAGCCTGTTTGCCAAGTCAAACTTTCATCTTGGGACAAGTCAGACAGTGGAACCATTAGCAAAAATGCCTAAAGTTTAACAAAGTTTGGTAAGCAACTGAAGTCAAATTTGTAAGACAGGAATTATCTGGCAACAGGATTTGCTGATAATATACTTTTTTTCTTCGTGGTCACTTGGAGTTCAGGAAAGTTTAGACATGATACATGTCTGATTCAGGTGGTCTGGCTAAAGGTCTTCAAGAGCTGGTACATGTGAACACTAACGCCTTCTTCATCTGCTGAATATTAGTCTTCATTTTGTGAGTAGTTGTTTACCATTACACACACAAGATTATCCAGATGTTAAAATAGATACACTATTTTGAGGTTATGTTTTGGAAAATTGAAATAGTAATTGATGTTGTTTCTGAGAAATTTTAGTTATTTATCGTAGAATTATGGAACTGTTGATCGGAGCGGACATCCGGAGGTCATCTAGTCCAGCCTCCTGCTCAAAGCAGGACTGTGACCAACACTAGATCAGGTCAGCCATGTCTTTGTCTAGCTGAATTTTGAAAACCTCCAAGGACGGAGATTATGCAGCCTCTCATGGAAAATACTGATCAAATGTGTAAACTCAGGTTCCTGCATTTCTGAGGCACAGGTGCCCAAGTGTTGTTAGTCAAGAGCCCTCTTCAACTGAAGCCCGCAAGTTGGCTGGTCAGTTATTACTCTTCTTGTCGGTGTTGCCACTCGCTGTCGTGCACCATGTGGTACATTTATGGACTGCAATATTTATTTTCCCTTATAACACGCTTTTGGATTGCTACCAGCTTTGGCATGCTTTACATCCCACATGGTTCAGGATTTGTCTGCGGATTTCTTTCTGTTTAGACCAACTGCTGCATCACCCTTTGTTGATCCTTGTTATCCAAATTATCTCATCTTTCATAGGATTGCAAATAGCAATATTCTTCTTATGTGGGAGTAGGTATAAGCACCAGCTGGTGCCTTGTGCATTCATTTATTCTAATTTTCTTTGTAAATCTTCCCATCCAAAACCAAATTACGCTATTACATTAAGACTAATTACATTAGAAGCTGCTCAACACGTAACGTAAAATTAAATGTTATCTCGCAGAGCTTGATGATGCTGCACACCAGAAAAGAAGGGTGGAAAATATTAAATTATATCAAGTTATACAGGGTACAGATGAATCAGGAGAAGTAATTGCAGGCACTCTTCTGAATGCTCAATGCAGAGTAAGCTTTGCTTATGCAGATTGTCAGAATGTGATTCCCCTGCTGTGGCTTATGCATCTGATGTACGCTAGGCTTTTGAGTTTGGCCGCCTTTCATTTTACGTGAATACGTCCTACACCTTTTCTGACCGAACTGATGATACTTCTTACATGCAACTTTTGTGTATCATCAAGGGAGGAGTGTCACTCAAAGTGATGGCTGCATTCTTGTGGTTTTCCCCTTTCCTTTCTCACCTGCGCAGACTATATTAACATTTGAATTATCGTCTCTTGGTATCTGAGCTAACATCCTGCTGACGTACCTGGTGCTGTGTGAATCTGAACCAGTTTTTTTCAGAGAACTTTGGCTCTCTGCAGGTGCTCTCAGGATATGACTGTATAAGCAAGGTGCAAAGCGTACTGATGTTTGCCTTATGTGTACGCATTTTGGACCTGAAACTAACACCTCAGTATCTGTCTTTATACGCACATTTTTAGTGGATGCCAGGGCAGCTTTCCAACAGCATATAGGTATGTGCACAGGGAGTATGTTCTAGCTTATCCAACAATATGTACTCTGCACACTGACTTCTGTCAGTGGCACTGACTTGGGACTCTTTGGAATCATAAGACAACATTTTTTTAAGGAAAAAAACAACTTTCTCTTTTTTGCAAGGAAAGCTAGGGTTCTGGGGTGGTAGTGGTGTTCTCAGAGAAGTGGAATTTATTGTACAGCTGCTTATCAGCTGCTCAAGGCTTCAAGGCACATGAATTGATTTTTATTTAGAAATTTCAATTGATAGAGACAGCTGCAGCCCACAAAGCTCTCTTAGACACTGTATCTAACAGCAGTTCTTACAAAGACTGCAAACCAGCACCAGGTCTTCAAGTCTGGGGCCTTAACCATGGACAGTTTCTAGGTAGGTAGTTTCTAAGCATCACAGAGCTGAAGTTTTGAACCAGCCATCCAGCGAGAGCTGTGTTAAGAGATGTCCATGTTGACGTTTGGAGGCTAAGAACAGGCACGTCACCTGGATAATTATGGACAGCTTGTTTCCTCAAGTCAAAGACTTCAGTTCCCTAGAAAAACAGATACATACAAATGAACTTTCAGGCAGGTCAGAGTTGAAGCTGATCAAAAATAATATGCTTGTTTTTACCTGACATGAACTTCAGTGAATCCCAGCAGGTTGTGTTTTCTTAGAATCAGGATGGACTTAACTCTGTGAGGCAGAGTCTGAAGCATAACATTTAAATACCTCCTTCTAAATGTATTGTGAAATATTCTAGAAAAACTAAAAACATTATCTATGTTGACTTCTTCCTAACAAATATTAATTGCTTTTAAAAGGCTGCTTTTTCATTCAGTCTTCATCCTAAAAAATAAATATTCATTCTCCAACTGAAAAATTTCAACCAGTGTTTCCAAAAACAAAGTGAATATCTAAATACACATCAGCCTGGCCTAAATCTGGTGGACAGGTTAATGGATCTGCTATTCTGGCTTTCTACAAGAACCTCACCCAGTAATTTCTGCATCAAAGTCATAACTTCAAGCTGAACTCTTGCATACCCTTTGCATGCCAGTCTGCATTAAAGGTTGCAGATAGCACACCTAGATAAGTTCTTTGACTTCATTCTGAGTATTAAAGACCTCTTTGACCTGTTGCCTGAAGTCAGATGCTGATGAATTGCTTGTAAGTGTATTCTTAATCTCTGAGCTACAGAGAAAGGAGCTTTCAGATGAGGTTAAATTGATGAAATACCCAACTCGAGGTGCATTTCTTTGGCTGTGTCCCTTAAACTGCGCCTAGGCTCTTTGGAAACTGCAGCATTTATAATGGCTCTCCTGGTTGCTGTATGGAGAGGTAGGATTTGTAGCTCAGTTTGACCTTAGATACTAGATGTTGACCTGCAACATTACTCCGAGCTGGAGGAAAAGAACAGTTTCTGTATCGTCATTATCTGTTGGACCACAGGAGCATCACATTTTTGTCTAGACTGCAGATGCTTTTTCATTATAAGGACAAGGGAGGGGAGGGAATTTTTTCCTTTAGAAGAAGCAGAACTCAAGTGAGGAGGGTGAGGAAAGTCCACAAGCTGTTTTTGGATTAGGCTGCTGTAGCAAGGAGCTTTGTTGTACATCTGCAATCTAATTGGGGGGTGGGGAGGGAGGATGTAAAAAGAAGAAAAAACCTTTATTCATAAAGTTTGATGCTGGCTTTCAAATGTCCAAATAATGTTTTGGAGAGCTAACCTGTCTTCTGAGAAAAGCTACCTTATCAGAGTGAAAAAGCACGTATTATTGTTTCTCAACTTCAGATGGCTGTAACTTTGGAAAAGAAATAAGTGTGAAACCCTTAGAGCACAGACTTAGAAAAGATTTGCGTGTTTGCTTAGCTTTTTAGGCTATGTCTTTGCTGCACAAGAGAATGCATCTGTCAAACGTTTTTCCTCTTCTTTCCTTTCTTCCTTGCTTTTACTTCCCAAGATTTCACTACCACATTCCCACTCAAAGGGAGTTCTGAAGCCAAAAATCAGCCAGTGGGTTTGTTTTTGGGTTTTTCTTTTCCCATGAGTCAGCACCTGAAGGCAGGTCAACCTTCATGCAGTATCCTTGTAAATCACGGGGCTTTTAGCCTTTACCTCTTGGCCTTAGTCTGGGAGGACGGCACAGAGATTGTTCCAGATGGCGAAACGGGCACAAACAAAAGCAAGGAGGATAAAACCTGTTAAAGAGAAACGCGGAAAGCGGGTTCCCCCAGCAGACTTCGGTGGTTTTAAAATTCTGAACTGCATCCTCCGGGGAAAGAAAAGTTATTTTATCCCTTTCAGCTTACTGGGTGCACAGTCGTTTCAAACAAGTACGGAGGTCTGCCCGGAGGGGACGAGGAAGGCACGTCAGTCTGTAGAAACCACGGTACGCAAAGGGATGGTGCGCAGCCCCGCAAACCAGTCCTCCCATTACAGCTGAGCCAGGATGTGGTGGGACACCCCGAGTCCCTCGGCACGAGCACGTACCTCAACGTCCCCACGGAAGATTCAAGCTAAATCAGGGCACGTCTGCGGTCACTTGGAATGTTCCGCAGCGTATGGGGTTTTTGTGAGCAGTTTTGGTTTCAGGAGCCCTGTTGGCTGCTACTCTGAGAACAAAACGAATTTCTCGGTTTGGGGGGCATCTCTCTCGAGAAGTCGTTTCTGTTTCTGGGCAGGCTTGTGAAGGTGGTTCAGCAGAGCGTGCTGGCTGCTGCTCGGGAGCGCGCTGGGGCTCTCGGTGCGCAGGCAGTCTCTGACGACCTGCCACTGCGCGCTGACATTCGTGGTTGTTATTGTCATTCTCACCAGGATGTGACAGATTTTTATGTAAGGTGCCAGGTCATTAAGTAACTCTGTCTTGGTTCAGTACCTTCATTTTTATGCTGTAGTGGTTGGATACTGTTGCGGGAAAAAGGTTTCTTATGAATTAATGACATTGAAACAGAGCCTTATAAAGGAACTCTAATACGCTGAATGTTTTTTTTTTAAGTCTGGGTCCCACTGATCCTTCAACACTTCGGGTTTTGTTCAAGCTATATAGTTTATATAGGACTATAAACTACAAATGGTGATATCTGCACATAATGACTCTATTTAAATAGCCAAAATAATGACAAGGCTTCTTCTCAAGAGTTGTGTCTTTCCATACAAGATAATATATTCTGGCTGTAGAATTCAAAAGGTAACAATAGAAGTTATTCTGCTTTATAGTTGCTTCTTTTTCAGGAGTATCAATGAGATCTTTTTTAAGAGTTTGTGTGATATTAAAAGCCTGCCATTTTTAAAACACAGGTCAGGCTCTGAGTTGATCAAGCTGAGCACTTCTTGCATCTGGTTGCTCTTGTGAGAGTAGCAACAGTTTTGAGCATGTTCAGGCTGAGGAAGGGTGTTTGGACATGAAACAGGAGCTGTCACGGATTTTTTTTAGGCTGGTGTGGAAAGAGCTACCCTAGCAAGGTTTTACTGAGGGCAAAAATCCAGCTCTGCAGTTGGTAGGACTGGTCTAACATTTCATTTTGTGCTTATGGTAGACTGGATTCAGTCAGCCTCTACGGGTGGAGGCATTGCCACTGCTCCTTTGCATTCAGAAGTAGCTTCAATTTACACCCTAGCTAACCTGCAGCTTCTTGAAATGTGCAATTAAATGGTGCTTGTGTCTTTCCCGGAGGCCTGATAAATAGTGGGAGAAGGGTAGTTGCTGCATCCAGCCTCTAATAAAAATGATGGTAAAATTTTATAATAAAGGGAAAGAGATTTTTGCTCTTAAATTTGTATTGCTTTTGCAAAATAAGCCAGTGGGATACTTTACTGGCGTGATACAAAATACAAGTAAAGTTTATCTGAGCAGTCACAATCACTGAAATAAGAGTAGGTGTGTCTAGTGTTACTGTATCTTGGCTTTTTATTTTTTATTGTTCACTTGAAAATTTGCATCATTCAGAGGAAAACAGTAAGTTTTTCATCTATTTGTTGGATTAAAGAATAGGTCCTGTTTGGTTCTCAAACACTTTTAATCACAGTTGAGTGAAATTTTTCAGGTGAAACTTTTTGAGATTAATTCAGACTTAGAACTTTAAAACATTTCATATATACAAATCAGTTTCATAACTTTGAAATCATTATAAACTGCTTTAGTTACAAAATTGCAGAATATATTTTCAAACAAAAATTTGATTTTGGCAACTGAAATATCTCCGTCGAAAGTCCCACATCCTCCCCTTTTTTTAAAAATTGAAAACACTGAGAATCAAAAGGGGACATATAGACTCTGTAAAATGAAACTTTTTAAAGGAACTGAAATTGTAATTTCAAATTTTCCTTTGTGTGAAAATATCTGATTTACTTTCATTACAGATTATAATGTTGTCTTGAAAAATGTGAAGTAGCTGTGAACTGGAAATAGATTTGTTACCAGCTTTGCTGTTCCACACTGCTGTTGCCTGAGCCCCTTGACAGTATTAGTGCATCGCTTGTTATCATTTTGAGGAACTTTTTTGTTATCATTTTGAGGAATTTTTCAAGTCACCTGTAGTTTATACCATTATTTTTGCTCCTGCTTTCACTGGGTTGATGAAAATGTTTAAAACTTGTAAGTACCCTCTTATAAAGGTATTGGAGAATTGTGAGGACTACTCTTTCAGAGCAAGAATTTCAGCTAATGTACTTCAGAGCTGAAAATAGTGGCATTGCACACATTCATACCCCTTGAGGATTCGACCATCCGATCCAGCTGTTAAATGGGTCTTAACATATTTATCCTGCTTATGTCAGAACTTGAACTGAAAATTAGTTTGGGTAAATTGAACTCGTAATTTGTCTTAGCTGTTGAAAGCTACCTTTGGTTGAGCAAGAAAGGAATAGCTAGAGCAGTCATCCACTCTGAAGCCCGACTTGATGAAAATGTCATTGGGGGCTTCCATCATGATGTTGATTCACAGATTTCCAGGTCAGACATACTGATTTCAAGATTAAAACAAAGTGCTTTGGGCTTTTTTCTTCTCTTATCCTCCCCTTATTTGCCAGCCTAACAAACTCAGCAAAAGGTCTGAAAATCTGGCTGAATTGTTCTGCATTAATCTCTTTGCGTATCTGAGATACAAATGACCGACCCTGAAACTGGAATTTGGGAAGGGGCAAATATGAATCTTGCTGCTATCTGTACTGAATTCTTGAAATTAATGGGATTAAAAAGTAGGGAAAAAGTTGACAAAAGTTGTTCCATGAGAAGTGGAACTAGTAGAGTCGCGTTTATGATTTATGTATGTCCTTTGTACTCTTATGCTTCCCATTGCTCCATCTTATGCTCTGTGACCTCCCCAAAGACTAAAAAACATAGGAAAACTGAAGATATAATCTGAAGCCTGTTACCATCCCAGTGGGCTCTGTTGTAGCTGGACAGAGGGTTCAGAAGTTATCAAAGAGAATTAATGAAGCTTAAAACCCGCAGGGGCATCAGAGGGAACCACAATTGTGACGATTCAATATGCTTCTCTTATTATGGCTTTAGAAGGCTAATACGATGCAAGTAAAGTCGAAAAATTCAATCTAAATTTATAATATTACAGACAGTATTGTGCCACTTCTGCCAGATGTGGAACGTACCTCAGTGCGTGAAGCAGTCCCACCAGCAATCAGCAGGGCTGCTTAAGTACTAACTTAGTATCTGATTTCGGATTAGATGGCAGAATACCATTTCACAAATTATTAATCAAGACTTTCAAATTCCTCTTTTAATGTTTGGAATATTTATTATGTTTACAGTGTTTGCAGTACACATATGGTATATTTAATCATAATGTGTTGCTTCAAATAAAAGTAGTATTTAAGATGATTCATGTGTTTTCATGCCACTCAGGCTCATGGTTGCAGTGGTTTCCTCCCAGCATCATGAAGGTCTTGTATTTAGTATTTATGCTATTTGTATTCAAGCGTTAGTTAACTCTACTGATCAATGGTTAAAGAGAAGATCCTTTTATCTGGGTCTCCTTATTCCCATTTCTATCCTCTGCTGGAGCCCTGCAGATGTATTTCACATTCATGAGCATCCGAAACATGTCTGAGTTTTGCCTTTTTTCTGACAAGTATCCTTTTCTTGGATCAAATCCATTAGTTATTTCCCTTGTGCTGCTCTTTCAAATGCAGAAGGATAACGTTTAATTTCAGGTAAAAACTATTTTAAGCAGAACAGGTTTCACGATTCCTCAAATAGTTTTTGTTAAAGGTATTTTTTGTAAAAAATATTTCTGACATGACTAAATTGCTGGGCTGTTATTAAAATATTGTATTTTGGAAACAGTGATATTTCCACGTGGTCTCTTACATAGGCTCTGTATTTATAATCGGTTGCTGCTTTTATAAATGGTATGCAATGCACAGGAGGGTGAGTTCGCACATCCTTTTCTGTTCATGCACACTGGCCTGTGAACTATAAATGGAACAAAAGGATGAACTTCAATGGGCACTTGCCACTTTGCAAGATAAATACGTGTTGATGAGTTAGAACTTTGTTGATATGCCTGGAGTACTTTAAATAAAGACTGTGCCACATATATTTTTCTTGTTATTTTTAGAAGTCCAGCTCCAGTGCGACCTGAAACTACGCCATCAACTGGCCCTACAGAAAAGCAAGAGATTAAAGTTTCTCGTGTGAGGAAGTTAACGAGGCAGTACAGTTTGTGAGTAACATATAGCATTATCCTTACGTTTTCGCCTGCCGCAGCTGAAAATGCAGGGGGATGCTAATTATTGCTCTAGCTGTGCCTTCTGAAAGGCATGAGTGCAATTACACGATAATGATCTTATACTGATACCGTTCCTTTCATCACTGAGAATCTTCAAGCTTTTAATATGAAATGAATTTGCCGTCCCTATGCGGCTGCTAACCCTCAGATTGCAAGCCCCTCTGCCTTTTTCTGAGCTTATAGGTTAGGAATTAAAAACCTCTTTTCCACATGAAATGTCCAAGACCTGGTGTGAGCTGGAGCAAGCTGCTCTCTCTGCTTAATTACAACCCCATTTGCGAAATGAAGAAAACAGTCCTTAGCTGTAGGGTGGTCAAGCTGTGCTGTCAGCCGTTCCCTCTCAGGAATTGCACCCTCTCTCTCTGATTTTGTCACATGCAGAAATTGCTGAGCCCGCTACAGCTACAGCCAGCAAAGTTAAGTCTCAGTCCTGGCAAGAGTGATCTGTGCCTATAGGGCTCTGGCATCCCACCTACACATAATTCATCTGATATGAGACTGTCTAGAGACGTGAGGTGCTGGAGAGATGTGGAAATCAGTTTGTTGGTTTGTCCTTCATATGAAAGGACAGACAAGGCCACTAGAAACTAGGGGAAAAAATGGACAACGTCAGCATAAACTTATTAGTACAAGAACACCAATGCCATAATGAAGAAAAAAATATGTATGCCTTTTATGCAGAATGGCAACTGTTAGTCCCTCCAGCAATTTAACATTCTAGTGTCACTAAATATATAGCAACATTAGCAAAAGTTTTCCTTCTCTCCAAAAGCATTCTAACAAATATTAATATGTAGTTATTTTCTGTCTCACTATTAAGAACACTGCCTTTTGTTATGGAAAAAAAGTAACAATCTACATCATCAAAACTGAAAAAATATTTAGGAGAAGTTTAGGTAGGAGCAGTTTCCCAAGGCCTGAATGAAGTCTCCTCACTCCCTCTGCCCAGCACAGCTCAGACAGCAGTGGGCTTTTCTTGAACGAGACCCCACTTCTACTGCTTCTTTTTCTACAAGACAGGGGAAGGAAATCTCCTACATATTTCAAGATGCATCTGATTTTTCCGATTTTTATATAATGCAGGGACTTGTAGGTAGCAGTCAGCAAAGGAAAAGGTTGTGACGCTGAGAGGACCGACTATTTGATGCGCTTCGTATGGCAGGTAGCGAACGGGATGCGGTGGCTGATTCTATTCTTTGAGCACAGCGATGTGTAAGGACAGGCAAGAAATTCATGTCCTGTGGCAGGTCTAGTTACAGGTTTTGTACACGCACTTGGAAAAGTTTTCCATTTAAGTTGTAACCTAAACAGGTTGTTAAACTTGGTCCTCAAACACTGCTACATGGCAAACAAAGAGAACAAGGTTATGCTGTGTAGACAATTTTGCTGTAAAGGATACCTCGGTGATGTTATGTATGCAGAAGCAGAAAATTTCCCATGGGACCATCGAAGTAAGGTAATAGGATAAGTTGGTGTTGAAGATAGCAAGGCTAGTGAGTTTTTAAGAGTCTGGGTGAAAAAAATTGCTCTAGGGTAGGTTAGGGCTGGAGAGGGTGTGTTTACCAATAAATAGAAGGTGACGGCCAAAGGAGGGGTGTAGGTAATAGGACATAGAATAATGAAAATAGGTATCTCAAGGGGGCATCCCTGAAGTAATAGCAAAATCGTCTATTACTAGATCATTCTTGTCTGAGAAAGTGTTTAGCCAACTTGTTCACAAAGGGCAAAGAGAAAATGTTTGGGCCAGAGACCAAGCACCTCCCTTTTCTGTACATGAACAGTCAGCCAGTCCCCCAGAGCTGCTGAGCACCTGCAGAACCCGTGGCCCGAGAACGGCACCGAGGAAAGGAGGAGAAGGTAAATGAAAATGAGTGAGAGGTTGTCCTAGAGAGAAGGGCAAGGATGCCAGGGGCTGTTGGGAGTAACAGTACCGCAGAGAATTCAGTAATGTCTGGGAAGAGCAGAACTTGGGAAGGCAAGAGCTGAAGTGACAAACAGCGCGGTGGGAGGCAAGTGGAATGGAAAGGAGACTAGAGGCAGGGTCACGCAGTGGAAAAGGCAATGGTGTTATTACACACATAGAGAGAAGCAACATTTAAACAGTATGTTTTAAAAAAAAAAGTATTTATGTATTCAGGAGTGAATTCTCAGGTTTTGATCGGTGAGTTTTTGAGGAACCAGTTTTGAGTATGTCTTGCCCCCACGTGGATTTTCAGTTGTCCAGTGTTAGGCATGAGGAACGGCGCATAAACACATCTAACCACAGGTGTCACCTATGCTATGGCCGTGTGTAGGGTCAAAGACTCCCTACTTAAAAATACAGGCTGTGATTTTGTAAAATTTTTTTTTTTGTAGACCCAAATTCTATCCACTTTAAATTATCTTGCGTCTGGAATGCGAATATGGGAAATGCAAAGAAATAGTGAAGGAGTATTGTGAAAGGAATCCAGTGAAGAAGGCGGATTCTCAGTCTTCTAGCTAGCGTGCTACTAGCTTGATGACTGATAAGACTGGACCCTAACCCTTAGCTTTGGTTCACAGACACTAAGAAACCTTTCTGAACTGGCAAGTTCTTGACAGTTTTCCGCTTCCCTGTATGCAACAGAGCAGCTTTACCCAGCAAGGATGCGGAGGGTGCCAGTGTATTCCTGCTGAGAGTGGGGAGCAAGGTCTGAGAAAATGTCAGCTGCGTGTTTCTGAAAGAGAGATTAACTAGGTCAACAGCCCAACTCTGGCTTGCTGCATTAATAAAACATCTATTGAACAGGTCCAAAAGATTTTGCATCTTCTTTCCAGCATAAAACCAGGGTATTGTACATGCTCTGGTGCTGAATTCTATCCTAGCCCAGAAGAAATAAAAAAATGAAGCATGGAAAAGATAATAGTAATCACCATAGCTTTATATCATAATAAAAAAACATTGTTATCACCCAAACAACCCACCATAAGGCTGTGTACCCTATATGTCATGTAGTTTTGAAGTACCGTGTCGCCCAGGCATGCTGCCTTCAAGTAGCACTAAAGCAAGTACAGTTCTGTTCTGGAAGTGTCTGTCAAACTGACATGGCAGGCTTCTGTGCACTGTGACTACCTAATTGGTAGTTAAAATTGGTGCCATTTTATGAGCAGAAATAATTTTTCTCATAATTTTTCCCCGTGCTTTAAACTGTCAAGCTGTAGTCTCTCCTTTTCACACATCATCCCCAGTAATAAAGCTTCTGTAGGCCAAATTGTGACTCTGTTTACCTCCATGCAATTGAATTAGCAGTTGGAAACATCCTGACTCAGGGCTGACAGATCCCAATGATTTGTAGTCAATGGGGCTCTACAAAAGTAAATGAAGGTATAATATTCTCCACTGGTTTTCGTTTAGCAATGACAGTAGGTGAGAGGGAAAGAGCTCAGCTTGACGTCCTAGAGCCCAAGGGAAGCATGCAACCTGGTTTTAAATAAAATGTTTTCTCTGTAGATGGAATAAATGGGACAGGAAAAAGATACCCTCTCAAGAATGTTTCTAAAGAGCTCCTTTTTGGAGTCAAAGTCCTTTAAAAACAGTTTGAAAACAATAGCACAGACTAGCTGCATAATGGGTGTCAAATCTCCTGCGGTCTAAAGCCAGTAAAGCAGTCAGTCCCACGGATGGATCTAACCAGATCTGTTCTTATCAACTGTCAACCGCCATAGAAAAGAATAAATGTTAAAGTAGAGTAATATCAAGTAAGTTCATTTATTCATATATACATACTCCACAGAAACACTACCTGCACATCATACCCATAAGATTTCCATTTGCAGATGAGACTTACCTAGCCAATCCACTTTTGAGGAATCTTTAAAGCTTAAAAAAAAATCTAATTTACTTGAAAAGTTAGCTGCATTACAGATGGAAGAGTAAACAGAACTTCACTCCAAAGCACTACAGCTGACATACAGGTTACCAGTGCCTCCTCCAGCACAAATACGGTCAAAATCCGGTGACTTTTTCTGATGAGAAGATCTGTCTGCTTTTATCAACTGCAGTGATGAAGATGACCTTCCTCCAGCACTGGCAGCAGCAGCGGCGGCATCAACACCTGTGTCTTCAGCATCTCCCGGGTCACAGAAAACGTGCACGCCACAGACGTCGGAAGGACAAACACAGGTTTCACCTGGTGGCAAGGTAATATGCAAAGAGAGGAGCTTATGTCAGCTGGGAGAACTGCAGATAACACGTTTTCCTTAGATGGAGTAATTCTACGTTTAGGAGTAGTTTTTAATGCAGAGTTTTAGTAATATGCTCAACCTGTTGTGTAAGGAAATATTTAGAGCCTGCTCCAAGACCCAGCTAAAATCAGTAATAGTTTTTCATCAACATTAGGAGGCAGCGGATCGGGATTAAATTAATATTTACCTTGATTTCAAAAGTGCATTCTTGCTGAGTAGCCATACTTAAAAAACGTGGTGTGAAATTTGAAATCCATTTGGCAATCTATGCTTCAAGGCATTAAAAAAACAAACCCAGAACAACCAACAGAATTACAGAAACGAAATGGTTTTTTCAATGCTGGGTTTCTTCTTTGCCTTTAGAGTTCTACAGATGCTGGAAGTACATTTGCTTTGGAGCCAGGTGACCTCCTGATGGATTTCACAGAGGCCACACCTATGGTAAATAGTTTCAGTTTGCAACCAGGAAAATGTAAAAGTTTTCAATAATTTGTCTGCAGCTAAAATGAATGGGATACTATGCAGTGTGTTGGATAGTACACAGGAATAAAGTAAGTTTCCTTGATGTTCAGTGATACTGAGCATCTGTCAAACTCGGCTCAGCATCTCTGAAAATCAGTCCATATCAACAAATATTATGGCTGATCTTCTGAATGCGATTTTTTTGTTGTTGTTGGATGACTTCTTGTTTCTCTCTCCTACCCGGGTATCTCTGCACCTTGCTGGACTGGTTTCACGAGCTTCTTTGTCCCTTTAACGTAGATTCCTAATGCGATCATAGATTTGCTTTTGGGAGTAGTCTGAAAAGTCCCTTCTTCTCCCCACAAATTTTGTTCAGACCTTACCCAATAGCCAATCCAAAGACATGTACCTGCACTTTCATGTTTCATTAGCAGAGTGCTTTGCTTCACTTTAAGGCAAAATAATCTACAACATGTTGATTATTAACTTCTTTTTTTAGAGGTACGTGATTTGTATTTTTGCTTGAAAGCCAAGGAGAGGTGCTGATCCCACTGAAGTCAAAATGCCTCTTGACTTCAGTGATCTCAGGCTTTCACCTCAGCTTCCCAGCAGATCACTGGAAGGATCACAGTATGATCCTTAACTATCTCCAAGTCATTCTGCATTGCAAATAGCTCTAATGCCAGATAGCTCCTCTGCTGTCCAAAGCCACTTTTGCTGTCTTCGAGAAACCATATTTAAAGCATCTAAAAAGCATGACAGGGACAGCACTACATTTTTGGCATAAACATTTTTTGTCTTAAGGTACTTCTGTCCTGGGCGTCGCTTTCACCGCACAGTTAAGTACTAGTTTACGGTATTGGAAAGGTGCTGGGGGGATGTACCTTTTGCTTCAGAGACAGTTTGGTACCTCTCTGTAAATAACCGCTCGTGTCCCATTACCAGTGGATGCAGGCTTCCCTTGCAAGTCCGAGGAACTGAAGGCTTATCCCTGTTCGGCCCCTTGCGGCTCGCAAAAGGGCTGTGAATATTCAGCTGTGGCTTTTTGGCTCCAGAGGCGTGTTGAGGTGGGCACGAGGGGTGCTGTGCCTAGAGGCTTGCCAGGTTTGACGCGGGGGACCGCGTGGGAGCTGGGGAGCAGCTGGGACTGTCACTGGTATACTGCAGCTTGGGAGTGGACACCAGCCCTAGGAGGACAGATTGTTTCTTCGCAAAGTCCTTGAGGGCACTCGGTGGTCCCTGTGTAAGTTCAATAAGCACGTTCTTTACCTTCCATCCAAGTGCTGTCGGCACCCGCCTTGTTCCCGCTGACGACCTTCTTCTCATTGCCCTTCAGCCTGGTCAGCTGAACAGTCTTTGTGCCCCGAGACTTTTATACTGCCGATGCTGAATCTCTGAACTGCAGCAAAATTGAAATTTAAGGGGCCCTCTAGCTCCTGGAGCCCCTGGGTCTCCTTGGTGGGAGAACCGTTCCAGCGCTAGCAGCTGCAACGAGAGCACAGCGCTTACTGCTCCTACATCTACCATATACCAGGGACCTGCTTTTGCACCTGAAAATATCATTGCAGACCGAAGAGCGTCTACGAAAATAAGGTTTACCTGGAATCTCCTTGAAGTGCCAGGTGATGAAAACTATCCCATTCCAAAAAGTGATAGGAAGAGATGTATTTAAGCTGAACAACACACACAGCTCCCCCAGCCCGCCCTGTACAGTTCTGCGGGAAGGGAAAATGAAAAGGGAGCAAAGTAAAGAGAGAAAGAGGCGCAGCGTTCTGCAGCCTTTGTTTGTACTTTGGGTTGACAAGTTCAGGCAGACCGAAACCGAAACTACCCAAAAGGATATTGCAGCAAGGTAGCTGTTGGTCTCTTCCCAGGTTACAACTGATAGAAGAAGACGAAACGGCCTCAAGCTGCGCCAGGGAAGGTTTAGATTGACTATTAGGAAAAATTTCTGCACTGAAAGGGTTGTCAAGCATTGGAACAGGCTGCCCAGGGAAGTGGTTGAGTCACCATCCCTGGAGGTATTTAAAAGACATGTAGATGTGGTGCTTAGGGACATGGGTTAGTGGTGGACTTGGCAGTGCTAGGTTAACAGTTGGACTCAGTTCTACGATTCCATGCTTCTATATAGGTTAGATTGTCCCTCTCTGTATTAATAACATGTTTGTGGCTAAACCGTAAGTAGCTATCCTTTGGAGTTTACTAATAGATTTCTTATTCTAAAAAACATTATACCATATCTTACTGTATTAATCAGAATTTTAAAAAAATGAGTCATGGAGACTTTAGCAACTGACCTGCTCTAGATAACATAGGTTTGGGATTTTTTTCCATTTAATAGAAGTCAGCATTACACACTTTTCCTTCTCCAGCTGTGGATACAGGCTTTTTTCCCTAAATATTTTACCCAGTCATGCTTTCCCCTTTCCTACCCCACCATCCGCTGACATAATTTATCACGCTGTACGTTCATAAACTAACCTTCCATGACTTTCTTGGTTTTAATATTTCGGAGAGCATGTACTGCACAGCATCAATCAACCCTTTTTGTTTTGTTTAATGTCTGCAAAGGTCAGCTTGTTCTCTACAGAGCAGTTACTGTTTACAGACTTTTCTCTGCAGTTTCACTGGCTGCTCTCAATTGAGGTTTGAATGAAAAGTTTACTCTTCAGGGGAAGAGGCTCCAAACAAAAGCGAGCTAAGGGGAAATGCGTAACTTTGAGCCAGTCTGATTATTTAATAATTCTGTTGTGATAACATGTGCTGTCATTTGAGGGTGAAGATCATGTACAGCTGAGCGTCGTGTTGCTGTCAAGTTAGCAGTGGTGTGCTGGGTTTGCATGGAATGTCCTGGCCCTGATTTGGGGTATTTGCCTGAGGTGATAGGGCTGGAAGTTCAGGTTCCTACATAGTTAGGGGGGTTCCTGCAGAGGGGCATTCAAACAGCTGTCTTGTCTTTGTCATCTGGACTAGAGAGACTAAGGCACCTAAATTGGACACCTAAAATCAATTTTTTTTTATTTATTTTGGTCATGATATATGCTGCCAAACTTCCCCAGTTCCCTGGAGAGCTGTTAATCTGAAGCAGTTTCAGACAGTCTCCCTTCTCTTCTATAACATTACTGGTAGAGAGTGATTAATAGTCACTGACTCAGCTGCATGATCTTTGTTGTTTGATGTCTAATCATTGATGCTTCTTGATGGCCTTGGGTTTTATCCATGTTTTGCTGCTGTTGCCTGTACAGTGGAAGCTTTAATACATGCTGAGAGTTACAGTTCGAAGTGGAGCTCACAAAACCAAATTAACTTATAAAAATGGAAGGATTAGTGGATGGATTGGATTAATAGAATTCATCCAGGCTGCCATGCAGGGATCAGAGCAGTCAAATTTGTCTACTCGGTCAGCCTGGAGGAGCTACTGTGATATATACAAGAACCAGCTGATGGTCACTTAGTCACCAATACTTAGACAGCCAGTAACAGCAGGGCAATTGTGAGGCAGACTGATTTCAGGAAATCATTTTGCAGGAAAAAGAATCTGCATTTACTAACGCAGATTGCCTAGAAGGCAAGGTATCCTTTTGTGCTCTGCACTCCTCAAACTACACGGTTTATGCCCACTTGTATTCATTTTTCAAGTAAATCCTACAATTAATTAACTACAATGCATTACTCGCTGTCCTTAAAATCATTGTAGCATGTGCAGAAGAAAATCCCTCTCTTTTTATACCATTCCATGGTGACATTGAGCACTGTACCTGGCTTGTATGTAAACAAGATTCAATCCCTCCTGCTTCTGTGTTTCAGAAAAGAACTGGATTTTTTAAAAAAAATACAGCATTATGTATGAAGAACTATAGTAGCACATTATGAGCATTCTTATTGTGGTTTATTAAAATGAATTTTATCAGTGTAGTAGGCTCTTTCTGCCACCAGTCTCTCTCTCCCCTTCCCCCTCCCCGCGTTTCTAGCTTTTATGGAACTGGAAATCAAAGCTTGAGCTTCAAGCTCTTGTGTTCCAGCTTACAATCAGTATGATTTGTGACATGGCTATGAATGCAGAGCTTTCTTGTTTAATCACAGAAAGCTCAGTCCTAAGACCCTGAGAAGGTACCAGCTGCTGCGCCACACTGACAAATACCTTCTCGACCAAGAGAGCTGGTTGTGCAAAGACGGTGTGCGCAAACTTTGGTTTGACCCAATGGAGTAGGATAAAAAGAAATAAGAATGAAGAGTTTTATTTACAAAATGTAGCTATTCCTAAACCTGGACTAAAGTTTATAATGCAAGGTGGGTGAGCTAGGACTAAATCATGATCACATCTGAAGAGATAACAGAGAGCACCGATTTATAGCTGGCTGTATACTTGCAAACTATAGGTGTTCTTTTTTCATGCTGTAGCAAGTGAGTAAATTTCTAGAGCTTCACCTGCCATCTATTGGTGGAAAACGGGAAGTACAAAATTATTTGCCTTTTGAAGACTTGAGATGCAACATTTAAGGGGTATAAATTATGGGTATGATAGTTTAAAAATGAAAAATAATTGGTCTTCAGTGTAAAACTAGATATTTTTATTTCGGATTAGTTGGAAACACATATTTCTATTTCAGTAATAGCATTACTAGCGTATGCAATCCTATTCATTGAAAGCAATCTCACTGAGGCTGAAAGAGTACAGAATTTGATGCATTAGCATCTACCATTTTGGAAATAAAGTGAAGGTAACCAGGTCAAAAGCCAGTTATCTCAGGGTGAAATTGTGAGAAGTATTAGCATCTCGATGGAGGTGACGAAACATCCTGGCAAACTCTCAGTAGGTAGTTATAGTGAGCAACGGGTAGTGAATAGAGGAGAATGAGTAAAGAATCTTTTAATTCCACTCCCCTTTAATGTTTGTTATATTGGTAGAGAAGAGTTGGTTGGATTTTAGTTGCTAAAATCTCATGACAATTTTGCAAGGTTGCAATAAGCCAAATAGCAGAGTAGGAAATGAGTTCAGTATTTCTTGCCTTCATTTCGAAGAACTTTTCACTTACAGTGCAAAGCAGTTTTTCAGTGGAAGACAGGCAAAGGTATCAAACTCTGATACCTCCATAACCAGTCCTTTTGGCATTGAATTCTAAACAAAAGTGGCTATAATGGAATTACGGACTAATATTTAATAAGAGCATTAGATGGTATGTATCTACCATCTAACTGGCTGAATATGTAGATCGAGTATATCTGCATGCCCCAGAGGTCTTTAAAACATCTCAGTCAGAGACAAATTTGTAAGTGCTTTATTTATGGTGAACTACACACTGAAGATAAAATATGTCTTCTCGAAAAACTTATGAAAGCTGTGTGATGTATTTCAGAATTAGCAGCTTTCTACTTTTACATTTTCATAGCAAAAAAAAAAATATTCTTAGTACAAGATGAATTGGAAGCAATAACTATGACCTGGATTCAAAGGAGAATGTTCAAAAATGCTATTTTCCAAGCCAGCTTCTCAATTAACAGTATTTGCACATTCAAGCTTACATGCAATGACCAATTATGAGCAAAAGAAGAATTATTTGCACAAAGAAGCAGTTTGCCTGTTATACATACAGATAAGAACCAAAAGCAGTAAGCAACATACCAAATGTACGTTTATTCCCCGTTTCAAGTTCATGCCCTTTAACTCCGTATTAAACTTGGAAAAGGCAAAGGGCAGCAATTGCTAAAGCAAAGAACTTTAATACAAAAAACTTGTAGCAACAGGAAATCTAGTTGCGTATGGACTCAAGGAACGCTCTAAATTTACTGATATCGCAAAGGACCATTTTTTTCTGCTGCAAGAAAAGGGCATCAGCTAGATAAGAACACAATTCGAAGGGCTGCACTGTAATGCCCAGTCAAACTGAGTATGAGGCATTTGGCTGGGGGTTTGCAGAAAGTGCTCAGCGCTGCATGCGGTGCAAGGCTCTGGGAGCACACCATCTCAATCAAGCAAATGCAAATTACCTGAGCATCCTTTAGGTTATATGAAGCATGCTAATAACTAGAGAGGGGACTTAGCACATTTAAAAAAAAAACGATCGTGGCACTTGGGCAACCAGAATAATGGGTGAGTACATTTTGGATCGGACTTTCACACTCCCCGATAGCTGCTTCTTATAGTCTGCACACATAAAGCATTATAAATAGGACTTGCAACTAATATGTAGCTCTGCATGTTCAAGCACAGGGCTTTATTGGTGGATGCCAATCTCATCAGCAGTCTATTGAATTACTAATATGCAAGATAGTGCATATTAGTATGCCTGAGCGTCAGGCTCGGTGACTGCCTCTTGGATCTTAGTTTAACATTTACTAAAAAACGTAAAACTCTCTGACTATTACTCAGCTCTTTGAGGATTTGCTCCCATTCATCTGTTACAGAAGGACACACAAGAGCCAGTGAAGAAACAAAATGAGAGCATGCTAAAAGATGAACTGTAAACATCTAGGTTTACTTTTTATTTTGCCTTAAGTGATTTAAGTTCCTTGGCTCAATGAGTGTTTTTTCCCCCATTATCTGTACGCTGAGCAGAACAACTCGGTGCGCTCAGTAAATGTATGACAAATGATTTAACACTTCCCTATTTCTTTAACTAATTGAAAGTGAGTTTTGCAAGAAATAAAAAGGTCCACAAGGTGAAACCCATTGCTGACTTTGCACCAGTGGACACCGTGATAAATTGGATGTGATGTGTACATGAGCAAGAAAAGGTACCAAAAAGAGGGGAAGGTGTTAAGTGGAAAAAAATGCAGGCGTGTGATGCTGCACTGTGCCTACTTTGTATCTTCTAATTCACTGTTTTTAAATAATGAATGGCCCACTGGCTAACTTTTTATAAAACTTGAGATGAAGGTAAAGGTGGAATGTCAGAAGGTAGTTTGGATCAAGAGGGCATAAGCTTTTCCCTGGAGAGGTGATAAATTCTGCCATGTACAATTATTTGTAGTCACCTCTGTACATTTTAAGATGCTGTCTTAACCATCCTCTGGCATTCCATGTGCTTGCCCCATGCCTGTAGAAATTATAAAATAAGCAAACGCCTATCCATAAATCTGGTTTCTGCCAGGTGGTGCAGGCAGAGCTGGTCCTGGAACTTAAAACCTTGCCTGGGCTCCATAGCAGGCCTGCCGCATGGTGGGACCTCATTTGAGAAGACGTTTACACCAAAAGACTGGTGGGTCTTCTACCACCTGTGTGCTTGCAGGGAGATAGAGCCAGGAAAACAGCTTAGAGAACCGCTAGTGCTATGGAACTAAAGTCTGCAGGATGGCTGCACGGTGGTGGGATGGTTGCTATATAGGATGTTTGCCTATACAGTGCATGGTTTGATGGCCATTTACAGACTTGCCTATGAAGCTGGAGGATTGAGATTGCGGTGTCAGAGCTGTACGCGTAGGTCTTTCTGTAGATGGGTGCTGGATGGTTTCATCTGTCCCAGCCCTGTGGTTTCACGGACGGTTCTCCTGAGGACTGTGGGAGTGATAAAGTGCATTTGCAAGCGGCGTAGTTTCTGGAGCATTACTCCAAATGGGACTATTGTGGCTGTTGAAGTTTCATCAATTTATGAGGAGTCTAGGATGTGCTTGACTGCAATAACAGTGACTTGAGGCCAACTGACAGGCAAGATCCTAGGGAGACTGCTCCCTAACAACGCCGAGCATCTGGAACTGCCAAACCCCATAGACAGGGCAGTGCAAGACTGTCCGGGTGCTTCTCTTTTTGTGTAATTAGTGCAATAACCATTTTTAGTCCAAAGATTTTCTAAGTGCCTCTGAAGTGATACAGCTTGCCACCACTTCAGCAGTGGTTAGGAAAGTCAGAAAACTTGAGGATCATAAACATTATTGTAGCTTAAAAAAAAAAGAAGACAAGAAGAAGAAGAAAATGCTACCTGCAATCCCTTTCTTCTGCCTCCTATCAAAAACATGATCATTCCATGACAGCAGTGGCTTTCTCTTTTGCTTGAAATCATCATCAGAGTAAGTGAAGGGGATCAAGTAAATGCAAGCAAACAGATTTCAGACTGGCTGACATCTACCTCCTGCCGCAAGCTGAGAAGGCAAATCTTTAGCAAATCTTTTAGAACCTGCATATTGTTGTAAATCAGGTCTGATACGTTCAGTCATACTTTTGCTCAATTTTGGTTTTCAATTTCAGATTATTGCTTTACTTTTCAAGTGACTGTCTTTAGCAGCAGTAAGCAGGTGTAACATCTGCCTAAGAAGAATAAAAGTGAACAATAGATAGACAGGGCTTTTCAGACTTAGAGCGTCAACTTTTGGATGTATTGGCTGAGTCTCCTATTCTACTCTACAGTAATCCGTGTAACAGAAAAATGTTCAGCTTCTGTGGAAGTGCCTACTTGAAACTAGGTATATCTTCTTATGTTTTCTCTCAATGAGACAAGTATAGTCATGAAGTCTCAAAGTCTTTTGATAAAGGCATATT
This sequence comes from Haliaeetus leucocephalus, assembly GCF_000737465.1. Taxonomy (NCBI): domain Eukaryota; kingdom Metazoa; phylum Chordata; class Aves; order Accipitriformes; family Accipitridae; genus Haliaeetus; species Haliaeetus leucocephalus. Next base: position 4,579,851 of record NW_010973351.1, read on the forward strand.
AATCACCTTTCCTTTGGCCTGAGAAGTACATAATTCCTTTTGTCTCAGCAGCTGTGAAGTTCATAATCTCTCTTCCTCACTTTGATTACTGACAATTGCATTTAGACTCCAGTGAGTAACTATTGTGTGTTTTGTTTTCTTTCCAACCCACTAATGAATTGATATATGTGTAATTCTAATTCACATTTTTCCAGTGTGATAGCAAGCGTGATGCTAACTGCTTGGCTGTTCAGTGGAATTTCAATTGAATGCCTCCAAGCTCCAACAGAAAACGGAAACATCTGCTTTCCGAGCTGTTTTTTGACTGGCTGGGTGACTCAGTTTGTAAAACCAGCAAAAAGAGCAAGTAAACTTTCTTTTTATTTGCCACTCAGTTGAATAATCGGAACTGATAGCAAATCTTCTTTTTTCTTCTTCTTCTTTGATTAAAGTAAAATCTGGTGGTCTATATTTTCTTTGAAAAGCCTGTATTTTGGAAAACATCCTGAACCGAATGTCAGAGTGCAGTAAGAAGGGTAGAGAGAAGGATCAGGCCAGTTTGAAATGTTTTCATTTTAGCAGTTGAGAAGCGTTTCAGTTTCAAGTAATGTTTGTTAATTAATTTCAATGAACTCATGTTTCCAACCAAAATGTTGTTTCTAAATTAGGCACTAAAAACTCCTCTGACAAAATGCTGAGTGAAACCATTTGAAAATGTGGGGGTTTTTTAAGTATAGAGAAAATTGTATCAGCACCGTTTCTTTAGTAACACATTCAATTTGAATAAATAGGCATTTTCTGATGAGAATTCCTCAGCAGTTCCAGTAGCAATCTCTTCTGGTGAACAACAAGCGGCATTTAAGTGACCAGAGATTTTCTCTCATGGCCTATATCTACTGATTCATCCTCTGCTTTTTACTGTTATTCACAACAGTGGGAAAATCCCCTAGCAAGGCATAATATCTATTTAATTTGTTGTAGTGTGTCTACTAGCAAGCAAAACCAAAACAGAAACCCAGTCATTGGCTTGTGAGATTTACATCAGGACAGATCTTTTGCTTTGACTTTGTGCAACTCAGAGGAGCAGCAACAGTAGAAATAACCAGTAAGTTGAACCGATAACTTGAAGTTCGCATAAATCTCAGCACGCCTGTGGTAATTCCACAGTTTCTGTGCCTTGTACCAAATATTGTAGATCATAGAGGAAAATTGTAATTTAATTGTGGAAGGAAGAAAACAGGAGTTCTTAATTCCAGCTAATCAACTATCACGGTAACTGGATTGAAAACCACTGAACTCAGTAGAAAGGGTCCTCTTCTGTTCATTACCCCTTGTATCACCCTCTGAAAAACAAAACTGTTGTGGGCTGAGGAAGAAAATGTCTATGGAGGTAGATGTGCTGTACAGCCAATTTAAACCTGCTAAATAGAAAACAGTTCTTGCATACTCCTTAGAGTTTTTCCTTGGAACTTGGCCGCAAAACCATTGCTATGGAAGAACTGCGGATTTATGGCTTGTTCTCTGGCACGGCATTCATCTCACATTCAGCAACCTAAGACCAAAGCCCCCCACCCTCTGGGAGGAACAGCCAGGGAGGTCAGGAAAGTGACCCTCTACAAAACTCTTTTAGCGAATTAGTGTCATCCCTTGTTCCTCTGCCAAAAAGTTGGCTGGAGTCTTGCAAGTGCTCTGATGCTGCGGAAGGGCCAGATGTTAGCAGGATGGATTTTGATGAAGGAGCTGCCCGTGCCATCCGGCACGCACGCCAAGCCACGCACGCGTGCTCTGCTGAGGATCCTCTTGGCGGTGTTGGAGGTGGGAAATCGTGTGCCAAGCACTGCGGGCTTCTGACCACCCGAATTTGCGCGCAATTCGGCACTCAGCTCGTGCTGCATTCCGAGTTGAGCAAACTGTCAAAATCGATAACCGTGAAGCTCGAGTGCTCACGTCCAGATAGAGTTCCGTGTGTTTGCATCAGTGGCTGAGCTGCCCGGACTTCAGACAGAGCTCGTTCTCTTCAAAATGCCTGTGGTCAGCAGAGCCCATGTTTGTGTGTGCGCAGAGGGAGCACTCAAAAAGCAGCAGGCACAGATTACAAAAAAAAAAAAAACCAAACCAAAACCCCAAAACAAACAACAAATCAGAATGACACCCGCCCAAGAAAACAGAGTATCCTGAATCTTAGCCTTCATCTATCCCAGGGCTCCTGGGGAGAAATTAAAAGTAATCGCTGTAAGCCCCCTCATTGTTCCCCAGTTACGAAATTGGCAGGACCGGTTTCTGCTCCTCTTAGATTTTAGAAAGACTTCAGGGTTTTTCTGAGTCAAATGCGTTAACTCTAATCTTCCCAGGGACCGTAACATCAGCAGAGGTTGCCAGACAACAGTGTGTTTTGGCCTCTTCCATCACCACATGGTGCTGGGAAGGGGCCTTGGAGGCAGCGGTGCTGGAAACACGCCTTGCAGGAAATCCCCAGCTCCCAGTTTGGCTTCCCAGTGAGCTCCTGCTGGGATGGGCAGGAAGCCACTGACTGGGGACCAGGATCTATCTGCCTGTGACGTTTTATTCGCAGTGTGTTTCTTCCCCTGAAGAAATGCCACCAGCAGACCTCCAGGGAGAAGACTGTCATTGTTTGGCCTCTCTCCCATTTCCCTTTTCTTTTCCCGTTCGCTGGAGCATTATAATCTTCTTCAGTCGCTTTCACAGAGATGTCTTTAATAATGGATCCTCTGGACCCTTTGCCCAATAAACAAATTATGGGGAAGCAGAGCTCTGCTCAAATGATAGAGCAGCCTTCTGGCATTGAAACTGCTGTCACTCCTGCGCCAAGCAGAGGAGTTCTGTACTTTTCCTCTCAGTCCAAAGGAGACGTTTCTGCTGTAATTAAGGAATGGCGAGAGTGAGCTATGCGCTAATAGCCCTAATCGATTGGGATTATCCCTTGGCTGGGACTAATCTCTTTAGCTATGGAACATGCCTGAGTACGGTGTCTCAGACTGGGAGACTGGCTCTTAAGGTAGCATCCCGGTTTGTTCTTGAAAAGATGGAAATAAGCTGAGAAAAGGAACAATACGTTTACTTGGATACTGGATTGGTTTAATGAGGGACTCAACAGACACAGAGGCATTTGACGTGTTTCATGGCGCTGAATTAGCAAAGTATTACAATACAGGTGTTTGAATCTGTACATGTATATGCCTAATGAGCTGTTGTGTTTGAACAGAGCAAGAGTTTACTTGCAGTCAGGACAGAATCTTTGTGTTTTTTCAATGCTTGGTGGCTGGCAATATGAATGATTCCATAGCCAAAGACCTGAGGTTATGAATAAATAGGTTTTTATACGTAACATTTATCACAAAAGATTTACTAGATATGGGATTGGATTTGTTCATGCACGAATCTTAAACCAAGCAAAACATTGTTCCTTATAGACTTTGAGCTTCTACTTGAGTCGGTCTTATTGACAGAATCAAATAGTTTTGTATCCGCTATATTTAAAGCAGTGCTCTGTTTCCACGATGCGTGTTGGAAAGGGTGGCATATTATGATGGGAAAGGATTATTGTTATGATGAAGTTTAACTCAAAGCAGACTTTTAGAGTAGTGAGACTGGCAAACTGGAGCACAGCGCAGCAGTCAGCACTCATATGTGTATTTGAGGAGATCCTAATCCATGAAGGGCCACCAAAATTTGTAGACACGTGCATAGATGAAGGCTGCAGTAGTCACTGGGACTAGTCACGTGCTGAAGTTGAAAATATGCTGAAGCGTCCTTCTGGATAGATATATAAATAGTGCACCAGTTTGTAATTTTAACGCTTTTTCTGCAGCTCCACTGACTTCAATCTACCTGTACTATTCCTTTTCTTTAGAATAATGAACTGTATAAATGCCTGGGGATTTTGGCAGAGCTCAATAGCCCAGAAAAATAGGACAGAAAATTAATGCAAAGTATTTCTTACTACCCTGACATTCAAGGAGACCGTGATTCGTTGAGTTTCTGGACACTTAAGGACTTTCAGCTAGGTTTTGCTCTTGCACAAGTAGAGATTGATTACAGTAGAAAGACAAACTTTTTGTTTGTGTTGGACAAGGGTCTGGCAGTGCACTGTTTGCATCAATCTATCATAACTTTTCAGTGGAGGAATGTGATACTGATGCTTTTGAAAAAGTGCATGTGTGTTACGTGGTTATTAGTCAGCCTTCATTGAAATGTCCCTGGCTTTGAAGTCTCTGTGTTAATAAGGCATGGTGAACCAACAGTTACTGGATAATGAGCTGTCGGTGTCTGTGCTTAGAAATAATCAGGTGTGGCTGGTGGTGAGTCTCCATCTGGTACAAAATGCATGTACAGTCTGCTTGCTGGCAGTGAAATTGGGAACTATATGGCTTACCTGGGGCACTCTCAACTAGCAGGAATCACAATACTCACTTCCTCCTCTTCGTGTTATTCATCTTTAGTGACTTTCTCCTATGACAACAGACTCCACCTGCAGAAGATGCCACTTGATTTTGTTGGCTGTGCACGCGATCTAGGCACCTGGCACTGGATCATCATTGATTTCATTGGTAAAGACCAAGGGGCAAAAAAGTAACTTTGCATTAGCTGTCCTAGCAATGCAACTGACTTATTCTGCAGCAATGTTGGAGAGCAATCGTATCCAGCGAGTATACCTACTGCTTCTTGTTTGCTTCATTTCCGTGTTTTAAACAAGGACCAAGAAAATGCTGCGATCTTTAGTCTGCATTTTAGCCAACGCATCAGGACTGTGACATCATTTTGCCTTGCTACATTTTCCTCAGGGGATGGTGACTAGGCTGATAACCCATGCTGAGCTTATGTTTTGCTTAAGCTTGCTCGCCTTCGCAGCGTCAGCAAAAGAGTACTGAAAATCCTGAAGACTGAGAGCATGGATACTGTCTTGCTTTGGTCACGTCTGAATTGTTCTTATTCTGTATTCTTTTGAAGAATGTGTTCTCAAAAATAGTCTCAAGGCAAAGCTGCATTGTAAAAATGATCCAGGACATGCATTCCCTTCTGATGTGCTGGAGAGATGCTGGGCTGACTTAATAACATTACTGCCATCGTCCCCCATCCCCTCCCAATATCTCTGAAATCACTTTGCTAGCAACCCATAATTACAATCCTTAGAGTGAAGATCAACAGAGTACTCCATCTTTAAAGGCAGCATCAGAGGAATACTAGCACCAACACGATTTGCAGGGCTGCCCTTGTAAATTAGTACAAAAGTTGGCATGAAGATTCAGGATTGTGCCCGGGGCATCTTAACTACTGTGTTTTAGGTAGACCTGCTTGTAAATAGTGTATAGCTTACACTGTAGCCACAAACTACAATGCGTTAATTATCTGTGAAATGCTATCGCTGCAGCAAAGCCAAGCTTCAGCAGAGACTGAACCTCCTACGTCACTCCCACAAACTCCCTTGAGCATCCATTGGGAACCAGAAGTCACTGGAGGACGGCCAAGGAGCCACGCAGCCACCTCCTGACAGCGCCTCTGCGGTAGGAAGGGTTGCACAAAGTCACTCTAAGTCAGAGGAAAATATCCGATGGAGAGGAAAGTACTGTCCCTGTTGTACAAGCACCCAGTGAGACATCAAGAACGTGGCGTATGCTGCCGGAGCACGTTCCGTGACGCGTGGACTCAGCCTGCAGCAAGGTCCAGAGAAGGGCTGGCGTATGTCAGTGAGTAGAGGAATGGCAAGTTCACCATTTGAGGGGACCCCAGGAGAACTTGGCTTAGCAAGGATACCGTGGAATGGACGTGAATTTCAAGGTGGAGCTTTCTCAGTTTACCAAAGGAATTAAGCGGTACCTGTGGGGAGGGGGACTCCGTACTGCAGTCCTGTGGAAACTCACACCAAGCAGATAAGTCAGATGAGTCAAACAGCTGGATTTACTTACGGTGGTTCTTAGGCGTCAGTGAACGTTGTTCGAAGCGTTTCTTTGAACTCCAGTCTCCGCCAGTTATTTGCAAGATGACCAAGGGAGACCCAAAGACCAGGTGGAGCAAGGAGGGAGATCTCGCGGCGTTATCTCCCCAGAGGGAGCGGCAGTAGGCAGGGATGTTCTGAACACACACCGTCTCCCTGGCTTCGTGGCTTGCACAGAAGCCCATTCTCTTCAGAAACTTCACATTGCATGCCCCAGGGTGTTTTCAGTAGTACATTTCTGCAAAACTGCCCCTCTTTAATACGTATGAATGGAATCTGTCTGCTGACACTGACACCTGGTATCATTTCAACAAGTGGAAAAAAATCCTGCATCCCATGGAACGAAGGTGGCCTGTGAGGCAATGCGCGTAGGATTCGCACCATGTGGTTCATCGAGGCATTTAGTTCACAAAGCCTTTTCCAAGACTGACTAGCCAATGGTATTGCTGATTTACATCTCCATCCTGTTACAAGTTTATTGGACTGCACTGGTTTGGTCTGAGTTTTGCCCCGTACATCCAGGCAGTGATTACACCTGCCTACCTATCATGCTGGTTTTGCTGCCACATGCAGAGGGAAAGAACTGGGGTTGACATTACCTGAGTGATCGATCATTGGAGCCAGGAACTACTCCCACTTTGGTTTTACATTTTCCGCCTTATTATTCATTTCAGCCACTGAAATGGTATGACAGCAGACAAGGAGCTTTACTGAACAATTGCAAAGTCCAGGATCATATCACTGGTTTTGGAAACCAGGTCTAATGGTTAACTGGTGTTTTTAAAGTCACATCACATGTCAGGTCTGGGAAATGCTACTGCAATGTAATCCAGAAGTTTCAGCTGCTGATCTTTTCTAATTTTATGAAAATTAGAAACAAACCTCTGTGCTGTATGGATGTGATGGTATTCAACTTATAGCATGTATTTTGAAATAAAGCACCACAGAATGTTCCTCTGGCTATATGTGTACACTGAGGGCCGTGTTTATGACACCACGTCGGGTGTTAGCAGCTCTGCTTCTGCTGTGATGCACAGGAATCTAGCAAAGTGTTTGGCCTGAAGTTTTTCTTCCATCTGGCCAGTATACAAAGTGACAGTGCAAACCCACTGAGATCACACGTTTTCTCCATCATGTTTTAAAGGCCTCCAGCCAAGGTGCAGGGGATGGGAGTGAAGTGTCAACAGCAGAAAATCTTACCGGACCTTTGTAGAAGGAAAGTAAGTTGTGGCAGGGCAGTGAATATACTGACTGCCCCCAGTGTAAGAGAACATATCCAAATTAAGCCCACTTCTCCCCAAAGTGGTACTTTTTTGTCACAGCAAGGGCATTTGTAATTTTCCCTTCTGATAGAAATACCAAAAATAGCTAATTTTATATCAATTAACTTGATAAAAGTACTCTTTCTTTGTCTCCCTCCACTTCCATTTGCTTTTATGAGAAAGTTAAAGGTTTTTAATCCTAACCCATCTAAAAGGTGTTTCAAGAGAGTACAATTGTTTTTACCGAGATTTTAAATTCTATCCAGAAGAACCCTTTGCACAAATGCAAAGGGGAAGTCCCTGTCCTGTTGTCCCTTTTCTTCTTTCACTCTCCTTCATTCTTCCTTGCAGTATAAATATCAAGGAAAATTAGTGCTGTTAATTCTTTCTGATTGTGGCAAAGATACCTCCAAAATATGTCACCCCAATGGACAGCTAATAATGCAACAAGAATCTTTGAGTACTAGCAGAAAATTAGCCACAGAGGAATAAAAATTGACTCAGTTTCCCACAAAATCAATGTGACTGTTATATTGACTGGTTTTCAGATCTTTCTCCTTAAAGATTATTTGACCACTGGACTTGTCCTGGGACTGTGCCAATCCTTTTTGTATTATTCTTTTCTTTTTTTCTTTCTTTTTGTTAAGAGTCAACTGTTCTTTTAAGCTTAGTAAATACTCAACTTGCCAAGCTAAATATTCCGGACGAGGAAATACTTGTCGAAAGTAGTTCTGCTATGGTAATGCACCCTGACCTTTCAAGCAAGGGGCATTTGAGGTTGTGAAACAAGCCCTCAGCATGTGAGATGCCGCTGGAACGCAGAACGCCTTCACTCCCCTTTCATGCCGTGCCCCTGTGACGTGACGGTTACTTATGGGACCTGCCTTAAAGGTTGTTTTATGGTCGCGACTTGGGCTGCAAGACTTTCCACTGCTGCAGAGAGCAGGTGGGCTTGAAAAGTTTTATACTTACAAGTCTGTCTGTGCTGTTATCGAAAGTACAGCTCCGACCTCTCATTGCTCGTGATATTTCTATAGCCCCTGTGACACCCATTAGTCCCTTTTGCTCCCGTGGAAGAGCCTGACTGTGCCAGAACATGCTCATCTGAGCAGGTCTGCAATGTGGACACAGTCGCGTCTAGCTCCAGCTGCCACCGCAGGAATTTTTGTGCTCAGCTGTAGACTTTAAAGCTGTTATTTCTCATTTTGTCTTATACCAAAGTAGACAGAATACCTCAGCAGCTTGTCTACAGGCAATCCACGCACTAGCAGCTACTGTGTTTTGCTAGTCTGAGCAGCCTCAATTCAGCTTCCCGAGAGTGTCCTGCACACAGAGCTGCCCACCTCCTCTTTCCTCTTCCCTTTTCCCCTCATGTTTGCAATCCCAGGTGAAGCCTGGAAGCTGCTGAAGGTCTCCAGAGGCTGGAGGGACAGCAGGTTTGCGGTAGGTGCTGGAGATGGCTCTGCTCTTCTTCCTTTCTTGGTCCCCAGGTGGCATCTTTCAACAGATGCTGCCGCAGCAGAGAGAAGAAAGCACCCAGGAGAAGTTTAGAGTCTGCTTCTGCCACGTTAGTCAGGAGATGTTTAAAGGTATGCTATGTCTTCCTCCGAACACAGGGAGAGAGGCTATATACTGTGTGGGCACTGTATAACATTTAGGTCTTCGCCTCTCGTTCTGGTCAGAGAGTTGTTTTGCTTTTTTGAGCTACTTTGAGAGTTTTGACTCCATGCAATAAACTTTACCCCAAGACTAGGGTCAGGAAAAGACTCACACATGATGCTGCTTTCCTTGTGTGGTGGGGTGGGAATTCCAGGGTTTTCTTCCTCTTCCCAGGTGCTGGCAACTGCTGCTGTTATCAGCACACTGCTGGCCATGGTGGACATGCAGGACAGTCAGGCCAAAGTATATTCTTGGGTGAAAAGACTTTTCCAATTTCCAAATTCAGTTTCACATAAACCAGTTGCTTCACTGATGCGTTCCACGCTACTCTCTCCCCATCCTGCGTATCCTCAGTCTGAAAAGTGTTCTCAAATATACAGAATTTTTCTGCTGTTGCATGGATGAGGAGGATGTCGTACCTCCTTCCTACTCAAAGGAGCCAAGCCATCAGTCGATAAGAACCTCTTGCCAGCGCTGAGGAGACAACAGCAGCGTTGTCTCTGCGTTTTGCCTGTGGGAGCTGGCAGCAGCACTCATATCAAGGCCTGGGCCAAACCAATAAACTCCGTTGTGCCATTTGAGTAACAGTGGTCTCTTCTTGGACGGAAAAAAGATGAGAAGAAGACAGTAAATCCTAAAGGCTGAGCAAGGGTGGTTTCTGTTTGTCACTCTTAAATTGAACGCAAGTATGGTTTTTCCCCCTCTGTTCCTTAATTTCTGTTTTCAGTTTCTTTAAAGTGCCGGAAATTGGTGGGTTTAGAACCTAGAGAGCCTTTCATTTATCGAGATTGTCTTATTCCCAAAATTAAATAAGCACAGCTCCCCGAGAGAGGAACTTGCGCTGATAACTAAGCCAGATTAACCATTTTTTTGCCGTGTTTTGATACGTAGGCTGGCCTTTGGCACGTCCACAGATGGGAGGACTGATTTTGCAAGAGCGTATTCTGCGTGGCTGTGTGCCACAGTGTGTAATCAGGGCTGACTCCTCTTGCGGGCCTCTGGTCCCAAATCCCAGTGGGCTCTTGAATAGCGTTCTGCGTCATTTTACTTTTCTGTATTCAGTAACCGCGCTCCGATTCTTTAATGAGACCAACCTGCAAAATTAGAGAGATTTTGGCTGTAGAATATCAAACTCACGCTGCATATGAGCAACCAGCTTCCCACCCCTGTTTGCCTTTGGCTCAAATATTGTGTTCGTAATGGAGTGCGCTTGTATTTTGTACTGCAACGTCATATTGCAAACCCTTTATAACCCAAGAACGACAACCTGGGCTCATGGGTATTTGCTGTCTCTCAAAAAAGTGAGACATGTTACAGCTGTCCATGTTTTGCGTTGACAGACTTGGCTCAAGGTATGAAGCTTGCAAGGAGCTGTTGTTTCAATCCAATGAGTAGGTTCAATCGGCACTGTAGCGTACATACACTTTGCTAACGGACGTGAATATAGGACTATAAAAGGAGTGTGAAATTTTCTTTAATATGTTTGCATAGAAAATAGTGATTTAAAAGAATTTCTCCCTTACACAGTTGTTTGTTCATTTGCACCTGTGTAATTGACTTATAAACACCTTTATTCTGTTAAAAAAGGTATTTACATGTTTAACTGTATCTTTGCTATCCATACTCTCTGTGTGTAAGAAGCCTGACAGTTAATGGCCAGATTAATTTCACATGTTTGCAGAAGTGGGCCCGCAGATGGCCGTTAATTTCCCTTGGCATCCTTTTAGCCAGTATGCTTCTGTTATTTTATTTACAAAATAAACTCTATACATTTACGTAATTACATTTGACGTCATAATTTCAGGTTTTGCTTTGGCTTGTGGGCTCAAGGCCCTCAGGGTAGCTTTCCTCATTATTAAACAACAGTTATATATCTGTAGTTAGTGAATTACGCTTGAAGACGTTCATAACAAACAAACGCACGGCAGTTTCTATAATAAAGTGAAAAACGCACCTTTACAGTGAAAAATGTGGTTTTCCAAATGGAAAGCATGAAGTGCAGTTCAAAACTGATACCTTTATTTGCTATTTTGTCATCTCTTTGAATGAATGAATAACGTCTGCATTGTAAAGAGGAAAATCGCGAAAAACAGCATTCACAATGAAGTGGGACAGAGATTGTTGCTGCTTCTAATATTTCTTTAATTTCAGTTAATGGTTGAAGCGATTTTAAGGGCAGAAGCGACTTCCAGCAGGGTCTGGTCACACCAGTGACCGTACGCTCATGGACCAAGCCCTGGGAGCTCTCAGGCTTCTCGGCACATGGATGTGTTGGTCTCTCACCTCTCCGGGTGCTTTTCCAAAAAAAACCTCCTAAGGTCATCCGTTACCCACAGCTCTCCCCTCGACACAGGGCCTCGTAGCTGCCCGAAACAAACAGTTGTCCCCAGTGCTTTTTTTATACATGGTTTTCTTTCAATCCCACTTTACGTGATTGTTTGTCTGTCTTTGGCAGCAACTGTGGGACTGAAACTCTAGAAATTTAAAATATGTAAAGCACGAGTTCTTTAGCCAAAGTTCCTGCGCTGCAGAATTTGCTCCTGCACTTCATATTACACATTTTAAAATGTAGTGCTGGCTGAAGGAAGCAGATAATAATCCAATGGCTGTTGACAGAATTGGGAGATATATTGTATGCAATCAGCTCCGTATTTGCACAACAGATTTAATTACATGGTAAAATTAATTTATCAAGTTTTCATATTTATGCTTTGACTATTCATCATCAGATTTCTGTATGCATTTTTGGAGGGGTCTTTTTTGGTCTGGTCCAAGCACTGCTGAACTGCTCTAATTTGTTGGATATGTCACTGTAGTTGCAATGCTTTGCTGCTTTTTTTTTCTTTTGCATTTTTATGCTCTGAAAGTAACATCTTTTTCTTTATCTTTTTTAAAGATAAAGACATTCCCTGCTGATACATCTAATCCTTTTTTCGATCCTTTTACAACAGTACCACAGTTTTCTGTAAGTAGAATGTGCAACTAAAAAACTGTGTATTTAACACAATTCCAACTGATTTTTTTAACAGTGTCAGAAACTTATGCGCTAAGCAGTCCTCAAAAAAAAAAAAAATCCAAGTAGAAATTAGAGTGCAAATTAGCTAAATATTTCCATTATACAAATAATTAACTTGCCTGCATTCAGACATTGCTGCTTACTAGACACAGGACTAAGAGTTAAAGGTCAAGGCTCACCGCTAATGCGGTTGGTCCAGAATGTTGTTCAGTTCAGGACTGTAGAGGACAGTTGTGAAGCTCCGTAGCCTCTTTCCAAGGAGCAATAAGGGAATGGGAAGACTTAGTCCTCTGTCTAGCAATTGCATGGCCTCCTGCCTGAAACTGCCTGCTGTGCCATCACAAAGAGGGGCCTGATTTTCATTGAATTTGCATCTGAATTTTAAGGAAGAATTATAGTTAGTGTGTTGATGACTACAATGGTATCCTTGTATAAACTCCCATGTTTACTTAATAACTTGAATCAAGTATTGAACTCAGTTCCTGTTAAACTTTCACAGAAGTTGGGATTTGGGGTTTTTGGTAAGGTAAACTACATACAAACAGGAAACAATTATTTGATAATTTAAAAAATAAGTCCAATCTAAGTCCTACTTTAAGGGTAGAGGCGTTACACAGTAAGTATGACAAAATTATCTACTCTGTAAGAAACACTCTCTGATTACAATTATAGACCACAGTAACTGACTTAAGCTTTTAAATTACGTTTGCAAAATGAAGCATTTCAGACTTTAACCTTAACTTTTACTGATAGCAGTAATCTATATCTGGCATATAATCAGAGATAAGTAACTTCAATCACTGTTGGGCCATGTGCAGTAACTGTCTGCATTTAATGATTTAAAGAAAGAGGCTTTTCTTTCACGATAAACCTGATCATGGGATTTGACCTAAATGTTGTTTTTCTCCAAATAGGTATTTTAAAGCCAGAGTTAGTTAGGGTCCCTAAGCTGCGTCAGTGCCACCATTTAGCTGTAATTAAAGGTATCCAAAAATACACGGGAATATGTCGCAGCAACTTTTTGCTAGGTCAGCCAAGTCCAGATAGTAGTTGTGGTAAAAGCTAAACCAAAGTTACAGTGTTTGTGTCTTTCATAGTACTACTTTACCTAAGCAAAAAGATACACCCAAAATAGCTTTCCCACTAGTTAGTAATGATTGTCAGGAAATTATTTTTCTGCCTATGACAGTTATGATGAAAGCAAAATTTAGGAGGGGTATATAAAATATTTTTTCATCATTGGGGGGATAGAACTTTAAAATATAAAAAGAAGCTACCTTGATATACTTGTCCACAGAAATTTCCATCTTGCAGGAAATGGCTGTTTCTTGGCAAATTCAAATGTTGAGATTTTTGTTATGCTCTGTCGGGAGAGAAGCAGCAGAGTAAAATTCAAACTAATCTTTCTGAAATTCCCTCTTCTCCCCATAAAGTCCTGTTTCCCTGGGCAGGGTGGAGGGCAGAATCCAGATCACAAATATTTAAAACAGTTACAATAAAAATCTAATGGTGTGCGATCCATCATACGATTCCATACATTCCTTTTAAAGAGTTACGTACAAACAGCTGTGGTAAATGAGCAGCTACCTAGAGGACTGCATAAAGAAGGCAAAACAATTAGGAAGGTTAATTAGACTTTGGTCCTGTGTTTCACGGTCCTCCATCCCAGCCCAAAGAGATGTGCTTCTCCCCAGCAGCGGTTCAGTTCATCCTGATGCACGGGCTTGAAGATATCTGCCCTGCAGGCGGGAGCTGTAAAGGAAAGGTCTAAATTAGTGCTAGGACTTACTTACAGGTAGATCTAACTCTGAATGTTCTCCAGTCACACATAATCCCAGATGGTAACATTTGTTAATCTTTTTCCTTGTTTGTTTGGGTTTTTTTCTTTTTCTTTTCCTTGCTTTCCTTGCTTCCCCTTCACTTTTTTTTTTTTTTTTGCTTGGAACAAAACATTGAAATGTTATTGAGGGGAAAAAGGTATGAACAGTGACATTTTGTGTAGGGCTTCTAATTTGGTGGTGTATATGCAGCTGTGTTGATTTTATCAGAGGAAAAATTAGAGAACTTGGCTGCCTGGAATATTTAAAAATAAGCTTCATGCCAGGAACCCCTCTGAATTTCAGAGATTTCCATAGAGAAATGGCAGGCTTGCTGACCATATTCTCAGGCTGGTATGAGTCACATAGATTGAAATTAATGAAATTAGATCTGTTTAGACCAGTTAAATATTTGATTCAAACATACTGTGCAAGCAGATATATATAAGAAGATGCTTTGGATATATACTGTAAAACCATTATCCAGAGCAAACACTCTTTAGCACTCAGGGCAAATCTTCAGCAAGTGTAATTTGTCATCGCTCTGCTGATTTCAGTAAGGCTGGGAGAATTTACATCAGCCTCACGGAGTGGTGCCTCCTTCTCATGCCATAAAGTAATATCTGGCAGTTCTCAGAAGACAGGGATCCTGTATGAGGAACATCAAATTTGATACCCCTGCAGCTTGTAAGGCTGAGTTTTAAAAGTTGAACGAGAGAGAAGTTTGGACAGGTTCTATTAGCCAGTATTTACACACATAATTGGCCAGGGTTGGAGGGAGAGTTTCTTTAATTGGTTTTACATTTTCCATTTTACTAATTTTGTGGAATTAATGGAATTCCTTTTGCTTCAGAGGTTGTTTTGGAGCATATCAGACGGGTTGAGCTGAAACGTCAGCAGAGACATGTTAAAAAATGACAATAAGCAAGCAAACCTAACACAGCCATTCTTTCCTGGGCTCAAATAATTGTCCCGCTGATTAAACTGATTTGTGTTTAGCATTGATCCTGCGTGGCTTGCAGAATTTGAGAAATAATTAAGACAAAAAAAAAGTTGCTGTTCAAATAGCTGCTCCCTTATGATGGTGACTTTTCTTCCTCCCTGCCCTAAAGTCTGAAAAAAGTTGGCAAGAAAGAAATGCAGCCGATACCAGTAGGAGCATATCCTAATGGTCCTGACATGCTGACAAACTGCAATTTCTCTGTGCTTTTCCCAGGTCAGGGTCATCCATGCACCACAGGCACTAGCCACTGTGGTTTGACATGAGAAATAGTCCATGCCGAAAAGGAAGACGGTGTTGTTTTATTTTTAGGGGTCCTGCCCGTCCAGCTGTATAGGCTGGCACAGTCTCTGTTGTAATACTGCAGCCCTGATATGCCTCACCTGAAAGGCAGGAGATAGTTGCTTGCTGTTTGTCTTAAAGCAGCCCTTCCAATATTGCCTATCAGTAGATAACCGCCAGAATATTTCTCCTGAGGCATGTTCCAGTTAGGAAATGTGGGAAAGGGATGGACACTTTGAAACCCAGACTCCTGGCTATTGCAAAACACAGATTAGTCAGAGGACCCACCAGCAAATTGTATAGGATTTCTGAAGAATAGTCCAGAAATCTCTTGCGGTCAGCATTCTCCAAACCGACGATGTCTTTTATTCGAATGCTGCCAGTCCCGTACGTGGAGTTTCATCTCGCGTAGCGCATGTTGCCGTCAGGCTTGCCCCTCAGGCACGGCTCTGGAAGAGCCATCGAAAGAGGTGGCTGTTCAGCATCCACGGAGGTTGCACTGAGCAGCTATAGCTACAGCTATGTATATATTGTTCTCATTATTAGTTGCTACTACTGAGTGTTTGGCAATGAATTGGATGGTGAAGTGTAGCAAGAGCAGTAGAAGCTAATCTATGCTTTTTTCCTTTCTGTGTCTGTATACTTTTTTTTTTTTTTTTTTTTGTAGGCAGAATTTACAGACAGCAAATTACAATGCTGTGCGGTGCAGTCATCTCCTAAGATAACGCTGGTAACTCCATCGCCCGTACTGAGATCTTTGGCAGAGACTATACCAACTCCAACGGTCCAGACAATATATACGTCGCATAAACCGATTTCGCTGGCAGACAGGTATGTGCAGTTCTTTCACAGAAATACTATGATGCTCTCTGCATTAAAGGAATCAGCTTGATTCCTCTTTTTCTATCATAATTACCATAAAGTGACGTTTCCCCTGATACCAAAAGATTTCCAGTTGCTGCTTGACACCTACTTCAGAATAGGTGGGTTATGTAAAGAAATATCTATAACACATATCTGCTCTGAGAACCAAACCTGCCTTAATTAACTGCTGCAGCCGGCAGCGTACCATTTCTGTGGCCAATGGCCTGGAGAAAAAGGCTTATGAAGATATTCCTCAGGCAAGTCATTTTGTCTGAACCACAAATGTTTTCTTTTAATAATTACTGTTGCAATTTGTTTTTTGAAATTAAATGTCTGGGGGGGAAAGCTGAGGTTGAGACATGCCCACTCTTCTAAATGAAAAATGGGCACTGGTTTTCTTTCTTTTACTACTTTTTTTTTTTTTTTTTTTTTTCCAGTAATGTCAAGCTACAGTGGTCGGTCTTGTAGTTTCTTAGAGAAACAACAAGCCATCCCATCTTTCCACAGGCAGCCTGCTTTCAGTTTTCTATTGTTCCATCCTACCCGTTTTGCATGCTGGCTTCTTATTCTAGAATTTAATCAAAGCTGAATTTCCCAAGCTGATAATTTACTGAATACAAATGTAGGGGTGGATATATTCAATACTTCTGGAGCGCAAAAAGGTCTTAGGCTTATGTTGAAGAGAAAACTATTTCTTTGGCATGATAATAGATGAGCCTTTTTTACTTTTGGATTCACAGTCAATTCCCGTTTTCATTTGTTAGCTGGTTTTTGTAGATGTTGGTTTAATTACACCTGCACGCTTGTTCAACATTGCCAACTCATCCAAAAATTTATTGTTCCGGTGAAAATGTAATTCTGAAGCTGTAGTGCTGAACTCAGCTTCTGTAAGATGTCTCGAACACAAGTGGGTGATTCCACCCCTGCTTGTCCATGAATGGGCTGCAAGGTTTCTGCGCTGCAGTTTAAATCTCCAAACTGTTTTACAAGCATTAGATACTTAACTCTCAGAACAACACAGTAAACAGAGGTTGGTTTTTTTTTTTTTCCCCCCACACTATTTCTTGAGAAACAGAATCACTAACCCAGGGCATTCCCAGTTGCAGAGCCCGCGGGCTCTGGAGTGATTTGGTGTGTGGGAGCAAGGGCTTCAGGCTCTGCTTCCCACACCCCGATGTGTGCAAGACTATAGTAAATTCAGCGTATAGAGATGTCCCCCAATATCCGACCAATATCAGTAGCCTTTAACGGGGGTAGAGATTAAATCCTAAACTGTTTTGCCATGTGGGGTTTTTTTATGTCCTTTTTGTTGCCTCTGTTTTCTCTTCAGAAATATCAAGTGGTACTTGGTTGTGAATCAGGCATCAGTTATCAGCCTTTTCACTGAATCGACTCTGACCTTTTTTCCCCTCCTTTGGTATTTTGAAAATGTTAATTATTTTAAATTGAAATCTGAGACTTATTGTTGTTCCCATAATTGGCTGTTTGTGCATTAATTACACAGCGCTGAGACTCTGAGGCGTGAACTTGAGAGAGAGAAAATGATGAAAAGACTCTTGATGACAGAATTATGAAATTCGCACTTCCGTCAGATGGAGAATGGATTGGGGCCTTTCATGTGCCTTCTGTCTGTTTACATTCCTCTGCTTCTGTGTACTCAACATAATGCATCGGGAAAATGTGTGATATTCCTGGCTCGCCTGGATTCACCACGGTTGGTTAAAATTAGGTCTCGGCTAGACTTTAACTTGAAGGAGTTCCTTTATTCGTTTGCTGCTGGGAAATAAACCTTCAATCCTTTATCTCTCCTGAGATTTTATACTATTAACACAATTAATTTCAGGTTTGGTTTTGGTAAATCTAGGGCAAAAAGGATCAGCAAGGAGCATACTGATTTCTATTGGGAAACACTGTTCTGTACATATGTTAATAAGTGCACAGAAATTAATGTTATGCAGAATATTTTGATAGTAACATAGAAAATATGTCATTTTGTACAACTGAAAATTGCAATGAGCTACTGCTATTTGTTAAAGAACCATTTTTAAAGCAGAAGAATGATTATTACATCCTAACCCCAGGACTGTTAGTCTCCACAGAAAAATAAACAGCTGTCTTATTAAATTCCTAACCTTAACCTTCACTTCAGAGACATAAATAGCTGCAAGGGGGAAAGACACCCCACCATACAGGTATACGCACCCAACGATCTCTATGGTTTGTCATCTTGACCTAAACCTTCAACTAAATCTTACCGTATTTCCATTAATGAAAAAAAAAAAAATAATCAGTTGTTTAAAGTAATTTGCTACTGACTTTCTAGCTTGATACTGACTTTTTTTAACGAAGTGAGAAGTTTTACCTTCTCCGGGTTGCCTAGGCATTAGAGCTCACCCGCACTCAGACGGCTCCTGCCCCAGCACTGCAGGTTGCAGAGCCTCAGCGGTGTGGACATAGCTCGCGCACGTGAATTGATTGATCACTTCGAAGAATAATAACAATGATAGTTTACGACATAGCTGTGTCTATGCCCATTTTTTTTCACTCTACTAATCTGCACGTGTGTACTGGCAAACCTGGGGGGGGTATGCCTGGCTGTATATCCCGTTCACCTCCAGCACGCAAGCAGGTTCTTACCTTCGGTGGAGCTATCTCAGGCATCAGGTGGGGTGGGTAGTCCAGTGCTAGCAGAACCACAGCCCCAGGGAAGGTGTTTATGGTATACAGGTAATGCCACCGACTGTTTCCTAGGAAAAAAAAAAAAAGAAGAAAGAAGTTCTCCATTTCCCCCTGTTCAGTAGTGCAGGGTCATCCAGAAAGCTACCAACAACTGTCAGCTACAAGGTACTCTTCCAACAGGAAAGTTTTGTGCGTTTTGTATGGCTGAAGATGTATATTTTTCTGTTACTCTGTATGCTGTGTTCTCTCGTTTGTATTAAGATAAAAGATTGCCCTTAATTTGATACCGATTACGATGGCTTTATCTCAGCTTAAGCAGTTTGTTTGTGTGGAGGCTGGGAAAGTGATTGCTGTGAGACTGAGTTTCAGAGTTAGTTCGTGCTCTTTTTCTGAAAGGAGAATTCTTGAGAGCATCGTAGGACTGTGGATTGCAAGGTGGAGGTATAAAATGACTTGTCTCTTTTATATTTACTGGGACAAGAAATTAGCATTAGGCTCCCCAGTTAAATCCACCAACCCCAAAATTTTCTGGTTGCCATAAAATGGGGCAAAATAAACAGCACAAGTGTTAGGTAGAAACTCGCAATACAAGATGTAATGAAGTAGCTCAACTTGAGCGATGGGCACAAGGAGCCATAGAAACACACCTGGACTGCAGATTTCGGAGCGCTCAGGTGACTTTGCTGGGTAATCGGATAGGACTTGTACGCTGTCCACCTAGTTACAGTGCCAGGACACTTCTGTTCCTTATGTCTTAATATACCGCTCCATCAACCCAAGGTTATTAAAAATGGATTAGGAGCAGTAAATCCCTGTGAAGAAATCAGAAAGGAGGGGAAAACGCAAAAGGCTGCATCTCCCGTGTCCTGTTACTCACCTTTTCCCAGAAGGTACTGGGAGAGGGAGAAGCAGCAGCATGTTTTGTCCGTGCCCAAGTAAAAGGGAGCATTGTGAAGAACAAATAAAAGAAAAATGTAATCAGAGGTGCTGTTTGGGGAGAGGAAAGCAAAGTAACATTGAGAATGGCACAGCGCTGACTAGCTGAATCTGGTCTTCTGCCTGCTGTTAAGCAAGCCCCAGTTTTGTGTGAAATGGCGGCAGTTTCACAAAGTCATTGTCAAGGAAAAACAGCAAAACCAGATCTGAACACATGCTTCAGTCATACTGATTGCCGTGGAGTGGACTTTAGGAACCCCGTGATATGCCTTCAGGTTTGGGGGCAAACAGATCCAATTACCCGCATTAGGGCAGTCTGGTCACAGAAAGAAAAGCCTTTAGCAAAACTTGAATGCCTGACTCAGACCAGCCCCACCAGATGTTCTGGCTCGTAAACCAGCTATTAGTTTATTATTTGAAATGCAATGTTTTGCTCCCATTGTATAAAAATACTTCAGCTGAAATAGCCAGAACTGGAAAACAAGAAACGTGAACCGAGATTACTTTACAGTGGCCAAGTCTTTATAGCTGAGAAACAGCAGAGATTCCTCCCTCCTTGGTTCCCACCAGGAGAAGAGGGAAAGGCTCGCGTGGCCGCTTCATTCCCGTGGGCTGTTTTCCACAGAACAACCCTAAGTACGTTGCCTTGTCTTGTTTTAGTGTCTTATTCCACTGGCTGCCACCGTTTCCTATTCTGCAGTCTAATGGAGCTTTATTAAAACTGTTTTACTGATATCAAACTAAACTTTTAACTGCGGAATGTCATCACCTTGTTCTTTCTTACTACGTACATTCTTCAGCCACGCTTAAGCGTCTCACTTTTCACATCCTCTGAATAAACCCTCCTGCCTCACCTCTGGTTGGGAATTACAGTGTTAGGACACCTGTTACCCAAAACTGCTGTAAACAAGACAATGTCAACGTGAACATACGCTGAGGGGCAAATACTCTAGATTTGCCCCTCGACTTTAACTTTACAGGTGTTAAAGGATACTCTGCCTGAGGGTATGTCTGTATAATAGCGCAGAAGTATCTGAGCTAGCTTTAATGAGCTTGCCTATGTAGTTGTGGCAGCATGAAGCCCAGCACAGGCTATCATTATCATGTACATTGACGTGTGTAAAGATAACGCATTTGAACAGCAGCCTTCTGAAGCATGGTCTCCAGTCGGTGACAGGACAGGGTGGCTGAAAGGACTTTGTCTCTTCAGCTCTCCTGGGAAAGGCTTCATCTCACCTAATGTTAATATGCCCAACTCTCCGCTGGCAGGAGATCAAAGGAACTGCCTTCTGGAGGTGACTCTGACTTAAACGTCTACCTTTGCGTTGCTTACAGTTAAGTGAGATGAATCCGGCTCTCCATCCCTCTGGTTAGGTCGACACTGCAAATCCTTGCCGACACAAGGCTACATCATCCAGGGGTACTCTGAGGTATGACTTGTGATCGACGTAGCTCTGCCAGCGAAAGCCTTGCGTGTTGGGTGTAAATAACGCTACCAGAAACACCCTGTGCCCGGTCTGGGAATAGCTTGTTGATGAAACCTCCTGCTCTAGCCACGCTGGCAAAGCCTACCAGGGATGGCCCTGGCTTTTAACAGTGCCCCGAGCGATGCTCCGACCCGGTCAGCAGATCCCAGCTTTCCAGCGTGAAGTCTCTAAGCAGCAGAATGCAATGTTGTCATGTTTGGGTGATTCCAGCAAAATTTATTGGCCATTTCAATAGCTATGCAAGGAGTTAAATATTTTCTCATGTTGCAGTCTCTTATGGAAGCCAATCAATTGTGCTTTGTTTTTGTGTGGTTCAGCTGTTTTCACTATTTTGTTTGAAAAGGGATAACCGGGTTTTCTTTAGAAATGTTGTTTGAGATCCCACATCTCTATCAGATCCCACAGTGTGTGCAGATTTTTCACATTTCAGACATACTTAGACCCTGAAAGTGCAATGTTTGAAAACTAACTCCTCCAAAGTTTCAGTTCGTGGCTTCACAACTCTCTTGCGACAGGATGCCTACGTGCCCATTTGAAACAGAGCTGGCAATGCAGTGAAATGTTTCTTTGGAGGCAGCACCATGTTTTGTTTGAACTGTTTACAAATATCCTTTGTTTTTCTTTCTTTTTTTTTTTTTTCTGAATACATTTCTGGTTCATTGGCTACAAAAACCTACTCGTAATTATGCAATGGAATATTGTTTCTTTCTTTTTTTTTTTTTTAAATGTCCTGATATTCAAGGAGTTTGCAATAAATATACTGAGGCTGATCCGTAATTGCATGTAAGATCAGCTTCACAACTGTGTTTTGTAAAGTTAAGTGCCGTAAAAGAACCTGTAGATGACGTGGAGAAGGAGGGAAGGGAGAGAGCAAGTGGAGGAGAAGGCTTCTTTGGCAGCTGCAGCTTTGACTGGTGGGTAGCAGCTTTAAAGTAAGATTGCTCACACCATTTTGTTTCATCTGAGTAGCAGCGTGTATCATCAGACAGTGTATGATGGCATTTTGTTGAAAACATGCCTAGAGAGAAACTTTTACGGCTCAGCTGTTTACCTGTTCCTGTATTCATGCCTGCAATAAATGAGATGAAAAATAAATCACAGAGTCTGAGCAATTTGTAGTCAAATCAGTCATTCAGGAGGCGTGGGGCACTATGCCAAATAAAGGAAACATTTGGTTGCTAATAAAGCGGATCCACCTTCATTAAAAAAAGAACATCCTAAGGAAAAAACAGAGAATTTCTTCAAAAAGCCCAGAGGGTTCTCTCCAGCTTAAAGTTACAGACCAGTGTTATAGGGTGCCAGTCATCTGTTGGGTCATTAGCTGGGGCACGCTTTGCTGAATACCAGAGCTGGAAAAACACCGGCAGGATCAAGGTGGAGAAACACGAAACATGGCATGTTGCTGGTTTTTCAGCTGGGGCTCAAAAGGTGGCAAAAAGCACTGTTGGAGTGGAGCGGGGGGGAGAAATATTCCGTTTCACACTGGGCTGGAAGACCCCAAGTTATTAAACTGTTCTATGAAGGAAAATAAATAATAAATAAATAAATAAATAAAAGCCTGTTAATTGTAAACATTTTTTTGCTTTAACACAATCAAAACATTTCACTCAGATTTTTGCCCTTGATTTTGCCATTTTTTTAAATGTCTAAATGAAAGGTTGCTTCAGAATGAAACACTTCCATTTTCTTTTTTTGAAAGCTCTCTAAATCAGGACATTTTTGACATTAACTATCCCAGTGCATTTATGAAATAAAATCCCAGTAACGTTCACCCCATTTTCTGAGGTTGCCAAAACTCTATATTTGGAAGCAATATGATCCCATCCCAATTTCTCCAGCTGGGTACTCATCTATTTTTAATCTCCACGCAGGGAAAGCAGGGGGAGCAACAGATCAACGTTCTTCCATCAGTACTCAATTTATACCAAGAAAATTGATTAGCTAGCCAGCAAACCTAGTTAATTAATTCCCCTTAATATATGTCTTTGCTAAAGAAATAGTGTTCTGGGGGTAAGGGAATGAGCAGCTGTGCACTAGTGAAAACTCTCGTGTAATCTGGCTGCGACTGAGAAGCATGAGAACTTCAGAGATGTAAATCTGAACAATTTTTTTGGTTTATTCTGAGATGACTGTTCTGTGGGACTGGGTGTGAGGTTGAAATAAAAGATTAACCGTTGCCCTCCTCCAGCCGCCCCACAGCAGGTTCACAGGAGCATCCCTGCCTCCTGGTGTCAGATGGGGAGAGCAGCTTGCCCTTTTTGTGAGAAACTGGGCAGGGGATCAGCTTAGCTGTGGCATCAGATGTGTTTGACAACCCTGACCGTCGCGGCTGTGTCATACGTGCTGCCAGTAGCACATATGGTACGTGAGGTGTCTTCTCGCCAGGCTTAGGGTCTGTGATGGTCAGGGGAGAAAGGAGGAAAACAACCCACACCATCACCTGCAGGGTGGCCTGATGGCAAAGCATTGCCTAAAACAATGTTTGCCTTTTTAGTGTATTTTAAAACTGCATATATAAAATTGCATCATTACATAGGCAATATGCAATTGATACTAATTATATGGGGGTTTAATGACTATTTCCACAGTGTGTGGGGGGTATACAATGCCAGTGACCGCACAGGTCTGCCATCAGAGTATCTGGCACAGCAGCGAGGCGTAAAAGCGACATGGATCTTTACTGTTTCATGCAGCTCTGATTATTCAGCTCCTCAAGCAGAGAGACACTTACCCTTCTGCATCCTTCTTCCTCTGCCTTTCATTAGCAAACTCTTTTGGACATCCAAGGAAAAGAGCACAAATTCCTTTCTTTAAAGATATTTAGTCAGTGATGCTTAGCATCACAGGGGCCCAGTGATGTGAAGAACTCAATTATCTTTTTTTTTTTTTTTTTTTAAATCATTTGCCTTGCTGCATTTGAAAACAACAACAAAAAACTGTGATTTCTGTGCTAACTGCCTCCTGCTCTGCTCTGGCTGCTGGACCCCTCCAGCAGTGCCAGGCTTGGCAAGGGCACAGGGTGGCTTGGCAGGAGGGGACAAGGGTTGGTTTTTTGGGGCAGGGGGTGGACTGCCAACACCCCCAGCACTTCTTTCCCTCCTGGGGTATGCTTTTTGCTGTGGCCAACACAACTGCTCCATCCTCCGAGGTGGGACCTGTGCTGCCCTGCTGGGAGGTGTTTGCAGCTCCAGGGTCACCCAGGGAGGGTTTGAGGCTGGTGGGGCTGAGAGCTGTGGTGCTTGTGGATGTAAGAAAGAGGCACATGAAGGAGCTGGGGCTCTGGACATTTTAGAGGCTGCCTTAGCTCCCAGGTTGTGCAGGCACGAGAAGACGCGTGAGAGTCTGGGGAGGAAGGTCAGTTTGAGCTTCCCTCTACCTGGGTATGTGAAATTGGGGATTTGATGGTGGGGGCTTCACTGTGAGACTGGTCACTCCTCCCTCCTGCAAAGGAGTTCCATACCTGTCCCTTCCACAGCTGACTAAACCCCACGGGGCCAGTCTTTGCTCAAGGAACAGAGCAAGGGCTGCGGCAGGGCTGTGGTCGGTGCCTTTGTCGGTACTGACCGCCACCAGCAGCATCCTCGTCGCGCTGGCTGATGGGTCTTTTGAGGCAACACAGGGACGACAGCCCCCAAAAAGCACCTCTGCCAAGACTGCCAGCATGGGAAGACAGGGAGGGGGAGTGCTGGAGCCGACTTAGTTTTGCAGCCCAAGAGCGCTCCCGTTTTCCGTTTCCAGCCTGACAAGCCAAGGCTCAGCGAGGGTTTTGGCCAGCTCGACAACCTGCCCTGGTTATCACAAGCCACTGGGAGCAGAAGGTGTCTCCTCAAACCACCTGCTCCTTAGCCCCTTCACGTCTCTCCACGCCGTCCCGCTAATCCTCGTTGCTCTTCTACTCGGCACTGACCCGCTGACTGGTTCACAGACGCCCAATTCCTTCACCCCCATGAGCATCCCTTCCCTCCCACGCTAACAACTCTGGCTTTGTTTGCTTTCCAGATGAAAATCTTTTGCATTTCTGGAGCCCCTTGCCAGCCTTTGCTTTTCCTGACCCTCAGTAGGTGCTTCTCCATCCACACTGGTCTTCTACCCTTCCCCTGGGCCTCACTCATCTCTTCATTTTCCCTCTGTCCCAGCTCTGCCCACATCACGGTGGCCTCCCTCTTCCCGAGTGCCTCGGCTCATTGCTATCGGACCTCCAGCCTTCCCCAGGAGCAGCATCTGACAGATATTACAGCTCAACAGGGTCTCTTGTCAGCCAGAAAACCCCCATGAGATGACCTCTCATTAGGGACCAGCTGCCTGGGGAGGGTCTGCCATCAGCCAAGGCTGCCGGGGCTCTACTCAGGTCCAGCCTAAATACCTGGGGCTTAGGCTCTATCTTAACAACAACGCATTAGTGAATGGAGGCACCCTGAAGAAACATGACCAAAGATACCCTTGCCTTCCTTCTTTTTTCAGGTAGCACGTTTCAGCAACCTCCCCGTACTCCTGCAGGGTAGCCATGGCCATCCCTTTATCCTTCCTACAGATAGATGAGGTCTCCAGCTACGCTGCTCTAGATTGCTGTATCAAACTTAGAACCACTGGAAAGAGATGGGTGATGGGGTGGAAGAGGGAGAGGTCTCATCTCTTCATTAAGCCAAACTGCCAGCTCGTTAATCCCCCTCAGGTGCTCTAATGTAAGTGCTTTCTTCTCAAAGCAACACAGCTGCAATTAATCTTGCTACATAGTATGTGGTAATAAATAAGGAGGGCAGCGCAAGCTGGGGTGGTTTGGGGTTTTTTGTTGGTTTTTTTTGTTCATTTGGGGTTTTTTTAGGTGCATAACCTCTCACCTGCCAAACCCAAACTACTGCTCTGGCAATGAAACTGATAACAAACTTCTGGGTTTGCTCATCTGGTCTCACAGGAGAAACATACCATTAAGTCATAGTGAAACTGTTTGAATTGTTTTTTGTTTTTTTTCTTTTGTGTGTGTGTGTGCTAAGAAAAACAAAACAAAAACCAGGCCTCATAGAGCAGCATCTAACAAACCAGAACTGTGAAATACCGTCCTGGATTGGGAAACAGACCTTCTTCTGACAGTCAGAATGATGTTTCCGAGTAATTTGCACTCTTTCTCCACTTGTGGGATCTCTATCTCCCACCCTCCCGCAGCAATGCGGTCTTGGTTCACTCTCTGCAAAAGCTGCATTAATGCATCGACTTGAAGCCCTGCACTGCTGGTCCTGTGTCCCATCCACAGCAGCTTGAAACGTCTCCCCACACAAAGAGCTGTCCCGCTGGCTGCTGCTTCATCACCTGCCCAGCTCAACAGACTCCAACCCTGGGAGGTCCCGACAAGCTGCTGCCTTCGCCGCATCTGATGGTTCCCATTTTAAGACCCTGGGGAGCTCAGTGTGAATTCGGCAGAGAAGACTGTGCCTTGGTAAGTCTCAGCAACCTCCTACCTGTGTGCGTTACCTATGAATTGAGCGGCAAAAGCTCCAGGGTCCGTTTTCTAGGGACACCCTGCTCCTGAAAGCAATCTTTCTATGACACTAAGATGGCTCAGGTGATCTCCGAGGGCCACCTCCGCCGACCTCGAGCTACTGTCCCCACCGGCTTGTTCACCCATTTGCAGAGCCCTGGCAGGCTCTGCTTGACCAAAGCTCTTGCAGGACAGCTTTCCTTCCTCGAAAACCCTTCTAAGGACACTGCGCCCAAGCCTCAGAGAGTTCCTTCAGGACATGCAGGACTTGCCACCCGAAGCCGTGGGCCAGCTCAGGGCAGGTCCTATCTCCCTGAACGGCTCTCGGGCATCCAGTTCTGGTGCTGCTCGTTCTGGTGGGGAGAGAGCTCTGGGTCTCCTGTGGCGGGTCTAGCCCTAAAGTCCAATTAGTGTTGTTTAGGCTCATATTGTAACGGAAAGAAAGAAAACAAAAAAAGTGATGCTTCAGTAGGTCAAAGAGTGTGAAGAGATAAATGTAATTACAATAAATGCAATATATTGAAAGATACTACCATTTAATTAAAAGTATATGAATTATGCATGTATCTCTTCCGCAGCCTGTAACTGCGTGGGCTCGAGCAGTAACTGAGTACATTCAGCTCTAGCTATCCCATGAAACACATGGCTGCTTAATTTCTCGCTCGCACACCTAACACCACCAGCTGAATTTTCTGTAGGAGTAAACAAGAACATATGCGGGCTTTGCTTGGAGTTACCTTTGCTTTTCTGCACTCTCGGGCGTCTGACAGGGGATGTGAATCTCATCCCACCAGTGTCTCCCCCGCCCAGGAGGATGGAGATTGCCTTTTGGGCAACTTGTACACCATCCGACTTAAAAAAATCACGCTAGTTAGGGGCACAGAGTTGCTGGGAAGGAAAGCAGCGGGGTGGGCTGCTAATACCTGGCCTCGCCATGGGGCTATGCGGGCGGTAGCATCCTGCAGATTTGGGGCGTAAAGCCTTATGGAGGGCCCATGGGCTGGCTGAGAACTGCAGCAGCCTGGCCAGGATGGGACAGGAGGACGGTGCTTGGTGGTGGGAAGGTCCCAGCACCTACTGGTCCCCAGAGCATCCCAGGGCTGGCACTGCCGCTCCCACCCCGAGGTGCCTAACGTCACTGTCAGACCCCTGGGGCTCCGCTCGGCTTTCGGCAAACTTACTGCAAGCTATTTCGTTGATGTGGAAGAGTGTCTTTTTATAAACACTTTGCTGTCCTTCGGGGTAAACAGAAAATCTTCCCTGTCGAGGCAGGCAGTCGCTCTCCGTGGCGTTGCCGAGCCCATCTCGGCAGATTGCGCCCAGGGCTGCGCCATCAGTCTTCTGCTCAAGGCTGCTTCCTTATCATATCTTCGTTTACCGAATGTGTTGGAGCAAAATCCCACGAGAGAAAACAGATCCCGTTATTGTCTGTAGAAAATTCAAACTGTCCATTATGAAATTAAAATAGGAAACGAAACAACCAGGGGTAGGGAGGAGGGAGACTCCTCTCCCTAATCACTTAATAGAAGCCCATACCTCTCATTAGAGCTTGCAACAAATCACGCCTCGTTATCAGCCAGATGTGCAAGCTTATGAAATCTGAATCTAAATGTTCATCTCTAGCTAATGTACTGTTGATTTGTTCCTCATTTCCATGCCTTACGGAAAAAAGAATGGACAAGATTTTTCTTTTTTCTTCATGCTTATACAAATTCTGCCTTTTTCTTCTAGCGAAACTTTGGCCTAGGTTCAGGGCAGGACTGGTCTCCCCGGCCTCCCTCCAAAATAGCTGGGGTAATTCAAACAGCAAAAGTGCTCGCCTGTGCTGCATGCTGTGCCAAGGCTTTAAATCCCGAGATACTCTTAACCAGGCACATTTGATAACTTATGCTCAGCTGTTTTCCTGCATGCTTTTTTTTGCTGAGGACAAGAATAATACATAATGAAGGCGAGAAGCTGCAGCCTGCTCTGAGAAAGATAGAGGAGTTATTTCCTTCTCTGTAGCCAGCGTGGTCAGTTTTGGATAAATCCTCGGGGCTGAGCTTCGCCTGTTTGGCTTGCACTGACTCGGGACACGCACGGTCCTCATCTGCTCTGCGAGGGTGGTGGCTATGGGATGCGGGGCAGAAGCCCTGGGGAGGAGGGTTTGTCAGGCATCACACGGCTAGGAAATTAAAGGAAAGGATTCTGGTGCTGTGGACAGGTCTAGGGGGAGTTGGATGTCTCCAGGGACCAGCGTTCAGGAGGAGGAAGAGCCAAAAGCAGCTAAATCCCAGAAGGGATATATATTTTTTTTTTTTACTTTGACCTTTTGCTAGGGTGTGCTACAGGGTGTGTGCGCCGTTCTCTGCGCTCTGAAGGCAGAGGAGGCTGCAGAAAGGCAGAGGAGGACTGGAAGGTGCTGCTGTTAATTTGGTGATGTCCCTCGCCCGGTTACATCCGTGTCGCGTGTGCCGGTGCCAGCCTGGGTTCGCTGTGAGCACTGGCTCCCCTGCCAGGTTTGAGGTTGCCTGCAGGTTGCATCTGGCCCTGGCTACGTGGCGAGAGGCTTTTAGGGATGTTCTGGGATATCTTTTTTTGAATGTGAAATAGATAATCAAGCTCAAGACTTGAGCGTGAAAGTTGGGTGAGGAAGAGGAGAGAAGTCTGGGTACAGGGTGTGTTTCACAAACTGAGTCTGTGGGAACTTCCCACTCCAACGTGGACCACATAAAAATTTATCTGTACCCCCTGGCTTGCAGATCCCGGGGTGATCTGGCTGTTTTAATTCCCTTTCCTCCTCAGGGCAGGGGCTGTACCTGCTGCCGTAGCAGCTATGGCTGCTTTCCAGCAAGGGAGCAGTGGTGAACGGTTGAGAGCTCTCATGAAACATCTTGCAGAGGCTTGAGCAGCTAAAATTCAAATGCAGAAAGAGGACCTCACCCCTCTTTGTTTTGTGAGCATTTCTGAGAGGCGGTAAGAGCCCAAACGCAAAGCAAAACCCCTCAGCAATGGCTGAGGAAAAGCCTGGTAGAGGCTGAACGACTCGAGCAGGGAGAAAGCACTTCTTTCTTTAAGTCATCAACTGTCTTTTTAGACGTTGTTCCTCAGAATGATTTGGCTGAACCCCCAGTTAGAGAAGTAGGCAGTGGAACAAGTGCCCAGTCCATATCCCTCCTGCAAGCGCTGGGGAGCACGGTGCAGGGAGTTGCAGGGGCTTTGTGGCCTCTGGGAAAAGGTTCCAGGAAAAGACGGTGCTGGTCTTACCAGTCTCCTGTTTTTCTGAACTGGGGGAGAGAAAGGGAGCTGGAAGGAGAGTTGCACGAAAGTCTGCATGGGCAGTGGAAAACTTTGGTTGCTTTGAAGTTGATTTTTATATGTTGGTACAAACAGATGAACCCAGCATGCTGTGTTAACTTGTGGGATTCTTTCTTTTTAGTATTTATGGACACAATACTTTTAAAGCGTGTGTTGGCAAGTGGAAATGGACTTGAGAGACAGGAGAAATACTTCTCCAGGCCTTTTTCCGCTTTGAAAGCGATAAAAGATCACTTTTGGCTTGCAGAGTTACTCTGTCAGACTTGACTTATTTTTGCATTCCTGGGTTTTTCTTGTGTGTACATGGTTGCAACAGAAATAAACTTTAAACAATGGGACTTCATCTAAAGCATCTACATGGAAATAGGATCATTTCAGAAAGACGAGCGATGGACATACAAATGTCAACTGGATATCGAACCTAAAGAAGTGTGAGCTTTCAAAAAAAGAAGGGCTGTAGAGAAAACTAAAGAAAATCCTGGTACTGCATTCCTTCAGTGGAAAGACATTGGGAAAATGCAGCAACCACCTCACAACAACGCAGTTGTGGGACAATTGGGCTGCCACCACAGGAGGTGATGTCTAAAGAGCTAACATGGAAAAATTCTGGTTTGCCAGCACCATGAATTCGTCTTGAATTTGTGAAGACTGCAGTTGGCTAACAGAATTTCTACTGGGTAAAATACCAGCAAGATACAAAGAACAGCATGCTGGTTCAGCGCTTGTCTGGAGATAGCTCGGCTGCAGAGAGCCCAGACGTAGCCCCAGCAAGCAATGCATAAGCGGGATGCATTGGCATTGAGGTGTTGGGGATCCTTCCAAAGGCAAAGGCTGGTGATTAACATGGGATCACTCACAAAACAGGCTGAAACTCACAGTCAGGGCAGTCCTACTGAATGGGCTTTCCTTGCCCTTGGGCTCTTGAAAGGCAGGGAGAGGGCTAACCACCAAAAACCACTCTAAAATGGACAGAAACTGTTGGTAGCATGGGTAACTGCAGAGGTGCCTGCGGCGAAGGGCAAGGATCCCGGCAGAGCTTCCTCAGCTGCAGGGCTCCAGGGGGATGGAGGCTGATGTAAATCCCTTTTCTGTGGGCGCAAGATACACCCTGCGGTTGTCAGGCTTGTTCAGGAGGTGAGAGGAATATGGCATTGCCTCTGCTCTGAGGAAAGCCCGCCACTCAAAACTGAAAGAGCTCTCGCTTCTCCTGAGACAGAAGACTTGAGGGTTGGCACTAGTCAGGGGAGGTCATACCACAGCACGACCACTGTGTTTCAGAAATGCTTAAGGAGGCAAACCAGTAGGACACCTAAAACCCTAGGAAATAAAAGGGCAGAAGTAGGATAACTCTCCATACATGAATAAACGCTCATGTCCGCACCTGGGAAGAAACCTATACAATACCAATGAGGAATAAATGACTGGATGTATTTCCTTTGGTGGCTTTCCAGACTCACTGGAATAGACTTTATCCATAGTCATACCTGTATTCTCTAATCTCTGGACTTCCTTTCTGCCTGAAGGGTTTACCCTCAGCCTGCTCTGCTTTGTACTTCTCAGACGTAGCAGGTGATGGTTCACTGGCATTTTTGAACTTCATTGAAGTTTTTGGCACAACAGCTGTGTCTCCCACAAGGTAAATATGCAAGAGAATAAAGCCCTTTTGTGGGCAGAGCTATCTGCTCCATGGGAAAGCCGGCAAGGTGTGGCTGCTCACCGGTTCTGCTGAGGAAGGTTTACAGTTTGCTTTTCTCCAGAGCTACCATGGGCTGTAAATGCAAAGGGAGAAACTCAACAGGAGAAAAGGCAGCCAGGAGACCTCAGGCACAAACAGTGATAACTTCTCCCTTGAGGTCCGGCTCAGGGAAAGAGTTTTGGCGGTCTTTGGGGATGGAAAAGGATTTAGAAGAAACTGTCTTCCCATTTGACTTGTACTGTGACCACGGAGACAAAACTTCTCATACTGGAGGGGAGAGAGAGAAATCCTGAGAATGTCTGCTACTACATAGCTTAGAAAAAACCCACACAACCATAATCTGTAAATGTACTATTCTCCTGTGTGGGTTGGACTTCAAACCTTTCGAAATATAGGTAAGACTTTAAAAATAATCAGTGAGTAGAAGTGCATTTCCTGGACTGCTCTGAACTGTTGCACAAAATGCAGTGGAAACCCCAAGGCCAAGAACCAAGTTGGTGAGAAGGCAGTAAGGTCTTGCTGTAGCTTGAGTCGCATTTCTGGACTCTGTGAAGATTGCAGTGATGGTAGTGGTGGGATTTGTGATCTTAAAATCCATTCTATTTCAAAAGTGGGGATTTGAGGAAAGGTGTTTCCTAATATTACTCAAGCCTCTGCTTTTGCGCTGGTTTGTGTGCCCAGCCAGATCGTAGGTTAGGGGAGAAGGAACGACTGCCCGCTGATTCTCATTGCTGTATTGCTAGCGCACATGTCTTACCACCTCCTTTAATGAAGAAGTGGAGAAAAGTAAATATGCTTTTTTCAAACTGTCAAAAAAGCTATTCAACCTGTTTTCTCCTGTGAAAAAGAAAATAATGCCCAGCAGTAGTCAGTGTCTCTAAAACATATACTTGGAGAAAGGTGAGAAATGCGCTAGTGAAATGGTTGTCCCACTGTGACCTGTGACAGTTTTGGGCAGCCTGGAGAAGCGGTGAATTAAGCCAAGGGCATCCCGCAGGCTCTCCTGGCCAGCAGACAGAGAAACCGAGGCTGCTTCTACGTGCTGGATGACCACTGTCTGCCTTTGTGCGGTCTAATTCGAGCAAGATCAAAAATATGGGTGACGGTAAACTTAAAGGCACCAGCACAAGGCTGAAGGACAGAGCTACAGCTGGACGGTAGCCAGAGTCCACAGTAGGTGACCAAGAAGAACGGGCATCTTGGACACACAGACACATGAGCTCTTCTCACCAAGCAAGGATTTTTTTTTCATCTTGTCTTCTCACTGCTCTTGCAAAGGACTGTAATAAAATGAAAATGGGACCAGGAAAGGTGGAAGGAAGGCGGGAGAGTCATTTAGAAGAAATAATCTTTTCTTAGGGCATTTAGATGTTGCCGAGCTATCCAAACCACCTGCACCCGAAGGATTTAAAACTTTTTCTCAGCATCTGCTGATCAGGTCACGTGCAGCATTTCATTTTGCACTGGTGAAAGAAATACAGATTCTAGCAAGCTCTTATTTCATTATCAAAACTAACACCACAAGCGGCTCTGGGTTTCTAGTGCTGGCCCTTTGGAGCCCATTATAACCAGGACAAATGGGGCAAAGCCATTTGTGTGCAGCTTGACAGGGGAGGGAGTGAGTCACGGCAATTGTATGCCACAATACCATATCAAAGCAACAAAATCAGATGAGTAATCTTGGAGCTTGCCTTCAGGCAGCTGTCTGGCTGATCTCACAGATCTCACTGCAACAAAATGTCAATGTTTTAATACCTTTGACATTTCTTTAGCTTCAAGAGGCAATAATGAATCTTTTTGGGCTACTTACTAAGAGGTGATTATATCAGAAAAAGCAGCTAATTCTTCTTATCTGAAAAGACAATACTGGAAATTATCTTTTTTTCATTGAATGTAAGAGTAACCAGCATCAAATAAAAGCCTGGTTAAATAACTAAAGTCATCAAACAACCCTCAAATGGATTTAGTTTCAAGTAGCAACTAAATAGATTTAATGCCTAGGAACTGTCCAAACACCTCAGACGGATTTTGCCTTTTCTGTTCCTCCAGAAATGTATGCTCAAGGAAATGTTATCTATAATGCACAAGGCAGAGCAAGGCAATGCTCAAGGCTTAGTAAGCAAATTTTACTACGGCTCACAAGAGGGTACGGGCCAGATGCCTGCTGCCGTGAGCTGGCACAGCTCTATTCAGCTCGTGCCCTGCACAAATACCTTCTAAGAAATGGGAGCAAATAGAGCCTGGTGGAAATTAGCATATCTCATCAAGTTTCTGAAGGGCTAAGGTAGAGAACTAAGCTGCCAAGTAAAGAAAGCTGATGCCTGTGATTTAGACCTGCTTGGAAAAGAGGATGTTAAGTTTATAGATAGCTATGGTGATGCAGATGCTGCTTCCCTGTAAAAAGGCAGATGTACCCAAACAGATCTGTAGGACGAGGTATACACTTAGAATATTTTTAGTGAGCTCCAGGGAGCAACCTTGCTCGTTGAAGAGCCCTGGCAGGCAGCAACCTCAGAATGCAGTTGCCATCCATTCTCCTGCCCAAACAGGGCAGCTATACCAGGAGAAAGTTAATGTGACTATCGCAAGACAGCAAAGCTGAAATGTTTGCCATTTGAAGCTAGCCTTGCAAAGCGTGGTAGGGCTCAGGAGGGTATGGAGGAACCAAGCTGTATGTGGGGATGTTCCACCTTATCAAGCAGATGCTTGGTTATGCTGCTGCTCTAGCACTGCTCCGTTCAGGTAAGGGGATGTTTGATCACTTTGGGCACCATGAGAGGGTAAGGTGCACCTTGACGTTGCACTGCTGAAGACATCATGGAGAACATAGGGCATTTTCAAAGCTATTTTTAGGTTTTCTGCAATCTGACAAAAGTCTTTTTGCAGAAGCTGACCAACCAAGTCCCAGGGTCAAAGCAACTTGGCTGAGTTAGCACACGGCTGTGCTATAAACCAGATATAGCACTGCACTGATGTATCAGATATATTGCCATATATGCTCCTTCTTCTGGATCTGCCAGTTTAGTCAGCATCCGCTTGGGAAGGAAGGTGGATTTACAGCAAAAAGGTGTTACCTTTGGAGTCTGAGGAGTGCGAAGCAATAGGAGCTCGATGAGCAAATGACCCTGCAACCTCTTCAGGTCTAGTAAGACCAACATGATATGTCCTCAGCTTCACCACAGCAGTCCCACTGAACCGCTTCTCATTTTGTGAGAATTGCTGTTTCACACTGGCAAAGCTCCGTCAGATGGTGGTATTTTTCCCTGCCCAGGGTTAGGTTTCTTAGCTGGCAGGCTTAGCGCTGTGTGGGAGGTTCGGTGAGGTTTCACGCATGTCCCATATGCTGCTCTTCCTCTGTAACCACACAGGTCTGCAAATCTGGCTGAAAATAAAGTGAACAGCAACCGTTGTCCTGCTAAGGACCGCCTATCTCCATTCAGATGCCATGTTTCCGTGTGACGCATCCCTGCCGCGGCTGTTCTGTAAAGGCTTTTCTGGTCTTATTCATTTTTCTCTTGTTCTTTGTCATTGTGAGCTAAATAGTCGACAGCTATTTGGGAGGGAAGAAGGGAGCCCAGTGGCGGGCAGGACTTTGAAGCCCTAATTGAGGAAAGGAGGGAGGTGCGTTGGTAGTCCTCTCTGGCTCCTGAAACATCGTCTTCCCTTTTTGGTGCTCACTTAAAAGCTTTGCTGAATACAAGTGCGTGGTAATATTCTGGCTGCTTTGCTTTCTGCAGAATGGATAGGCTCCTTTTAATGTGGTCTGCTTCCAAAAGCACAAAAAATAAAAGAGAAAGTCTGCTTTAGACATGAGCTAGCATTGTTTTCTACAGTGTCTTTTGAGATCCCAGGAAACTTGCGAGAAGAAAAATTTTTACTTTTAGGTTGTCTTACTATTGCTTATGGCCAGAAAATTAAACATTTGGGAAGCCAAAAAGTAGGCTTTCTACCTTTTTCATTGAAATATGAGCGCAACAGTTCACTCTGAGTTAAAATGTGAGCAATGGAATAGATTAAATGAATCTTC
The DNA here is from genome assembly GCF_000737465.1 of Haliaeetus leucocephalus. Lineage (NCBI taxonomy): Eukaryota > Metazoa > Chordata > Aves > Accipitriformes > Accipitridae > Haliaeetus > Haliaeetus leucocephalus. Next base: position 4,615,278 of record NW_010973351.1, read on the forward strand.
TCTCAAAGATAACTGTTAATGATGATGTGACTCTCTGCAAGGAAAAACGTTTTTACTGTTCTTTTTAAAGAATTTCTAATAGAGAAATAAATTACATTTTGTATCACTTTCTCTTTAATGTGATTGAATAGTGGGATGTTTTTAATTAAGACAAAAATCTCCATGTTAATAGTCTTGATTAAAGGGGTTTTTAAATAGTTTATCTGGCTGGCTACATTCCATCCTAAAGCCCTGCAGAGGAAGATGTCTTTCATGTTGAATTTAAATGCTTATTATCCCTTTGAACTCTGCTGGTCCACTTATTTGAAATATTATTCTTCCCTTCTAGCCTGTGGAGTCAGCTCACCAAGAGATTTTGGTAAAGTCGCTCTCTGGGGAGATCTGCTGGCTTATTTGAACCTTGAGCTAGCAGCTGGGGGTAGTATTTCAAAGCTTGCTGTGATCTGCTGCCTCATTTCAGTGCCAGCCCTACAGCAGGGACCCGTGACATCCATGTGGATGCATCACCTGGAACAATGAAGCCTTGATCTTGTCTGTGGGCCTCATATGACAATAACCGCTGATAGCTTATAGCGATCTCAGTTAAAGGAGCTCTTTACCCCTGTGGTACCTACTGAGCAGAAATATGGGGGAGGAGAAAGGGAGGCAGATGGGCAGGTTCCTGAAAAACTGCTGTTAGATGTCAATGTGAATAATAACTGGAAAAGAGGTTTTTTTATAAAGCCTCCCAGTTTTTTCTACTGGTGGCTACCGTAAATGTTGTCCTAACTTCACTTTCTTCTACCACATGCCAAAAGCAAAGCAGTGTACAACTGGAGTCACTGTGTACAATTGCATCCAGGAGCACTTTCCTTTTTACTCGCCTGCAATACAGTTCAGACCATTAGCCTGGTCAGGGCTAATGAATGATACGGTCCTCTGTGATTGAACCGCTCCTCTACTGACCACTCAGGTTTTCGGGACTAATCTGTAAACAGGGGCTGATGTGAGCAAATGGGAATTGTTATTCCAGAGCGTGCAAAGCCGAAGCTTCGGTCCCCTGCACAGCCCCCGAACGGTCATCGTATTTGCTCCTCCTGGGAAGTAGAGAATTGAAATGCTCGTGCTCTCGTCTATGCAAGCAAAGGTTTTGCTGCAGATTTCTTATGCTAGAAGGGTATACACATCGCTATTTCTGTTGGCTGAGCGGCACACTTGATGAGCCGGAGCGGGCAGAGGAAGAAGTTTTCCTGCCTGCAGATGCCCAGCAGCGAGAGGGGGCGTGTGGGCTTGCGAGGGAAGAACAGCCAGGACTGAAGAGGAAATTTTAGGGTAAGAAAAGGTGCTGAAGGGTTTACAGAGAGCACCCAGCATCCATTCAGGCCTTCTGCCAGCCCTCTCTTGGGGTCAGGTACCTGTCAAACCCTCCCAGTATGGGAATGGTTAGAAGGAAAGCAGCACAAGGAGATGAGACCTCTGCTGACAGAGGACAACCAGTGAAGAAAAAGGGAAGTTATATGAGCGTCAATTGTTCAAACAAGGATCACGGAAGCACCAGAAATATTTATTTTTGTGGTCCTGCCTACGCCCTTGTTAAGCTAGTGCTTGTCGGCACAGCCTGTGTTGTCCGTGTGAGTGTCCCTCAGGCCCGTGGCCAGCTGTCCTGCTAAATGTTTTATGTGCAAAACCTGTGTAACAGTGCTCCTCTGCGAAATGGGGCAGGATGATTCTCTCTGTTAAAGCTACAAAGCTGTGGAAGAGCTGGAAGAACTCCCTTCTTCCTCCGAAGCAGAAATACCAATACTGCATCTCAAGCCTACACAGGTCTCCTGGTTCCCTTATGAGAAATGCAAAATGCTCTGGGGTGCCTTCTTTAACATAATCGGAAAAGTAAAGCAAAATAGTCTTCTTCTAAGAAATTGTGACTTTGCTTAGCTATAGTTCTGAAGGTCAGTTTCATAAGCGTGGGGCCACGACTGGAAGGATATGTGCAAGTTTTTAAAAGTGAGTGGTTAAATATGCTTTTGACAGTTGTCCCCAAAGTATAGCTCAAATAGAAAAGAGAAGATAAAAATAAACATTGGTCAGCCCTTTCATTGCTTGCAGGCTATGAAATGGGACAGGTGCTGTGGAAAAACTCACGTGTGGTTGTGTCATTGGAAGTTGAGTCATCATGCGCGGGCAGGGAGCCAGGTAGAGGGTCTGGGGTGACTGCTGGCAACCTTTAACTTCAGCAGGAACTTCTCTTCAGAGGAGAGCTGGTCAGAAGCAGGAGTTTCTTGTGGTTTGAGAACTTTCTTTGAACTAGGAATGAGAAGGAAAACTTTCCTGTGGAGAAAACAAAGTATCCAAACTCCGCTTTCTGATGCTGCTAAACTCTTTGGATAATGGCAATCAAAATAAATATGAATATAATAAGAGCAGTATAATGTCATGAGTTTGAACGAAATGGTAGAATCAAACAAGAACTCTGATTCCCTAAAGAAAATAAGAAAACTGAAACCTTGTTCTTGACTTTCACTTTGGAAATATTACCAATATTGATACTTCACGACAAATGAGATTTCTGAGGAGTTTGAGGTGTTTTTTGCTTCGTGCTGTTTTTAGCAAATGTGAACGCTTCTAAAAATATTCCAACTAAATGCTGAGACATTGTATGAGAAGAAGCATTGTTCACTACGATGGATGGAAAAAGCTGTGCTGCTTCGCAAGCACTAGTGCCACACAACATTAACTCCATCCTCGAGGGGCTACCTGGAGCTGGGACTATAGCAGCACCCAGTCCCTGCCTGATGGTTAGCTTAACTGTTTTTTCCATGTTTGGGTTCAGGGTTTGGGCGCATCTACCTGTACGTAGAAAAAGGACCTTGCCCCAGCGTGGCCTGAGCTTGGTAAATCTGTCGGGTGCCGGCACAGTAACTCTGCAACTGCCTGTGAGGAGCGGTGGGAAAACCTCAGCTTAGTGCTTTTTTGCTCTCCGCTGCTACGTTTTTGGGTTGTTGACATATATGGATATTTTGCAACAGCAGGGAGAGGGCTCTGTGCACATATGAGAGAACCAGCCATCAGAACAGGGGTGGTGTTTGGATTTCTCTCCAAGTACCACACTGATGTCTGGATTTTCCCCCCCCCCAGTTTTCTTTTTCCCCCACTGATGAGCACTGTTTTCACCAAATGCTTAAAGACTGTATTCCTGTCTCAAATTGGCATAGCAACAGCATCAGAACAAAACTCAAAAGCATTGACTTAACAACATACTGAAATGGCTTCAGAATTCGTAATATGCTCTCATTTATTTGAAGTGTAAGGGAAGGGGTTATTGCACAGCATACACCTTAGGCTGTTGGAAACCTTTCCTCCACGCACATGTTGACTGCCAAATGAAGACAAGCCAGTTAAATACTTGTTCTTTAATTAGGTTTATCCTTGTAAACATCTGTATGAAAAACATGGAAGTAACCTTAGGATATATTACGTAGCTGCACAGTAGAAACAAGAAAACATAAGTTTAGTCTTATTTATTGCTGGTGTCACATGAAGATCTTAACAAGAAAATCCCAACTATTTATCAACGCTACAATCTTTTTGGTTAGTAGAAACAAGAGATCTAACTGTGGTTAGAGATCCTCTCTCAAGGAGGCATCTTCTCCTCTAACAACCCTCAAATACGATGTTTTTATCCCCACATTAACTGGTATAAGTGTTTTTAAATCTTGGCCATTGCACAAAGTTTTGTTCTGTCCAATAACACTGTGTTTTATAAAACACTGCTGTATTCTAGCATCTCTGGATAAATAAACCATGTTGAACTCTGACTTCATTGGCATCATGAGAAGTAAACCTGATTTCAGTAATTTAGATATTAGTAACAACTTAAGTAAATGAAAACATTAAAAATTTCTCTTTTTTAACTCAGTTTACAAGCATTTCAAAACAATATATCCAAGCTCTCCAAAGCTGCTTGCTGTTACACCATTAGCAGATGCATGGGATCTTTTCTACATCAGAGTAAATTGTTTTATGCTTGGTTCATCCCCACATCCAAGGTTCAAAGACTCTTCTGCACATCGTGGATGTTAAGAAAGCCTGCGGCGAGGCTTCTGAGAGGCTTAGCTCTTCGCCATTAGTGTGCCTCTTTGGTACCCAAAGCCTTCAGTATAACCGACTTTGACTCGTTTTAAATGCGGACAAGACAACAGATTATTTTAAAGTCGGGGAAGCCACTTGTGCACCTGCCTGACTCTGCTGTCCAAGTAAGCGCAGATGATGAATACGGACGTGCCTTTAGATAATGACATGCAACGAGGGAAGCTTGAGACAAACGCCCGAATTTGTGCCGTCATTTCCCTTCGGTGCCGTGTAACCCATCCTACTGCCCGGGACGCCTTTACCTTGTTTCTGCTTAAATACAGACAAGCCTGACTCTTGCAGTCCCACAAATGTTTTCCACTCATTTGCGCGTACGTCTTGCTCAGCCCATTCCTCTAATGGCTGATAGCTCTTGCAGACTGGTTTATATGTATTCAGTGACCGCAAGAGGCAGGGATGGACAGGGATGACCCCAGCTCCCCCAGACTCCCTGTAAGGTGTCATCCTCCAGGCTCACCCTGGGTCCCTGGGCAGCGTCCCCTCTGTCACCCCCCCCACCAACCCTGCAGGGAAAAGCCCCATTTTTCCTCTTGCTGCCAACATCGGGATGCTCCAGCCCAAAACCAGACTTGGAGAGTGTTCCCGGAGCCTGGGGGCTGGGGGCTGCCCTTCACCTGGGCTCCAATGTCCCCAGGAGGAAGAGAAAAGTCCATGTGTCCCCTCCCCCCCATTCCAGGAATTTTTCCCTGGGCTGTTTGAAGCAAAGCATCCCCTCCTGCAGCTTTTACCTGGGAGGGGATGAGGTGTAACCTATGGAACCCCGCTTCCTGGGCAGGAGCCGCCTCAGTTAGGATGTATAGAAAGCAACTTCACTGCAGAGGAGCAAGCCAAAAGGAGCTTCTCTGCTGATTTCTCCTGCCCTGATTGCCTGCTCCCTGGAATATAAGGGTATTATTATTATTATTATTGTTGTTGTTGTTATTATTGTTGTTGTTGTTATTATTATTATTTAGACTCAGAGGTGTCTGAGTTCAGGCTGGGGAAAGGCTGTTTTAAATGACGGTTTTCCAACAGGCAAATTTATGGAACTTTTATCATAACTCTTCAGATGAAGTCTCATGAGGGGACAGGGTTTTCTCTTTTTTTTTTTTTTCGTATTTCTGAGTTCTTAACTAATTAGGATGAAATGACATTGTCACACACGGAATTAATTGAATTCTGCCAGTACTGCTTAAACTCTTTAAAACATTCCCACCTAAATGAGCTCTTTGCTAATACAAGCTGAATTTTTCAGCTCTCCAGGCCAATTTTTGCACAGTAAGTAAATGGTATTTGTGCACAGGGAGGCCTCAATGTAATGCCCTCTATTGCAAGTTCTAATAAAAGGCTGCTCTGTTTTGGCTCCTTATTAGAATAACACTATAAATAACCTCTTTGTAACAAGGACTTTCTAAAAAATGTGGAAAGTTTTGCTCCAAAACCTCCTGGTGCACATTGTGCCACCATCTGGCAGATCTGGCTTTCAGGGTAGATATACCTCCCAGCGCTGCATTCATGCTGGGGTAGCAAAGAGTGCCAGAGAGATAAAAAATGCAGTCTTGGGAGAAAAGACATAAGCTGCCTGATGTAAACTAACACAAAAAAAAGCTACCTTGGGAAGGGTCCATAGTGCTTATGGAAGCAAAACTGATGCTGATTTAGTGTCTAAGACTGCTGGACTTAGTCTTTAGATTGGTGTGTGTTACGCTTGCGGCAAAGAGCTTGGAGACATTGCTTTTTTCCTACATTAGATTAATTTTATAGAAAGAGTGCTGTTGTGAGCAGTTCTGGCTGCAGAGGCACGATTGCCCTTGGAGCAAGACCAGATACATAACTCAGTGGCAGCAGAAATAGAAAGATTTACTAGTGCTGAGCAAGAGATGATCTAATGATCTAATGCAGTTTTTATTTGGATGATAACATATTTAGAGTTTGTATCTTCTTGCCTGTCTCCAGAAGACCCGAAGCAGTACCATGCCTCCAAAACCCTCGTTCGTCTCTCTGTTTAGTAGCTTTCAGAACTAGCACACCTCTTTTTCCTCTGTAGTGTTTTGGTTTTTTTTCTAAGGCGATTGCTTAGTTTTTACTTTTCTCACAGGAGATAATGCATTGGCATTTGACATTTTTTTCTTCGTCAATCAGTTTTGCACATTGTGAGAAAGCTCTGCGTGCAAGAAATTCCTAGCATATTTTATCCCATATCTTAGTCTAAATAACTAACACAGCAAGCATGTTTCTATATAGAGTCACAGGTAGTTAACTAGGGCACGGGATGAATCACTATTAATGAAATCAGGGCAATTTCTCAATTTCTAAAATTTGTATTGTTGTTTAATAAAGGAAAGTCCAAGATAAATTACTGGCAGAGTAGATACATTCACCGTATTGAAAAAGATTGCGGAAAGGGTTTGAGAAAACTGCGTATGAATTACAAGTTCTGGTTCAGGTTATTGTAAGAAAACCAACATCTCAGGAGTCATTCTGTTAGTCAGCACTGGTGGATATGTAGTGATTTTTCAATAAACATTGGTTTGATGGAAATAACCAAGAGCACTAAACTTGAAGGAGCTGTTCTTGAGGCACAGATATGCTGAGGAAGTATCTGGGAAGAGGCAGGGCAGTATGAACTTAACCAGCTTTGGCTTTTGGGGGTGAACTGGGAATAGCAATAACTTAACCTAGAGCTGAGTAAGGAAGTTGAGCCTCTTGTAAGAGGACTATCGAATGGACAAAACCTGCTAGATCACACACAGAAACAGAAAAACAAATGGATTGGGCAGGATCCAGCCTAACTGGCCACAGCAGTGGGAAGGGGGAACTTGTTTGCCACAGGTGGTCCCAAAGGAAGAGCGGGCACAAAGGACACGGTGTTAGGGGTTTCTAATGGTCTGCCAGCATCACTGGCCTTTCCCCACCCCTCTCTTCATTAGTCAGGCCATACTCTTATATGACTAGCGGGGTTTTACCCTCTTCCCCCCTGCCCCGAGTACAGGAGCTGCAGCCACTCCTGAATAATGCAGTTAGAGACTCTGAGACAAGATTTTTTTCTGAGTGTCTGTTACATAAACTATGACTTATTCCTGAAGCTTTAATTTCTAGTCCAAATGCCCCCAAAAGCACGAGCCTCCAGGGGAAAGGTGTGCTTTTGAGTAACAAACAGAGCCAAGAGAGAAGGCAGGATGGGCCTCAAGGGATGGCTGGGGATAATCCCGGTCTCCAATCCTGGGAAGACACCGCTAGACTGAGTACTAGCACCAGAGAATTGCCCAAGCGAGGGCAATTAATCATGCAAGGCATTTGACTGCTGGATTCCCCTGAGGCAGGAGGTGATGCTGCAAGACGTGGTGGAAATGACCACATCTCTAATTCACCAAAAGCAAGAGGACACCTGCTGTCAGGGGACGGCCATGCCTTCCAACCCATGGTTCACACATGGCATGTGTACGTCCCATCTAAGAAAGGTGTTACCACCATGTGTAAACTGTGAATTACGGCATTCAGAAAGTTTAGGTGTTTGAGGATTAAGGCTGCTCGCGCAACCTCATGCAGTTTGGACTCCTTTTGTTAAATGCTTTTTATGATGGCAGCCTTAATCACTTGATCAGATAAGGCTCTTCCCTGCAGAACTGCTGCTGCACAGGCAGTGCTGTTAGTTGCAGTGTAGACCCTTCTGTCTGCTGAAAATTGAAGGTACTCATTAGTGCTCCAGCAGTCCCAATATGCCGTTGCTTCCTATAAGCAACTCATTTTTGTGGTAGGGACAACATTCAGGCAAACACAAGAGGTTCTACTAAGGAAAAAAACCCATGTCTGGAGTATTTTAATTTTTAAAGATTTACAAGGAGGGAGGCACCTGCAATAGGGTCAGTCTCTTAGCCGTGTCTTCACCCTAGAAAATCAGTGCAGCTCCACTGTAATCACAGACAGTTATCTTAGCTGTCAGATTTAAAACGATAGGTGTCATGTAGGTACAAACAATACAGGACAAATATCCCAAGTGTTTACTATATCTGCAAAGCATCGCCTGTATCGCAGTGCGCTAAAGCCTGTTTCCAGGGAGGAAAAACCAGCATGCAGCTGACAGCTGTTCCCTCACTGAGCAAATGCTTCTTCACAGGCATCACAACCCTCAGCTAGCTATTTCAAAAAGGAGGCGGGGGGCCTTCATCAGAGTTGATTATTGCCAGAAAGAATAAGCTGCAGCCTTATTTTCCTGTTAGCCTGATTTATAAGCGTTTTTCTATTGCCATTTGTTTGCTTGTTTTCCACTGGCCTGGTAAAGTTTGCCAAGCTCAGCGAGGTGGGAAGAAGGGACTCATTATTTTGCACTTGAGCTTGGTGTTGCTGTCCCATAACTTTTTCCATACGCTACCGTGGAACATGTTGAATTTGCACGCGATCGAAATCGCTTTTGCAACTTATTTTTCGCCTCTGTGTGGCTGTTCCTCTCTCTGCAGTCAGAGATAGCATGCTAATCCACTGGTCTAAAGCGTGGAGACGTGAATTAACGTCCTCCACTCGATGCAGCTGGGCACACTCCGGTATTACAAGCAACCGCTCGGCCCAAGGGAATGAACTGATCCCGAACGCAGCCTAGGTCTCGGGCAGTCTCAGTGCCCCATCAAAAAGTAACTCGGTTCAGTCATCGATACTAAAAGAGAAAAGATTTAAATTGAGGGTTATTTCAATCTTCAGAATGTCGCCGACCGCTGCGTCTTCTTCTCTCTCCCTCCCTCCCCCCTGATGTTTTGCTGAATTTCCTTCCAGACTCTCAGAGGAGGGAGTGTAACCATACATAGCAATATAAAAAAGGAATTATAGTTATAACCAGAAGACGGCAACGCAAACCCAAGAAAAGAGCCGCCTGGGCGAACGCGGGGGATGAAATGCCATCGCTCCACCACCAACCCGCGGGTACCACGGCACGGCGAGACCGCGACCGTCTCCGTAACGCCTAGCTGCGAGCCCGGCGTCGGTTCCAAGAGCCCAAGCAAATTTTTTTTGGGGGGGGGATAAGCAGGGCTTTCGTTCCGTTCTGCCAGTTTTTCAGCGTATTTGCATCGCTGCGGTTACATGGCGTACAATACAAAGCAAGAACACGCGATCCGACAGCCAGCGCTCGCTGGTGTGGTTTGTTTTTTTGGTTTTTTTACCTGAGACGAGGGCTAAGTCGCGTGGTGCCTTCAGTCCCACCTCAGAAAGTCATCGAAAATAGACAAAAATAAATAAATATATATCTATATACACGAGGGGTGAGCTTGCCCGGCAATTAGCGACCAGGATTAATCACGTCCTCTTGAAGCCCACACGCTGAGAGGTTTTGGGGAACCGAGGCCGGGGAGGGCTCAGCGCTGACAGGGTTTTTTGCCCGTGACAGGGCTGGGGGCCGCCGCCGCCGCCGCCTCCCCG